>NW_026542629.1:602568-1205137 GCF_028750875.1 Macrosteles quadrilineatus | reverse complement strand
TTCCTAAATAAGTTGTGTTTTCAAGTTTAGTGACATGTCACAAACAAAATGGGGATTCAATAGTGAAGAAGATGAAAAACTGATTGAAGCCATTTCAGCACACGACTGTTAAGTCAATTGTTAATTGATTTTCAAATATTAATTTAAAATATCCCTCTTCAGGCCTCTTTAATAACATAGTACGCACTTCTTCCCTAGGTTTGCACAACATTTCTAATATCTCATCATCGTCTAATTCACCAGCTAACAACTTTACTATTTGCTTTTTACAGGTCATTTTCAAAAACACTCCTTTTGCCACCAAAGTAAACCACTTGGTCAAATAATCGCAAGGAACAGACGCTTCTGGCAAAATAGGCCCGTGCGATAGACGCTGAGCGATTATCGCTCTAGCGATCATCGCTGAGCGTCAGACGCACCAGACGCTTCTGGCAAAACGGGCCTTAACGGGCCCGGGGTTGACATTTCACATACGTGAGAGAAATGTCACCAAAGAGATCTCAGATCTGACGACAACAATGGTCAGGTGTCACAGTCAGCTGTGGAAACGAGGAGGCAGGCAAAAAATGTTATCTTGTCTAACAAAGTCGGGACACGCATTTGGAATTAATAATAGACACATGCAATCAATATCGTAATAAAAAATATATAAATATACTTACCAGCAAAATGATTTTAAGATGAATAGTTACAATTTATTTAAAATAATACAACGTGTTTAGTTTATACTTAAATAAATAAAATATTTAAGGGATACCCCGATATAATGTTGTTATCATTTGTTTATTATTGTCTAAATAACTGCTAATGACATAAAAAAGAGACCAATGATGGGGTGTATACATTTTATTTAAAACAAATTAATCTGCTTTATTTTGTCTCCTCAAGTTATATTCCATCTTCATTATCTCAACATTTTGAGGAACACCATTGAAAATTCAAAACGGTTAATACCGAAACTACCTATAATACAATAATTTAGTTACCAGAATCCTGTTACAAAAAATAATGTTAATTGTTTTGTTAATTCACATCGATTTAATTCTATTTGTTACTTACGTATTTCACAGACCACACCGAATAATAACCTAACCTAAACCATAGTCCACCCTTTAGGTTAGGTTAGGTAAGGTAATAATTATTCGGTGTGGTCGGTATAATACGTAAGTAAGTACCTAATAGTTTAGTATTTCTCATTTAATATATGTGGTTAAATATATTACATTCTAATTTAATAAGACAACGCCGGGCTGACACTGTAAGTCAAAGTATATGTTGAAAAACTAGGTTATCCAGACACAAAAACTAACACGAGCCGTCTGTCAAAACAGTAAGTAAAATTGGACAGAAAACATGAAACCCTGTCAAAGAAAGAGACTCGCATCCAATACGAAAATGTGCCAAATCTGGGCTGATATCTGAAAAAGCTCGTTAAAAGTTGGAGCGCGGCTTGGCGCTGGGTGGAACATCGCCAAGTAACTTGGTAAGTGGCTGAGGCCTAGCCTCTTGTCGATGATATAAATAATTATAATGGTCATCAACCACTGTTGCGCTTTTTATTTACAGTTACTCAATGGATTAATAAAAAAAATTTTTTTAGATGGACTACGAATTTAGTAAACGTATACGAAAATTCATCTGTATAACATAAACCGTTATCGTCCTTTTGAAATGTTGAAAATTATATTATTTCTTCTGCAAGTCGACCTTTGGAAAAGATATATTTTATGTACGAAAATGCTATGTTAACGAGACTACTCTTTCCGCCGAAAGTAGGTGTGGACAATCGTGAAGAAAGACTATTGTATTTGCACGAGGATCGTTCGGAGAATTAGACAAACCCGACCGATTACCAATAAACGAGGCCACAACGACAGCTCAACAATATGGGGATACTAGGATTGTTACCAAGTGTTTTTGATTCATGGCAGAACCATAGGATTTCAACTTGCGTATAACGCAAGTCACGGACAAGACAGTGATATTACTCAGTCTCTCGTCTGTGGTACAGGTCCATGTCAGGACGAAATGTTTAATCCGGACAAATAATTGGGATGGATATCAAACAGTTTATCATTTAGCAAATCCCTGCAAAATTACATTTTTATAAAGAAGTACAAAAGCTAATTTCACAAAGAGTCAGGGACGATATCTCCCCGTCCCCGTTTGTGTACACTGTTACAAGTCAGGAGCCCCGCGCAACAATAGCCAGGCGCCGTCTCAAAAGGGTTGTTTGTTTACACGGGTTTTTCCTAGCGCACCACTGATAGACAATAGACCCATGTCAACGTACTACCTCAATAGGGGCCCTAGAACCTTCTACACTTCTACGGCGTAAACACCTTTGTCTAGGCTACCAGGGGTCTCCAGAATGTTCCACGGCAAACTTATATAAGGGACCGTCTTCCGGCACACGGCAGTTCAGTTGAGTTGAGTTGAGCCTTCCGAGAATCGTCGCAGCAAGTGCCCGTCGGTGTTAGTGACCAGTGCTAGTGCTAGTGGCAGTGACAGTGTAGTGACAGTGAGAGTAACAGTGTAGTGACTCTAGTGACAGTGTAGTGACAGTGTTGTAACAGAAGTGATAAATCCTGTAAAGGTTAGCTGTAAGTAGAATCATTGTAAATAAGAATAGGCTTTAGCTAGGTTAGATAGGGTTAGTTAGGTGTTAGGTAATTCTAATATATGTAAATATAGAATAATTAGTGTAAATAAATAGTTATTATAAAATCGCCAAGTTTTTAATGTAAAGAACCCGTTAAGCCCGCAACAATTGGTGTCAGAAAGCGGCATTATTTTGGCGATTTTATTTGTAAAAAAAGAATTAAGGATTTTGTTAGATATTAGTAAGATTCAAGGTCTTTGTTACATATTAGTAATTTGTGTCGTAAATTTGTTTACAAAGAATAAAATCATTTATTGTAAAATTATTGTAATTGTTTTGCATAAAAATGGCTTTCAAAGGTGTAAAACTTGATGAATTAAAAGTAGCTGATCTTAGGAGAGAATTAGAAGAACGAGATCTAGATACTAGTGGAACTAAATCAGCCCTTCAGGCACGCCTTAAACAAGCTTTAATTGATGCAGGTGAAGACCTAGATAACGTTTTATTTGAAACATCTGATTTCAATAAAATGCTTAAAAACTTAGAGTCAAAAATGTCAGAAAATAGTAAAACTTTAGAAAACCTAGAAGCTAATATTGAGGCAAAAATGTCAGAAAACAGCAAAACATTAGAGTCAAAAATGTCAGAAAACAGCAAAACATTAGAGTCAAAAATGTTAGAAAATAGCAAAACATTAGAGTCAAAAATGTCAGAAACTAGTAAAGCGTTAGAAAACCTTGAAGCTAATATTGAAACAAAAATGTCAAATGTAGAATCGAAAATGCTAAACAAGTTAGATGAGTATTCTAGCAAAGTTGATGATTTAGAAAGTAGGATGAATGAAATAGATGAGAAATTTAATTGTATAGAAAAAAATCTAGAAGATAGGTTAGTTAAGCTTAGGCAGGAAATGGCTACATCGGGGAGCTTCACACCTGCGTCATCGGCTAGCACTGGCGAACTTCAGCAGGATAACGCCCTAGAAACGATCTCCAAGCCAGCGCCCACCATTGCTGGCGTTGCCCCTCAGAACATCGTTCCTCACTTCGATGGCAAGACTCCCTGGGAGGACTACATGCTTCTATTCGAGACAGCGGCTATGGTCCATGGATGGACTGAGGAGACAAAAGCTTCGACACTGTGTCTTGCACTACGGGGTGATGCATTAGCTGTTCTGCATGCTATGTCAATGGCGGAGCGGAAGAACTTCGCAGAATTAGTAAGGAGATTGGACATGCGCTTTGGACATCGACATATGGACCAGCTCTACCGATCACAACTGCGGAACCGGATCCAGAAGCCCAGTGAGTCACTCCAGGAGTTTGAAGCCGACATTGCTCGCCTGGTGAGAAACGCCTATCCTTCGGTCACGGATGATGTCTACGAGAGCTTGGCAGTGGATAATTTCCTAGACGGACTACGTGAACCTGAGACTCAACAGGCAGTGAAGCTCGCCAGACCAAAAACACTGAGTGACGCACTGACACAGGCACTGGAGTTCGAGGCTGTATGGCAGTCGGTGGGAGGTCAGGCTCGAGTCCGTGTGGCAGACGCAGAACCTACAACTCCACTGGTCATCGAGGACCTGGTAGAGAGAGTTCTGGAGGCACTCAAAAATCGTCACCAGCAGGAACGCTGTTGGAACTGCGGAGAGATGGGGCGTCCCCGGAGTAAACCTCATTCAACCCCTCCAGGATCGAAGCAGGAGTATGACTTCGGGTCAAATCATCGCACTGGGCCGAGCCATAAGAAGGTGGATGTACTCTTCAGAAGACAATGTGGAGACAGCGGCAATCATTGTGCGCGCAAGGAAGACTATAGCGCATCGGTGCGTCGTGCGACCGTCATTAACGACAAAAAGGACAAGAAGAAGCTTTCAGAGGACCAGAAGGGGGACCCAGAACTAAGGCACATTATGCAGTGGAAGATGGATAATAAAGGAAGACCATCGTGGCAGGATGTGGCTCCCTTGTCAAAGAACGGGAAGATGATGGACGAGAAAGTCCGTCGCATCATATCTGGAGGAAGTGACAGGATGAGGGAGAGGTACGACGTGAAGGCCGAGAAAGGAGGGTTCAGACCTGGAGACCTCGTGTGGCTACACAATCCCCGAAGGCGTCGTGGATATTCGCCAAATCTCCAGAACTCTTGGGAAGGACCCTATGAAGTTATTTCCCGTCTAAATGACGTCATCTACCGGATTAAGAAGCGACCAAATGGCAAACCCAAAATAGTCCATTTCAACAGGCTTGCACCCTACAAAGGAGATCACGGCCAACAAGATGAACAACAGGTTCGCAACATCTCAACCGAACCAAGAGACGTCGTGCCCGAGAAACGTGGAAAGGCGGAATTGAAACTGTTATATAAGGACCTCTTCACCTTGCCAGTGGATTATGCCTTGGCCCACTGCGTAGCAGAAGACCTGAGAGCGTCGCGAGGTATAGCCACAGTCTTCAGGAAAAAGTTTGGAGGGACTGAAGATCTTGAGCGTCAGAGACCCGCCATTGGCACCACTCTTCACCTGAAGCGCAATGGACAGCATTTGTTCTACCTCGTTACGAAGGAAGCGTCAAGCCAGAAGCCCTCCTACGAATCGTTGAAGAAAAGCCTGCGAGACCTGCGAGACAAGCTTCTTCGGATTGGAATCAAAAAGCTTGCCATTCCAAGACTGGGATGTGGTTACGACGGACTGGAATGGAAGACTGTAAGAAATATGGTGCAGGAACTTTTCGAGGACACTGGCATCGACATTGTGGTCTGCGTATTCAACCCGTGGGGGACCGGAGATATTGGTCCAGAAGATCTCAAGCTTCGAGAGAAATCTGTTCTGGGGCAGAACAGTCTTAAGGAGGGGGTAGTGTTACAAGTCAGGAGCCCCGCGCAACAATAGCCAGGCGCCGTCTCAAAAGGGTTGTTTGTTTACACGGGTTTCTCCTAGCGCACCACTGATAGACAATAGACCCATGTCAACGTACTACCTCAATAGGGGCCCTAGAACCTTCTACACTTCTACGGCGTAAACACCTTTGTCTAGGCTACCAGGGGTCTCCAGAATGTTCCACGGCAAACTTATATAAGGGACCGTCTTCCGGCACACGGCAGTTCAGTTGAGTTGAGTTGAGCCTTCCGAGAATCGTCGCAGCAAGTGCCCGTCGGTGTTAGTGACCAGTGCTAGTGCTAGTGGCAGTGACAGTGTAGTGACAGTGAGAGTAACAGTGTAGTGACTCTAGTGACAGTGTAGTGACAGTGTTGTAACAGAAGTGATAAATCCTGTAAAGGTTAGCTGTAAGTAGAATCATTGTAAATAAGAATAGGCTTTAGCTAGGTTAGATAGGGTTAGTTAGGTGTTAGGTAATTCTAATATATGTAAATATAGAATAATTAGTGTAAATAAATAGTTATTATAAAATCGCCAAGTTTTTAATGTAAAGAACCCGTTAAGCCCGCAACAATTGGTGTCAGAAAGCGGCATTATTTTGGCGATTTTATTTGTAAAAAAAGAATTAAGGATTTTGTTAGATATTAGTAAGATTCAAGGTCTTTGTTACATATTAGTAATTTGTGTCGTAAATTTGTTTACAAAGAATAAAATCATTTATTGTAAAATTATTGTAATTGTTTTGCATAAAAATGGCTTTCAAAGGTGTAAAACTTGATGAATTAAAAGTAGCTGATCTTAGGAGAGAATTAGAAGAACGAGATCTAGATACTAGTGGAACTAAATCAGCCCTTCAGGCACGCCTTAAACAAGCTTTAATTGATGCAGGTGAAGACCTAGATAACGTTTTATTTGAAACATCTGATTTCAATAAAATGCTTAAAAACTTAGAGTCAAAAATGTCAGAAAATAGTAAAACTTTAGAAAACCTAGAAGCTAATATTGAGGCAAAAATGTCAGAAAACAGCAAAACATTAGAGTCAAAAATGTCAGAAAACAGCAAAACATTAGAGTCAAAAATGTTAGAAAATAGCAAAACATTAGAGTCAAAAATGTCAGAAACTAGTAAAGCGTTAGAAAACCTTGAAGCTAATATTGAAACAAAAATGTCAAATGTAGAATCGAAAATGCTAAACAAGTTAGATGAGTATTCTAGCAAAGTTGATGATTTAGAAAGTAGGATGAATGAAATAGATGAGAAATTTAATTGTATAGAAAAAAATCTAGAAGATAGGTTAGTTAAGCTTAGGCAGGAAATGGCTACATCGGGGAGCTTCACACCTGCGTCATCGGCTAGCACTGGCGAACTTCAGCAGGATAACGCCCTAGAAACGATCTCCAAGCCAGCGCCCACCATTGCTGCCGTTGCCCCTCAGAACATCGTTCCTCACTTCGATGGCAAGACTCCCTGGGAGGACTACATGCTTCTATTCGAGACAGCGGCTATGGTCCATGGATGGACTGAGGAGACAAAAGCTTCGACACTGTGTCTTGCACTACGGGGTGATGCATTAGCTGTTCTGCATGCTATGTCAATGGCGGAGCGGAAGAACTTCGCAGAATTAGTAAGGAGATTGGACATGCGCTTTGGACATCGACATATGGACCAGCTCTACCGATCACAACTGCGGAACCGGATCCAGAAGCCCAGTGAGTCACTCCAGGAGTTTGAAGCCGACATTGCTCGCCTGGTGAGAAACGCCTATCCTTCGGTCACGGATGATGTCTACGAGAGCTTGGCAGTGGATAATTTCCTAGACGGACTACGTGAACCTGAGACTCAACAGGCAGTGAAGCTCGCCAGACCAAAAACACTGAGTGACGCACTGACACAGGCACTGGAGTTCGAGGCTGTATGGCAGTCGGTGGGAGGTCAGGCTCGAGTCCGTGTGGCAGACGCAGAACCTACAACTCCACTGGTCATCGAGGACCTGGTAGAGAGAGTTCTGGAGGCACTCAAAAATCGTCACCAGCAGGAACGCTGTTGGAACTGCGGAGAGATGGGGCGTCCCCGGAGTAAACCTCATTCAACCCCTCCAGGATCGAAGCAGGAGTATGACTTCGGGTCAAATCATCGCACTGGGCCGAGCCATAAGAAGGTGGATGTACTCTTCAGAAGACAATGTGGAGACAGCGGCAATCATTGTGCGCGCAAGGAAGACTATAGCGCATCGGTGCGTCGTGCGACCGTCATTAACGACAAAAAGGACAAGAAGAAGCTTTCAGAGGACCAGAAGGGGGACCCAGAACTAAGGCACATTATGCAGTGGAAGATGGATAATAAAGGAAGACCATCGTGGCAGGATGTGGCTCCCTTGTCAAAGAACGGGAAGATGATGGACGAGAAAGTCCGTCGCATCATATCTGGAGGAAGTGACAGGATGAGGGAGAGGTACGACGTGAAGGCCGAGAAAGGAGGGTTCAGACCTGGAGACCTCGTGTGGCTACACAATCCCCGAAGGCGTCGTGGATATTCGCCAAATCTCCAGAACTCTTGGGAAGGACCCTATGAAGTTATTTCCCGTCTAAATGACGTCATCTACCGGATTAAGAAGCGACCAAATGGCAAACCCAAAATAGTCCATTTCAACAGGCTTGCACCCTACAAAGGAGATCACGGCCAACAAGATGAACAACAGGTTCGCAACATCTCAACCGAACCAAGAGACGTCGTGCCCGAGAAACGTGGAAAGGCGGAATTGAAACTGTTATATAAGGACCTCTTCACCTTGCCAGTGGATTATGCCTTGGCCCACTGCGTAGCAGAAGACCTGAGAGCGTCGCGAGGTATAGCCACAGTCTTCAGGAAAAAGTTTGGAGGGACTGAAGATCTTGAGCGTCAGAGACCCGCCATTGGCACCACTCTTCACCTGAAGCGCAATGGACAGCATTTGTTCTACCTCGTTACGAAGGAAGCGTCAAGCCAGAAGCCCTCCTACGAATCGTTGAAGAAAAGCCTGCGAGACCTGCGAGACAAGCTTCTTCGGATTGGAATCAAAAAGCTTGCCATTCCAAGACTGGGATGTGGTTACGACGGACTGGAATGGAAGACTGTAAGAAATATGGTGCAGGAACTTTTCGAGGACACTGGCATCGACATTGTGGTCTGCGTATTCAACCCGTGGGGGACCGGAGATATTGGTCCAGAAGATCTCAAGCTTCGAGAGAAATCTGTTCTGGGGCAGAACAGTCTTAAGGAGGGGGTAGTGTTACAAGTCAGGAGCCCCGCGCAACAATAGCCAGGCGCCGTCTCAAAAGGGTTGTTTGTTTACACGGGTTTCTCCTAGCGCACCACTGATAGACAATAGACCCATGTCAACGTACTACCTCAATAGGGGCCCTAGAACCTTCTACACTTCTACGGCGTAAACACCTTTGTCTAGGCTACCAGGGGTCTCCAGAATGTTCCACGGCAAACTTATATAAGGGACCGTCTTCCGGCACACGGCAGTTCAGTTGAGTTGAGTTGAGCCTTCCGAGAATCGTCGCAGCAAGTGCCCGTCGGTGTTAGTGACCAGTGCTAGTGCTAGTGGCAGTGACAGTGTAGTGACAGTGAGAGTAACAGTGTAGTGACTCTAGTGACAGTGTAGTGACAGTGTTGTAACAGAAGTGATAAATCCTGTAAAGGTTAGCTGTAAGTAGAATCATTGTAAATAAGAATAGGCTTTAGCTAGGTTAGATAGGGTTAGTTAGGTGTTAGGTAATTCTAATATATGTAAATATAGAATAATTAGTGTAAATAAATAGTTATTATAAAATCGCCATGTTTTTAATGTAAAGAACCCGTTAAGCCCGCAACAATGGACGATATCTCCCCGTCCCCGTTTGTGTATACCATTACGGGTTGTTTGTATGTGTCGACTTGTCATTTCTTCACGACCGATTAGTTTTATATTAGGTTTAAAGTATTTGTAAAACAGCGTAACACTAATGATATATGATAGACATAAATGCAAGAGTTTATGAAATCTCCATATAAAACATATTATTTTTACAAATGAATAAATATACGATGCAAACAGATAAGAAGTAGTGTACTTACTGTAACTGTCTCGGTAAATGGTGGTCTCTGTTCCTTCTGAAACAGACAACGGGGAGATAAGTAAATTGGAAAAATAACCTCAAACGGGGTTGTAAACGTTCAGTTAAAACATTAGAACAATAGAACTGATGTGGCTCATACATTATTGCATAGTAGGCTGCTACGGGCAAAACAAACTAAACGATCCTGAGGACTCACGCGGCTTTAATTTTATGGTTTGAAATTTTCTTCATAAATATCCTGCCAAGACCAAGCTGTAACCTGGCAGTACACAGAACAGGCGGTATGTTTAATAAACAAAAACAAATTATGCCAGTGGCCCAAAAGTAAACACATTTTTTTATTTCAATGCAACAGAACTGTCCAAAACTTCCAAACCAGATATTAGTTATTAGTAAAATATTCGGGCCAGATTCATTTGTGTATTATGATAATATGTTATGATTCATAACGTTTCTGTTATAATGTCTGTGTGGCAGTAACAAAACAACAACATTTAAACACGGATACAGATGGAACGTTCGGATGTTTCATTTACAGGACCGGATGAGAATGGAAGTACAGTATATTGATGATAAAGCTGCAGACCGTACCAAATAAAATCTCAGATTCGGAATCCTGTCCCTGTTTCGGTTCAAATAACAATTTACTGTAACAAAGGGATCGCGGCGTGGCGCGGCATTGTGCTGTTCCCAGGACTGATTGTTACACCCTACGGTACAATACACACTATACACTATACACTATACAGTATACAGTATACTGTACAACTCCCACACAACCCGAGGCCAGCGATACACCTCCACTCACTCACTTCCGGGGTGGAGGTGTATCGCGGGATTTCATTATCAGTTTCCACTAGTCAGCACTCAGCACCTCGATCCTAGGCCTACTATCCCTTCAATCTGATTATTATTTGATGATAAAATACTATACCCCCGTCGTCGCAGTAAACCTCCAGACCTAAAAGTGACTTTCCATTTCTCTGAACGGGTTTTGACAAAAATACATGGTGTTTATGATTCAACAGATTATAATAAATGCATTGACCTCACAAGTGAACAAATACTGATAAACATTATATTAATGGAAAGAAAATTTCTTAATTTTTTAAAAAGGTCCCGATGTTCCGTAAATTAAAATTAGTCACGAAATATGTTTCTAATCTGTATAGTAAATAGACCTTAATATCATAACAATTAACGGGAACTTGGGTTTGCTGCTACAGGGAATGAACATTGTTTTAAGAATAATTTTAACAGTATGGTATGAGATATCGGTCAAATTATATCAAAATATATCCATAAACAAGAAAACTACAACTGTTTACTTTTACTCCATAAAAATAACACGGAGATTTTAAATGAACAGTTTTTTGTTCCCTTTTCCCCGTTACGCCCCCACCTTTAACACTTCAAACTGTAAAAATTGGAAACCCCCATGTTTTTGATTTTCAAACCCCCCATAACACGCCGATCATATAACCCAGACCTGCTGGTTCGCGAACTCATCCAAGTGTATACACGACAGCCCCGCACATTATGTCAAATGTAGTCACAATCGTACAAAAACTACTCGAGTTATCGCTTTAACGGACACTGTTACACATAAATAAATATTTTAAATAGTGTTTTTGGCCTCCTGGGACATAAAAATAAAATAAAAACAAAACAAATCGGTCACTGGTCAAGCTTGCGTATGTGACAAAATACTTTAACGATACATTGTCCTCAGATCACCTCGCCGACAAAGGCGGCATTGAAACATACAATTTAGGCTACTCATATATACAGGGTGTTCATTTGAAAACTTTCCATATCTGTTGTGTGCAAAGGTAAGGCTTTTAACACTTGTTTGTTCTCATTTCCCCCTAATTTGGACATGCCAAATCCAATAAAATTATTTTCAATTTTGAAAAATGCCCCAAAAGGGCCCATTTTGGGGGGTAGGGGTGCTTTTTGAGAAATTTTCAAATGTAAACATGGGTTGTGTGATACATCAATTTAAAGCTCTAATCACCCCGATCATTTTGGTGCAAAAAAAGTTTAATTATCTTTAACCGTATTTACAGGGTGGGTCAAAACGTTTTAAAAAAGGACTTTGAAGTTAAGTACCGTATTACCCTAACTACTGAACGGAACAGCGCCAAATTTCTTTCCAAGCTTATTCTTGAGCTACTCTTTAAGATGACTTGTAGTAAGGGCATTTTCCAAGTTATTTTCTAATTTTTAAAAAATCTCAAATTTTAAGAATAAAAGAAAGCTGAAAACTCAAAATTCTTAAATAGCAAGGTATAACAAATTTCATACCACGTGAAAGGTCCTTTTTTAACAAACATTTTATGTATTTAAGTTTTCTTTCTATCTCTTACCGTTTAAAAATTGCAGTAGAAAAACATAATTTTCTGTGGTAAAATTGCAACTAGTTTTCTAATAAAACAGCCAAAATTCGTCTCTAGACACATTAAATGGTGCAATAACTGAAGGAAACAATTCATAATTATTTTAAGGCAGATAGGCAAACAAGTCATTACGTTTTACTTTGTGAGAAACAAGTTTTATAGCTGATGAGAAAAACCCAAGCGTGGGCCGCTTTCTGTAGTACCATTGACTAGTCAATGGTAGTACTAATTTCAAAAGTACCATTTCCTGTAGTACCTAATCAAATATGGTGTAAACTTAAAAAAATATACTTTATTTTACTTATTGGTCATAACAAAAGTGTTCCAGGATAACTGCAAAGTGTTTAACAATAGATATCCAGGTATAACCTTGAGTCATATGGCTGTAAATGATTTAGTTAGGAAGTTTTCTGAAACTGGCTCAGTTACCAATGAGAAAAGAACAGGATGAGGGGTCCAAGATGAATTCTGACACACGTAAAAGTAGTCGATCAATTTGTTATGAATCCTATTCAGTGTTATGAATTGTTTCCTTCAGTTATTGCACCATTTAATGTGTCTAGAGACGAATTTTGGCTGTTTTATTAGAAAACTAGTTGCAATTTTACCACAGAAAATTATGTTTTTCTACTGCAATTTTTAAACGGTAAGAGATAGAAAGAAAACTTAAATACATAAAATGTTTGTTAAAAAAGGACCTTTCACGTGGTATGAAATTTGTTATACCTTGCTATTTAAGAATTTTGAGTTTTCAGCTTTCTTTTATTCTTAAAATTTGAGATTTTTTAAAAATTAGAAAATAACTTGGAAAATGCCCTTACTACAAGTTATCTTAAAGAGTAGCTCAAGAATAAGCTTGGAAAGAAATTTGGCGCTGTTCCGTTCAGTAGTTAGGGTAATACGGTACTTAACTTCAAAGTCCTTTTTTAAAACGTTTTGACCCACCCTGTAAATACGGTTAAAGATAATTAAACTTTTTTTGCACCAAAATGATCGGGGTGATTAGAGCTTTAAATTGATGTATCACACAACCCATGTTTACATTTGAAAATTTCTCAAAAAGCACCCCTACCCCCCAAATTGGGCCCTTTTGGGGCATTTTTCAAAATTGAAAATAATTTTATTGGATTTGGCATGTCCAAATTAGGGGGAAATGAGAACAAACAAGTGTTAAAAGCCTTACCTTTGCACACAACAGATATGGAAAGTTTTCAAATGAACACCCTGTATTATTCAAGCTATGTGGAATACAACATAATTATCATGTTTTATGTTAAAGATTTTCTTGCAAAGTTACAATAAATAAGTAAATTTTAATCAGAAAAATATTAAAATTGACTCCGAGGAAATTTCCATGTCCATCCCCTTAAACAGTTTATTTCACAATTATTAATAATCTGAATATTGATGCATAAAATGCTAGTTTGCTCGAGGAAGTTCAAAGTTAATAACGTTAGGATATGAGCCAGCAATTCTTTCCGTAAATATTTAACGAGTAACAGTTTAATTGGCAAACTCTCCGTTATTAAAAGTTGGATATAACTTTCCATTGATTTTCCTTGTCCTGTCGTTGGCCGAAGATAAAATAAATGTCCAATACGTTTCAAGGTCCTCTTAGATAGATAGGTATGCAGTAATACGAGTCCCAACTTCTGGGCTCAGATGTGCCTTTCACGATAAAATATGACAATTTAAATAATAATATCGACTTGTATGACAGCTGTACAAGGCGTAAATGTTGATAATACTAATATTGTAATGCTGCATTCTAGCATTTAAAACAATAATTCTACATCAACAACAGCCGATAGGAAGTTTGGTAACCAATCGATTATCACATGAGTACTCTCAAAATAATAGATTTTAACTGCGTCTAAATACCTGGCAGAATGCAATTAAGGCTTTCATAATAATCGCATTCAAAAAGAAATTAATTTGAAATTGAATCTAGTTTCACAAAGGGGCTGCACTTTCGTTATGCGGTTTAAAGCAAAATGTAATTTACACAAGGATATTGTAAACTATATCAAATGGACATCATTGCTGTCTTCATACTTCTGAAAATATCGATGGTAAACCATTTTTAATGATTACTCTATTTTCGTACTGTGCTTACAGATGAATATTTTGTTTCGTTCAATGACATAAATGTGACCACTGACGATCAAACACAAAAGAAAGCATCGTCGTAAACACAAGTATATCTCAACGTACGTTATCTAGCTAGTCTAGTGGTCGGCCATCTTGACTTCTATGTGGAGCTTTACTATGATTTGTTAGGTAACACGAAAGCCAGCTAAGGCCAAGCACCGAGCACGTATCACGCACCGCGAGAATTACATGGTGCGAAGTTGTATTTCACAAGCGGCGAGGTTTGGGGCGTTTGGGCGTACTTTTACCATCTACCAACGAACAAGTTGTCCACATGTCCTAACCTACTTTTGATTCATTTGATATACTTTCGTGATGAACGATTTATTTTCAGGCCGAGGTTGGAATATATTCATCGTGCCAAGCAAATTGGACACACCAAATCTGAATTGTAGATAAAGGCAAGGTAAATGTTGAGATATGTTATTTTACGTGGAAATAGTTAGATACTTTAGAGTACAGTGAAAACAATATGAAAATAACATCAAGCTATTCAAGTTTTAAATTGGTAGCAAACTCTTCAAATATCATTCTATTGATTTCACTAATTTTAATTACAGTTTTAATTAAATTTCACAATTTGAACTTATGTCAGAAATACAATTTTACTCGTAATAAAAACATGAAATTTATGTTATCAAATTACATTTCCAATTTTAAAAGTTTAACCAATGGCTATTGGATACTATAGTTTAACATGAATACAAATGTTAGTTAAACTTATATTTGTTCGTTATAAGAAGAAGAAGACTCAGGATAGACTGAAAATAGTACTGGTAGTTTGAAAAGAAACCCCGCATATCAGATCGATATAATAAAGTTAGCATAACGGTCGATTGTAGCGATATTGAAAGCACAAGTTGCGCTATCGTTGCAACTCGGAATCAGCACAACGTTCATAAAAACTCTTCAAACTTTTCCAGGAGAGCAAATTTTGTCGCCAACTTTCCAGACTACTGGCGTCAGAGCTAGGTCGACCTGGATACGAAATGCACAGCTTTAAATTGACTTTTAAAAATTGGAAACCCTGAAGTTGACTCATACAAATATTTGTTGTAAAAGAGAACAACAAAATCAAAGCGCCCAAAACGTGATTACTTTATTTTAGACAATTTTAATGCGGTTCTAAAAAAATCTTTTAACACCAAATTTATTACTGTATAAGTGTTTCGATTGGATAGTCCAATAAGGCTATATTGCTATGTATGGCTATATTAAGATTCACGTTTAAAATGCAATCAATTTTATAAAGAGTCTACTCTACAGTATAACGACATTCAAAGCCAACCTTAAATAATACCCGTCCTGGTATACATGAAAGATGTGATTTAACTGCCTGGGATAGCCCCTCAGCTGCAGGTAATGGAACAGAAATGATTCACCACCGTCGATCAACTACAGATTATTGCATGCGGAGGTAAGGATATGTTTCGCCACGTCGTTGGCATTATCAACTACTGTAGTCGATCCAAAGTTCAGCCCATAAAAAATTAACTCACATGTTTTTTTTTTTGTATGTGTGTTATGTTTTAGCAAGTGTTTAGTTTTATCATTGACGATTGGTGAGTATATCTTAGATAATTGTGTCAAGGACTATGCATTATTCGAGTATTCAATGAATGAGGTAGTCAACACGGCATTGCAGCATCTATCTACAGGAGAATGTGAGATGCCCCAGGTATGAGACCACCTGTCGGCCTTGCCGCTGGATACATACATTACATTACCATTACGTTATATGTGAAGCAACATCACAAGCCTTGGACCAGTCACTGTGGACCGGTCACTCAACACTCAAGGCCAATCATCAATCAGGTATAAGCAACTGTGCTGAGGATAACATAGACGACACAAGGGAACTTTACTAGTCTATCACAGCAAATTGAATGGATACCGACCCTATGTTGAACAATGGGAAAAATGAAAATCGAATCATCCAGCACAGGCAACCAAGTTTTGTTCTTTTATAGAATGTCCAGTATTGTAGAGGATTGCATATGGTTAGGCCTCGTATGTACAAATAAGGGAATCGTAGATTTGTCTATTGCTGGGAATTTTTAGCAAGTGTGTAATGCATTAAAATTTAAACTGGTCTAAAAACACAATCGAGCAATCTTAATGATCGACTAATTTCAATAGGAATCCCTTGTAAAACAATGCTGTTCAATACTGAAGTAGCTTTAATAACTGTTGCGTTATTATAAATAGGGGAGCGTTTTAAGAAATATAGACTATGGTTTAGATATAAAACAGACGAAAGTATAACAAGAATCAGCCACAAGCAAATGTAGAGATGGCCCACTTGATAAACCTGGGATCAATGCAGAACCAACCTAGCTAGGCAGGACTATATCTCTACTTCGGCATTGCTCCTCAAACCAACTCTGCAGATGAACTATCACAACTATCCAGCAGAGAGGTGGAATCACGACCGAATTAAGCAAGCAAAACTAAATGAGCCAATGAATGAAAGATAAGCAATACTTTGAGGCGTTTTGGATCGTCCAAACGTTATGATGGCAGTGGCATATCGTGTAAATTACATTTCCATTTAAAATGTGCCGATTAAATGTTGATAAAGCTATCTCAAGGAAATAACAAATGAGGCAATTAATTCTTAAAAACATAGATTCGAACAGAAGTTGTGAGATAAGGGTTTAAAGTAATCAGAAGACCGACCGTAGTTTGATTGAGATGTTTTACATCATAAGAGTAAGGTACAATAACGCATTTTACTATGGATGACTTAAAACGGACAGTTCATGCAACGTTATGTTTTCATTTTCACCAGAAAATATCTATTTTGTATTTTATTTAAGGGATAAATTAATTTTCCATGGCCCCTAAGCCACATTATCCTCACAGAACATTATCCCCTGTTAATGTTTTGTGTAATATAATTATGATTGCAATAAATACTCAGTTAATTTTAACTAATATTTTCAAAAAAATATTTTAAGTTTTGTGGTTTTGATTCAGGGTGTCCACAGAAAATTTGTCATTAATTTCCATGACTATCCATGACCATTTATCAATGATTTCCATGACTCACTAACTTTACTCGAACATTATAATATAACATGCACACACGAATATTACTGCCTGGATAGGTTTTTTCACAGAAAATACTGAAATATGTATTAACAGATAACAATGAAGTACAATAGGTACAACAATGAACTAATAGAAACACAAAACTCATAAACTAATTCAACTTTTATAAATTTAATTGTCGTACATTTGCGAAACATTCTGAAAAATGCTACAATATTCAGGGTTACAGCTGCCTAGAGTATTAAAAAGTCCCTTCAAATCCACCCATCATTGGGGATTTCCATGACTTTTTGCCATTTCCATGACTTTCAATGACCAGAATTTTTTTCCATGACTTTCCATGACTATCCCTGACTTTCCACAATGTGGACACCCTGTGATTGTAACGGTTCTAAATGTTACCTAATATTTTTTTTAACTGAGCTGACTGACGTATACTGGAGAACACACACAAGCACGACAATAAATAGGTTGATAATACATAATAGGCTGAAGTTACTTACAATTGTTACGGAGGGTTGTTCGATGCCGTTGAGAGGTAGAGTGGCAGGTGGCGGGGAGAAGGGTGGTCCAGGCACTACGGGAGCTTCTTTACCAGCTTCCGCCGCCTTCAGAGGACCAGCAGCCTCGCCGTTCTGGGCGAACTGTGTGGCGTACGGCGACGGCGTCATGCCTGTCTGCACCATATGCTGCAACAAGAGACAAGAGTCAGCTACAACAGGTAACATATATATGTACCTTAACATCTAGATATTTAGGGCATTCTCTTGTCAGAAGAGGACCAAAAGGCAGAAATCAGCAACAAGTAAAATACTGCAGAGGATAACATCGTCATCCAAGGATCCGAGACCTTGTCTTGTAAGAAAAGTTTACACTACGGGTATGCCATATTTCGCATACTTTGTTTGTTTCCTTATTTCGCATCCTAGAACGCTAGGATCTAATCAGAAACCGTAAACCATTTCTGTTAAGTTAAGGGAGTATTGGGAGTATATGTTTTAATATACAACCATATAGTACTTAATTAACGCGAAACCCGTTCCCCAGTCTGACAAACAGAGTAACAAAGGTCAGTACGAGTGTCGCAATGGAGGAAACCCATTGAAACCTACACGAGACACGTAGGAAACATTACACCTGAGATAATTGTGGTTTTGGTGGTAATGGCAAGTGTGGTAATGATACACTACAGTTCATTGCAATACAAGGCCCGGACCCTGACTGTATTGTTGTCGGTCTCGAGTACTGCGAATGTGGGTGTAGCACAGAGATAATGTCCCTGGTGGGCCTAAAGGACTAATTCACACAGGTACTCCGGACTCGTTTTGTTTTCTTGATATTTTTATTCTATTCACTTTGTTATAATGTTTAAGTGTATATCTCTAGTAATATTTGCTAAGGCATTACTGCGTTTTCCAGGGTAGGGGATGTACGAACATCAATTGGTAATGAGCGAGATACAGAAACATCAAATTATATTGCCGATCTTCAAGTACCACGTACACTATTGAGATTGGAATCTCAATACTGTAGTAGTATACTTTATAATATGTTATATAATCTTATGTTGTTATGTGACTTTGTGTAATATAATCTTTGACAAGTCTACATATTTTGACCCAGCGGATTAAACTACAAGATCGTGAGAAAATATTTATTTACATATAATAGAAGATGTACTAAGTTTTGACACTTATAACTAGTTCAAATGCGCTACGCCTATTTTTCATAGTCTGGGACGGAACCCTAAACAAAATTGTTAATCGGCTAAAAGACAATGACAATCACTGAAATAGAGTGTACACTGTTCCTATGGTAAATTTGAACTGACACAGTCTAGTATTTTTGCGTAACGACGGGGTGAACGTTTGAAGTTTTGGCTCATTTTGTATAATACAAATGTATTATTATGGTATTGTTGCGACTCATTGTTAATTAAGATATAACACTTATATAAATAAGATCAGTTCTGAGTAGTATTTGTAGTTCTTAGCAACAAGTATGGCGTATACAAAAGACACAAATTCCAGTGTTCGTGGGGAACGTTGGTGGGAAATCACTAGCACAAACAGGAGATTCATACACGGATAGACAAAAGCAAGTCTGTGAAAATAGGTGTAATTTTGTTACAAAAATTTTCTCAATTTAACTTAAAAGCAAGTACGATCTTATGGCGGACTGAAAACGAAACGCTGATGATGAACAACATGTTGAAAGATTGAACGTGTTATTTCATGACAAAAAGTAAGCGAGGGCCCACGGGAGCGTTATAACATGTGCGTACACCTGGCTCCTTACTGTGTTGTGGAGGGGAGGGGGGGGGGTTATCATCACCACGAAACACGGAGCACATGAAAAGAGTCCGAAATTTTAATCCCCAAAAAGGTTCACTAATCTTAAGCATGGAAAGAGCCCGGGTCTCCACAGGTACCTGAGGAGGAGGACGCTAACTCGTGTTCTGCAATTGTGTTGTGTTTGGTTGGGTTAGGTTAGGTTAGGTTAGGTTAGGTTAGTTTAGTTTAGGTTAGGTTAGGTAAACAGACTATATCTTTTAGTAATGTAAATATCTTTTAATAATCTATATTTTAATAATGTATCTTTTAACACGTTGGGTGCTGATGACGGGAATTCCCGCAATTGCTTAACATTGAAATAAATGCAACTTTTATGTTCAAACATGTCGACAGCACGAATAGTGTTAACAGTGTATCTTTTAATATTGTAAATAAATTCATGTATTTCAATTGTGTTATTGGTTCTTTCTCCTTTGAAGACTCGTTGTGAAAGTTCTAGGAAGAGCCCGGGCTCTTTTCGCACCGTCCTGGGAGGGACCTTGGAGGTCCGGGCGCTTTTCAAGCGTCTGCCTGAGTTTTTGGGCTCTTTTCATGTGCGCCCACGAAACATTGGGTTGTGAATTAACACTCTTCCCCATATTGGTTGGCCTATAACAATGATCAATATCGCATAGCATTATTTAAATGTCTGGAGAAATATGTTTCCATGTGCGAATAAAAGTAGATAAATTAAACTTTTAGGGAGCCCTACTAATACTATAGGTAGGGAAGTATGGAATTGTGTTTGCGTCTATTACTTCATTAACGTTAAGTACTGGATCGTTTGGGATGAAATTTACAGGGAAACCCAATAAACCCGAGGTAGCATGGGTATGTTTTTGAAGGATTTCGCAGTAGCCGTGTTATTTTTATGAATACACAGATTGATAAATTGATATCAGTTGAACACATGCCCTTGAAAATTGCCATCCACCGACGAGATGGTTCGCGTTACCTGACATTTATCAATGCTTTGTGCGGTAAATTACCTGTTTATAAAGTTTTAAACGTCAAATTTGTGTTGCCGTTTCTTTATTCTAACCCACGTATATTTAAAAACACATTGAACCATCCAGATAATCCACCATCGCATGCCACAGACTAATATCAAGTCCTCAAGCGGTGTACCTCTTGCCGAAATTATTAGAAGATTATACATATTTTTCCTCAAATCTATGTTAAACCACGTTTAAGCTGTCCACCATATCGGGGTCCAGGAGCTGTAAACTGATCAGACACGCAGACACTGTGGCAAGCTGGGTACTCTACAGACAACTGTGACTAATCTGGTATTACACGTCCAGTAGTACCTAACGACCAACAAGAGAGCTAACTGACAAGGTTCAGTGTCACCACGCGGAAAATAATCGATTACTATATTAGGACATTGTAATAATTAATATTGTAATTTAATTTGAACAGATAAAGAGTACTTCTTATCCTACTGTATTGTTAAGTCTCGTGCCTGGTTTATATAATGCTGAAATGATGATGCTAATTGATGATGCTAAATTGCAGAGTGTGCGATTGTCGCTCAATTGTGTTCACTTAATTTTATAAAGTAGAATTTACTGACTGTGCAAGTAACAGTCGATCTCCTTTCATGTTTAACAACTACTTTGAACAGCCGAAACAATAATACAGTACATTAGTAATGTACCTACTGATATTACATATGACACAACACAACAGCAGGTAAGAGCCATGTGGTGAGGGTGGAGGCACCGGATACTGATCTGTCAGCCGTCTCCCTGATTGGTCACATCAATCGTGATTGCTGCTGATTGGATAATAGCGTCGGTGAGGAAGCAAGCGATTGACGCAAGTGGTGCAAGTACTTGAACATGAGGAGCAGTCGCCACAACAGCACACGGCGCGGCGCTGCTTTACGGATAAGTTCAATGTTATGAATAGTTATTAACGATTAAATAAAGTGTGACGTTAGCGAGACCTGATAAACGTTTCAACTTTATTAAGCATGACGAAGAATTCAAAGAAAATAACATATTTATTTTGATATTTGATGAACCGAAGCTATGAACTTGGCAGAGAGTTGGTAACTGTTATCATTCAATGGCAGCGGCGATAGTAAATGCAAATGATGCAGTTAACGCCTCGCGCCCAAATACCACACCCTCTCACAACGTTACACGACCGACATTGTTCACTGGGTACGAGGGCTTATGAACTAGTGTAAACTACAGTCAATGCAAGTGAAGTTGTTGGCTGATATTTATCTTCTCTTAATCTTCAAATAATTTCAAAATGAGTAAAAATACTGAACGAAGTACGACGTGGAAACAACGTTGTATACAGTAGGGTTAAGTTATGAGCATCACATAAAATAATACAAAAAATAGCGTCTGGTTCACGAGGCAATGTACACAGCCCCGTAATGTGTACCAACTTAGCCTATACTTATCCACCAAGTACCAACTTAAAATCAATACCACAAAAATAATGCCTTCTTAAGATCGTTATATATTACAGTAACACCGGTTCCAATATACTGAATGAATGGACAATTTGCAATCAAATTATAGAAGATGCTTTGCATATAACATGTTCTGAAAATCTAAGCACATTTCGTTTCAAACTTCTTGAAGTATCGCCTCGTTGACAAAAAGTTTGAATCTTATCTAGACTTGTTTTCTGGTTGGCTTACATTAATGTGTCTCTTGCATGATCATAAAGCTATCTTTTATCACTCATTCATCCCCACTGTTTTGTTTATAGAGCTAGGACAGATAAGTAAGATAAGTAAGGAACTAGTCACTCAACCTAACCTCATGTTACTCGTGTGACATGGCTTCGGAGAATTAATCAAAATACAGTAAATTTATGAACAGGAGTGATAGTAGAGGTTTCGCCCAAGGCAAAAACATTGAATATTGGATACTGACTGCTGTGTTAATAGTAAAGGTAAAAAGTGTAGGGCCAAAGAAATAATTCTGAGCCTGCTTTTTAAATACAGTACATTCTTGTAAATGGGCATTATCATTTAGTTAACAAGGGGTGACACGTCATCGAAATAGAAAAAAGAAATACATAATTTGTCTAACTATTTATTTAAACAAGTTTTGAACAAGAAAAACGCAACGAAACGTAAAAATAATTTGTCGTCTTTTAGGATAAACAATAAAAAGAAACAAAGTCAGAGGGTTAATAAACTGAAAACGAAATGTAATTAATTTTACTCCAGTCTCAATTTCACAACACAAAAGAAATAATCTTGGGAAGTGACATAAAAGAACCATTGAGGTTTTCCCAAATGGACAGTTTACTCCAAAGATATCCTCCAACAAGTATTCTAAATACGTAATTACTTCCTTTATTAGATTTTGTTTGTCTGATTAATGAAAATGGATTAAACCGGTTCAACCATAAAATTAGAATCAACAACAAATGCGATGAATTACATCTACATAGGTCACATTAGTTAACTTCTTTCGTATCTTTTAAGATTTAAAGCAATGTTGTGAAATGTGAAGTCGTCGTTAAAGCTAACTACGAACTAACTTATAAGAAATAACGTAAATTAATTACATTATAAAGTGATTTGTTTTACATTGTACACTAAACCAATTGGTATAGACAACGATTTTCTTTTGCCTTAATTAAAACACAAAGCAATACGATTGCTATATATTGTTGTAAAACGATGTTGTATGTGTAACGACAGACAGCCAATGACGATCCATAATCGCTCACCACCGTGTTACATCGACCAATGGCGCGTGAGCTCGCTCTGATTGTACAATCGTTTGGAAACTTATATACTCAGGTTTCCTTGGCACCGTTGAAATTTGAGTCAAAACAAGTTATGTTAACGGTCCTTGATCGAAAATGTCCCTGGCTGAACAACAAACTGATCTCAGTCTGTACCAAGCTTGAAATACGACAAAGTGCAAGCCAGTTTTGGGTTTCGGCCTGCTTGTTGTGTGCGACCAGCATTCAGTGTGGCAAATCCTCGATTTTGGAAGTAGCCTTTCCTGGAGGTGAAAACGGGCAAGTACCCGTAGCTCACGGGGACACTCAAGGGAAACGTAACTTTCCGCAGTGTGAGGGTAACGGTTTGTAGGCACTTATGCAAACCAATCCCTGTCTCTGAGCACGGACGGTATGGTTATCTTGAGTGTGGGGGGTTCTTCCCGGAACCTCAATTGAGTCAAGGGTGTCGCCACCTCTGGTGGATAGGTTCATCCGGGTGGGTCCCACTTCTATACCTGCCTCCTTATGGGAAACCCTGATGGCCTGGCAGTGATGTTGGGTCTGACGGGCAAACGAAGTAGATCGGGTGCTGGGTCCGAGCCCGCCAGGGGTATCTGGGGATCTATCGCTCTGGTTATCTCTGGTTTCCCAGAAACTGGGTAAGGCCTCGATCGGGTAGTGGTGTAAATGGGAGGTTGGGGTTCCCCCGTCAGCGTGCTGACGGTCCCCTTCCTTCTGGCTATGATGGCGGGTTCTGCCTGTCAGGGATTAGATAGGTCCCGAGTGTTGCTTGCACTAAATGCGTCGGGGCGCTCCATTATGGTCCTCTAGGGCTTTGTACCTGGTGGAACCCAGGTGGAGTGACGCTTAAACAAGCAGCCGGAATCCCTGGTTAGGATTGAGGGGCAACCCTCTTTCCGAAGGGTCTGCTTCGGCAGCCGGCGAGCCTGATGACCTTAAGTCATCCGCCCATGATGTGCTAAAGGTTGATGCGTAAGCTTCGGCCTACATCATGGGGCCCGGGTATGTCTCACGATAGGTACCGGGTATGTAGTCAGGGGGCTTCGGCTCTCATGACAAAGAAATAATAATAATAATGTACCAAGCTTGATTGTCTCGACCATTCACTCATCCCTCGCCCTGTGTCTAAAAATAAGAATAGGTGTTGGCGTCGTAATATTCTGATATTATATCAGTTGTAGTATTATTTAGTTACGTAGTAGTAATATTATAATTCAAATAATGTAATTATAAAAAATATGCAATGTTTGGCACCACAACAATAATAATAATACTTAAAAAATTAATGATTAGTCATTGCAATACGCAGATCAAATATTCCCAATAACTTATAAGAAAATGCTGGAGGGCAGCTAACAACAAAGGAGAATGGTCATATAGGGTCCCTGGGGTGGCTCTATTGACCAGTTCCTCTCTCCAATATATGAAATTACTTCCTCCACCACAAGACCCGGTAGACCTAAGCAACGTTTGCGATACATTTTGTCACTTATCAACAGACCATTTATATCAGAAACCGATAGGTCTTACGTCTATGTTGTTTTATACCTGTACAGTGTACAGTCTACACTCGTGTACATACATACAGTATACTACTAACGACGATAAACTGATTCGCACACATTGATCTTAGTTACATCTCGTCACAGCATGTAACGTAGATTCTGTAGCCACGTTTGACTGGATACTAAAAAAAAATATATTTACTATATAGGTGTAAGCCTGCATTATTTTATGCAAACACTTATTTAAAACGATCTTCTAACACGAATCCAAGTTTAAAAATTGACACTTTTAATTATTATATTCCGTAATGTAAAGTAAACACATATATATTCAGTAACTAAAAAATCTAAGTTTCTTTGTATAATTGACAACATTAATGTTTACATTTTCAACTCATGTATTATTTGTTTTCCCTAACCAAACAAAGTCAAAGAAACATATGAGTAGTCGATGATTGTACAAATCCCTAAAACCGTCCAATATAAAACTTTATTTCGTACAAGTATTTGGGACAAAATATTCTTGTTCCTAATAAACTAAACTTTTCACCAAAATGCTGAGCTTACACAGTTTTACATTATGTTTTATCTTTGGTTTTACTATCCTAGAAAAATTTATATAGACGATTTATATTATGAACTCAGTGAATAAACATACATTTATACTGTCAAATAACTATGTCTAAATTACCAATGCATTCAATTACCTTGCGTACAAATTGCACAGTCAGTGCGCACAGGTTGTAGACAACATGAGAACAGTCAGTCGCGTCATAGGTTGTGTTATCAAGTGGAGAGCGAACTCATGATTTGATTCTACATCAATACGTCCACATCTACCACTCGGGTAATACTCAAGAGAGTGAATTACTAAAGAACACCACCCAGTTAAAGTCAGGCATTCCAAACTGATTCACATAAGCCGAACACAAAGGGGATTTAAAGCTCGTTATTTAGGGCTTACTTTACAAGCGGACCAATACAAAGTCTATTTCATCAGCGAAATTCAACACTTCAAATATTACTTTCCAAGATACTTTTCACAATAAATTGTTAAGTAACAAAGGTACTGCAATGATTTGGATCGTAGCATTTTCAAAACACAACATCCATGATCTATTACTATATGTTGTTCATAAAAGGACGTTTGGATTTAAAAAATATAAGCGAATAAAAATATTCTAGCTGATTTCTTTTAGCATTAAACTATGTATCCTCGCGATGTATTTTATATGCAGCCTAATAAAGTAGAATGTCTATTTGTAGCGCATAGTGCTAAGGCAAAAAAGAGTTAGGGTTTATTATTAGATATAAATACAAAAGCAATTTAATCCATTAAACATATTTATCACAAATAATCGGTTGAGGGATTGCACACATTTTCCAATATGGCGCCCAACTATAAAATGTATGATGGAACACACCTTACTTCATGCTTTTTCTTACAACCATTATTTTAAGACGTTTTTATTGTTTAGAGATTGTTTATAAAGCTTCTTATTTTCGAGATAATAAACATTCGAATGTTATATTTTCAAAATGGATAATATGACAGCTAATTTCATAGGTCTTATGGCATCCTTTGTTGTATCACTGTAATTGAATCAAGGCGAGATGCCACTTACCCAGGATGGCACGACACCACAGGAATGGCAAAACCTTTTATTATATTTAGGCCTATTAAATCACGTTAATTAACAATGAATGCAGTACGCAGTACGGTGATAAAAGTTTAAACTCAATTGAAATTGATTGTATTCACAAAGAACGTACATTTTACAATCGATTCGGAGACAAATATTAAGTAAATTCTGGTTAAATGTACCATAGCAAAGAGTATTTTATGTGGCATCAGTATATTTCATGGTTGTATATTGTGTCTTGAATCCAATTACTTGATGAAAACGCATATACCTTGACTCTAATAACTTACGTAACAGAAACTCGACAGCTCAACATACCTGAAAAACAAAAGATCGTAAGTTTTGCGTAGACAATCATCTATAACCTTAAACTAATGTACGTTTGTAAATTCGTTATGTCACGTCGTGATCTGGGAAAGAAGTGGTGTCCTGGCGGTGAATCGGCGAACTACGCTGTCATTTCCTCGGGGAAATCACACGTTTGTGTTGTTTTGCGACAAGCTGAGTGCTGAGTGCTGACCTCACTGCGTTTGACCGATTGTTTTGTCATCGCATTCACATAAGTATTATTACAGCTTGATATTTTCACCTCTAAGCCGACATGTAACTGATTGTGGAGCGATCACGACACTTTGATTTTTAACAATTTAATTTGAGCTAAATAAATTAATGCTAAAAGATTTAAAATATTTTACTTTTGTTTTGAATTGTTAATTTCCATATATGTATGCACAATAACTTCCTATTTATAGTTTGTTGACGATATTTGGAATCGTGTGGTACTTTACTTTAATACTACATACGAGCATATCGATTGTTTACTTATAACCCTTTAAACCTGAGTAGGTAGCTGACCAAAACTAAATTGACTTTCTAAATACAAAAACCTCATTTTTCATTTGTCTCGATTTAAAGCAACATTGAACACATCTTTGAATCAAAACAATATGAAACTATATCCTTGAGCTGTCGCCTTTAACACTTAATTTAGCACACGAAGAGTGTACACGCAAGGTCTAGAAGGAATACTGAATGCTGTTTAGCACATTAATGAAGGATGTGCGTGAAGGTCGACTGATGATAAGACATGAAGGAGGGCCAAGTATAGTCAGCAGGACATAACGCCACTAGCATGCACAAGTTAAAGATGAAGACTCATTTGAAAAATCTATGGGTAAGACTACAAATATTCGATTACTCAGTTCCCAAAAGTAGGCGGTTTCATGGGAAGAAATCCACTCCACTCAACAGCTGAGGTTTTCCGAGACATCAATCAGCTGACAATATACAGGGTGTTTACAAAAGAATGTCGGGATTTTAAATGGTAATTGCGTGGGTATTGTTTTGATGCATCAGTTGCCTTAACTTGAAAGACTACAACACTTTAACAGTGAAGAGGACGCAGTGCGACAGGCACAAGGGCTCAAATCCCAGCAGCTTCGCGCTATACATTATTCAAACTGTTGAAGTGAGCTGCTCTTAGCTCCACTGCTTCTCTCAATAGCACGTTTGCCAAAGTTGAGAAATCTCCTTCTCACAGAGTAAAATATGTTATATACTATAATAATATTTAACTCATGAAAGTTATTTATCTTACGTATATGACTGCAAACCATTCCGCACTTTTAATTGTACATGGAATCCAATATATACAATATTGTATTGTTTTCTTCGCTTAAATGAGTGAACTTAAATTTTTATTTGAGGCAAACTTAGGTCCATTCTTATGTGATTCTTACATGGTTTGGTAAAAGAAAACATAAAACTTGTATCTCGTATATGCGGTTAATACAGAAGAGAATACGATAGACTTTACAATAAATACGTAGATAGTATGAACACAACACCACTTATCGAGCTACTAAGGTAAAAGGTGGGTCGAATCCATTAATGCTGGATGTTCTAATGTAAGCTCGTCTGTAGCTGTTTACAACATTCGCTGGTGTTTACCACAGCGTTAAAGGGTCTGGAAGTAAACTGTGTTTAAAAGCAGACTAGTGTATAAACAAACTGAGTGGAGGCTAAAGGAGGACAAATAGAGTAAATAGCGAGTGTTTCCATCTAGTGTTTACCTGACCTGACTCGTGCTCGTGCAGATACGTTATACCGTGCAGAGTAATCGACAACATGCTATAATAAGATAAACTCTAAACTCATACGAGCAACAAAAATCGTAAAAACCCCATTGCTACAAACAATACAAAAAATAAAAGACAACTGCGGCGGATTAGTTCCTTAGAATTATTATTTTCCGTCCCGATTTCGCAATTATTGCTCATGATCAATGACAATGTTCAAATGTCATGGAGTGAGAAGGGCGATCGTTCAGTAGGGAGGAGTCCAGATTCCGGACAGGTGCCTGTGTAATAGCGGAGGGGGGGGGGGGGGGGTTGCACAACCAAAAATTTGTGTCTCAAAAAGTGAAACTGTCGTGTCGCAACGCGAGGACCCACTTTGATTGTCGTTGTTATTTTGTAGTGTGGGCTTGATAGTAGGGGCCTACTTTCCTCGCAGAAACTTGTAATATCTAGGACATATCGTGCACCGTGATTGTCAAAAGGTAATTTCTGTAATGTTTTATGGAATCACCTCTGTTTATGAATATTAAATAAAGGGATGGTTAACGTCCGTTATTATGTCATTTTCGCGGTAAAGATCAGCCAATAACGCAGTGCGGGCAACGAGCCAAGCAGAGTTGCAGTCTAGTTGCCAAGTCTCGTGCGACGTGCGTAAGCGAAAACAACAACGTGCGTTCTACTGAACACATCACTTGCTGTTGTATCTGGTCTGGGGATCAGGGATCTGCTACAGAACAGGGACACTCTATGTGCCCTCGCGACATCATTAAATCACTGACAGCATCCAGATCGCGATGGAAATAAAAATACGCCGCGAGCTCATATTATATGATTAAAAAATAAAATCCCATTGTATTTTTACATCGTATACACAAGTTGGGAGATGGGTTTAAAGTTAATAACCAAACATCTTAAACGTTCAACTGTACACTTTTAATTTCCACTACTGCAGTATTGTCGCATCACGTTGTGCAGTGTCTCTTCTCTGGTAGCTCGAGCTGCTGCACGCTGGTGGTGGATGATCGCTGGGACTGGTCTCATGTTTTAACGTTTCCCAACTTTATCAGGATTATTATCTTGTCTTGGTTTTAAGTTTTGAAGTCTTAGGTAGTAAAATTATGCACGTATAAAATATTTCAATTGCCTGTCAGTTTAAAGCTGTGGGATACAGGTAAAGTTATATTTCAAATGGTTAAAAATTGTGTTTTCTTTCTTTTTATACATAATATGCTATACTCAAGGTACAGTACATTCTATAAGGTCCAAGAAGCGAAACCATTTTAAACTGAAATGCCCCAGCTGCAGCAAACCTGCAGACTAAGAGAGTTTCCATTTACCTGGTTGGATTTCTACTAAAATATTCCCTAAAAATTGTCAGATTTATTTCCTATTTAAATAGCTACATTTCAATGTAGGTATTCCGAACAAAACATTTTTAATCTGAAAAGAATATGTTACCGTTTATAAATCCCTAAATGGCATATCTTCCAATATGACGGAAAAACCAATAACGTATTTCATTAGAGTAATTCAAAGTGAACAACAACGACATAAAACAGTAAGGGTAATTGTAATCCTTCTTACTGAGAACTCGAAGCAATACTCGCTCTTATCTGCAAGTTAAATTTACGACTTACAAAGTTTGACTTTCTTTCACCAAGTACTTTTGTGATGCAAAAACTGACTGTTGAATGTGGACAATCTGGGTCCAATCGTCAAATAATCGATAGTACATCCATTACTACAATTACTAATGAAATGTATTAGGACTACAGTAAATTGAAACAGTAAATAGACTAAGGCCATTAATTGAGAGATAAATCTTTCTACAAGTGTAATCAATTCACTCTGATGTCATGTGTTTTGGCCGACGAATATTGTATGAGTGCTATTTTAGACATTGTACACGATATCATATCGTACACCTCGACCACATCACCCACACACACACACACACAGTGCGGACCAGTGGTCACTGTTCACTGTTCAGGTCACTAGACTACACTACACCACTACACGTAACTCATCGTCTCAAAGGGCCAAACGTTGGCGCTGCTCCTACTGGGCTCCGGCCAATACTCTACATTAAATCACTTTAAATGCTATTTATCGGGCTTTTAACAATTTCACTTGACGTTAATGAGGGACGGAGCAGCATCGCCGTGTCAACATACATACTTGGGCAGCAGATTATTCATGCGTGCAAAGTGCAATATGTACAGTAAACCGCCTACTCCTGTGCTTCACAGTCCATCAGGTGAAGAGTGCAAGACTTGCCAAACTTAAAACCTTTATTAAAAACTATGTTTCTAAGGTTGAGCATTGTAAACAAAATATTTAACTCAAAATATTATAAACTTAATGATAGTAAATATTCAGATAAAACTATTTTAACCAAATGTAACATACTAACTTTTATCACAGACATGTATGTATAGATAATTTAGAAACAGTTTAACCTAGCGTATCCAGTTTACGATAAGAAGGACTAAATCTTGTTAATACACTGATAGCTACCTTCAGTCGATTACCTGGGATAAAGCATTGACAGAACATAAAATTTGAACAAAGTAAAACAGATTCACCTAATCAGCGACGCTATGTTCGAGGATCAGTCGGCAAATCTTTAGAAAGCAAAATATGTGTTTTAATATTATTAGCTGGCGGGGGCGGGGACAGCGTACGAGTGTTATGACGTCAAAGGAGGCGGAAGTGACTAAATGAATAATGTAGCAGAAGTGAGCGGATATACAGACATAGAACATCAACATTGTGTCTGGCAGCCATGGAAAGTTAGGCCCCGGCCACACGAGGCGGTTTAACCGCGCGAAGTTAAGCCGCGCGAAGTTAAGGGCTTCGACAACACATTGAATCAAATGAGAGTGGCCACACGAGGCGAAGTTTAGCCGCATGTGCGGTTGAGCCGCAACATGTCGTCCCCCGACCGCGCGAAGTTAAGCCGCGTTGGAGGGGATGACACATGTAGTCTTATGAGAGTGGCCACACGATACGGTTCGACCGCGCGGCAGCCGCGCTTATTGGAGATATTCTTCGGACATTTCCAGTGGTTTTTGAGTTTGTTTTGTGTATTTTTTACCGGTTGTGTGGTGTTCAAACAATGTTTGATACATATGAACTCCGAACTATGGTTTCGCATGTGCTCGTAAAAGGTTTGGAACACAAACAATTGTTTTTCCGTTATGAAGGGATGGACCCAATGATTTATGTTAACGTTCCAGATCACCACACGCTTTTAATGCACAAACTAACATTTAAGTGTTTCACCCATGACTAAAAAGAGTGAACCGAACTATGTTTTAATAGAGTACTGATACTGGGAAAACCCAACAGGAAGCGGTTCATCCGCCCCGTGTGGCCAGGCACTTCGCGCGGCTTAACTTCGCGCGAAGATAAGCCGCGCGGCTTAAATTCGCCTCGTGTGGCCGGGGCCTTAGGGAAGCTGAAGAATTGTGAGTGACTGCAGTGGCATACGAGCTTGGAGTTTCAAGATCATAAATCAAGATTGTTGTACTGTATTTAGAATTAAAAACTGCAAGTGAATGCATAAATAGATGAACATTGGCCAAAAACTGACTCATAATTAAAAGACATTCAAAACCAATCAGAAGAATAAGGGATGTGTTCATAGAAATGTATTATATGATAAAACTTTGTCTTTGAAAAATCTAGATTGTTATTGTTATGTCCTAGAAATTCTCAGGACGGACGACGCAAGAAATAAAACGAAAACATTCGAAAGATATACAGCAAAGCGGATCAAAGAAAAGGAGCAATTTCTGTAGGGTTACAGGGGGAATTCAATATCTCAGGAAATTTAGTGGATGGAGCGTTTGAAGATGTTACACACACCAACACACGTGGGCAGTCCTGCGAGTGGAATGGTTTATTCTGTAGGGGTAAGAATCTAGAGGGTGTACAGTATAAATAAAGAGAAAACTAATTATCTTAAATCGACATTTTGTACGAAATATTAATTTAATGTCGAATTTAAATTAGATTAAAAGGCTTGAAACTTAAGTTTTAAATTATTTACTAATAAGAATGATTTCAATATATTATAATAATTGGTCATAGTTCCAAAATTGAAATAAAAACAAATCGTTAAAAAAGTTGTGTTTTCCTTTCATAAACAGTGAGCAATACGGAGTATTATTCTCCTACATTTAGGTAAACAGTGCAGCAGCAAGATCTGCAATGCAATGTGATGCACTTTGCTGCACTGGTGCAACATGCAGTGTCTACTAGTAGTTATGTGGGACGCATAGGTAAACAGATTAGGCATTATCAGTACTTTAGTATAGCATAGCACATACAATTCAAATAATATACTGTATATGGAACAACTTAGAACGCTTAACACAATACAGTAATGTGGTTTATGTTAAGATATCAACACGGGACACAATTAGGTTTTCTCTAATGGCATCAAGTTTGGATTTCCAGTGGATAGAGTACCTATTATATTGCGATCATAGTTTTATATTTACGATTGCGATTTAACTACATAAAGGTAGAACATTTAGAAATATTAGTTTAGTTTTATTGTAACCGAGTAGGAGCCACTGTTGAGGGGTCGGCTGGATTACTATTCACCGAGAATGAGGTTATGAAATATGTATATTATTACTAATGAGATAAACATTAATCTCTTGATCTGTTCTACATTTAAGAACGTACGTCTCGTCCCACTTTCTTGTAATGGTTATAATAGCGTATGTTGGCCTGGTGCCTACTGGCCTTTCCCCAAAACCACCCAGAAATGATAATACATGGACAGATATATCATGATTAGGTCCACCAATTAAAATCTCACTACTTATGAATGCAATGTAGAAATAAATTGTGCACCATGCAAACAAGACTAGGTTTTATTCATAGAAATAAGTAGGTTTGTTAAATAGAACTAATTAGAATAGACACACCACCCGTTGATGTTATGAAATTACGTATATTTACGTATGATTGGTCTGGTTCTATATCGGGAAAGTTGGGCGGGGATAAGTACAAATTTAAACGACTAAGGATAAATCCTTCCATAAACCTACACCAATATATAAACAATTCAATAAAATGCACTTTGGTTTAAAACTTATTGGTTGGCAAGAATTTCAGAAAACGCGTTTAGTGAACTAATACAGGGTGTTCAGGATATCTTTGTGTTTTACAGTAATTCTTAGGCAAGGCGGATATGCACCTTTATACAAAGCTCCTTTCGGAGACGTAATCAAATCAACAAATTGTACATTATTTAGCTTCAAGAACGCAAATGAAATTCTAAATACGACGAGGAAATTCTAAACACGGCTTTATGAAGACACATGGATGCGTATAAATTGCGGACTAAATGGGTTTAATTATCTTGCCCCACCGACCTTAGTGTGTAATTCACCTCATTAAGTTGTCAAATAATGTTCATGAATTCCCTCGGTCAGGGAATATATAACCGGGGTGACCAAACAGTCGTTTTTAATATACAGGAACAATATTCATATTGAAATGTATTATGTTGGACAATTGCTCATAAACTAATGCCGTATACCTCCTGCGTTGAATGTAAAACGCGACATTTTCATACTCCAATACTTTTCATTGAAATAGCGTCCATATAAAGTAGGTATGCATAGAGGGATACTTAACTAAAGACTGTATGATCTGCTTTTAATCAAGACGTAAAAATGTACAACAATATATGTTTTTTGTTAATGGAACTGTTTGTATTTTAAAATATCTTTATTATGTCGTGTAAGATTTTTTTGTTAGGTTCTCAAAAATACCCAATAGATATAATCGTCCAGTTTCCTTTTTAACCGGTAAATAAAATCATTCTACGAATTATTCGCACTAATAAATTGTATTGGTATAATTTATGGCACCATACTACCGCAAACAATCGCCATGTTATCCGAGGTCCCGATAGTACGACTAAACTCCCTCCAATTATACAGCCGGCTGCTACAATAGGTTTTTGGCGGGTTTGCTCGTGTTTTGTCTGCTCCAATACGTGTTGGAAACTTTAATTAAACGCCTGCGAGTCTGAGTGTAGAATCACGCGAACTGCTTGATGAGATGCTAAACACGGTGCCTCCCGCCACGACCCTACTACTTCAACTAGAGCCGTTCTCTCAAAATATGCCACTTTGTAATCGTTTTATAAACAATGTAAATGAAACCTGCTGTTTGTATGTAAAAACTTAGATTTATAACCCCAAAGGATTAGTGTATTGTTTGTCCGGCGAAAGACAAATAAAAAACCCCGTTGTTTTGATAATTTAATATTGTGTTAACATTGAAAACATCTATAAATACACAAAAAGAATACCTAAATAGCAATAGAGTTAGTTAATTAATCGTATATCCTTTAATACCAATCTAAACCGTTTCTGATTAATCGCGAGCAAAGAGAAATTCATTTGTTTCATTATGGTCAAAGGTACTTTTTATAACTCATTATACATTGAATAAACATTTTGTTACCATAATACCGTTACATAGATTATAAGTACCGGTAAACAATAAGACGATTAAGAACTATAATACCTAATTATCATACCAAATCCTAACTTTATTACGAAACAACAGTACAGAAAAATATTTCTCGAATACTACTCACAAAATAATTCTGTAGATATAAGAATTAATTATCCCTATAAAATAAAATGAGGTTGTACCGGTAAACTTATTTCCATAATAAATAATTAATTGTGTTATAACCCAAAGTAAAACAAATTTTAAAACACCATTCGGATGAAAGTAATGAGAGATAAATGGGCGAGCAGCACTAGGCGGAGGAAGTACGTAGTTACCCGGCGAACATTCATTGTAAACGCGGCGAGAGAGGGGTGGAAGAACTACGGCGTTTGTGCATTATTTACGGAACGCTCTTGTATTCTTCTCTTTATACAAAGTTTTATCTCTAACAAAAATTAACCTCTCAAACGATTTACCTGGTTGTCTTTGTTAAATTTAATTCTAACAAATCATGAAATTTTGTAATTGATATGAGCATCGATAAGAGTAATAAATATAAATAGGCATGTACTTCTAACTTGGAACAATATTATGTACAATTTCACTTCGGTATATCAATTCGAAATCCCATCTTATAAACCCTTGTAACCAATTCTTTATAAAAAAAATGATTGAAGCAATATTTGATGTAACACAAAAATCTGCTGTAGAAACAAGTGATCAATTTAGTTAGGCTTGGTTGCTACTATTGCGGCTTGGTGGACTTTGGCGTATTTACAGAAGTCAGCAAACAACATTACACATGTCCATTGTTACTATTAAAACTGGTTCTTCAACTTTTAACTCGGGGATTAAAAGTAGGGTTATACCGGTAGTCAAATGTTATACATAAATTAATACTCAGTATTGGTTTGTTGAACACTACAGTAGTCATACAGCATAACTGTCTGGGATGATTTATCATCGCAGGCAATAGGCCCTACCTACGTGGAGAGTTGGTGGCGCCGAGGGCTAGGGTGAACACTAGCGTTATGGCAAACACTAAGGGATCTAGCTTCAACATGTATGTCTATTTAAGTTATACATCTACAAGATTTAATGGTCATTTAAACTAAGTTTCCGTCAAAAGGGATACGTGGTGAAGGTGTGGTTGTCGTATGTGTCTGATTCCATCTAACATTGAAATGTTCTTTTAGTATTAAAAATAACTATCACCAAACGAAAAGCGAGGTACTTTGGCAATAACGAGCTAGGGAATGGTTACTCGAGATGGGGTGTAGGGGATACTACGATTATGACGCATATAAACAACAGGCGTCGCACATTAAGTGTGGGGGGAGGTAGAGAGGGTAGAGAGTTCAAACACATCAGTTGGAGGTAGTCAGTTATGCAGTCTGTGAAGTAGTTTGGTAGCCAAGCAGTTAGAAGCTAGGCAAGGAATGACATGAGGAGGCAGAGACACATTAGGCGTCGTCTGAGTTATGGTCCCTCGCAAGGTCTACCTGCGACAGATGCTGAGCCAAACATCTACCAAGGAGTGGCTACTGACCTGGATTCTAACAGAGCGCTTTTAGATGTACGTAGGAAGAAGAAGTCTGTTATAGGTTAATTGTTCCGGAAGTGGTAGAACGGTACTAGGTCAATGGTGTCAAGCAAAAATAAACAGAATTAATTTGTTACGTTTCCGGAATCAAAAGATTTCATATCACAGATAAATCTGAAGCCCTACAATGACTCTCTGGGATTAATTTTAAGAAGTTCAGCACTATTGTTGAACCAAGAGAAATAAAATATTTTAAATCTTGGTAAAAATCATTTCCCTCACAAAATTGCATTTGGTATTGATTGAATTGTACACTCGCTTTAACTTTCAAACGTCATCAAAGATCAAGATAATCAATCGCACCACTATTATCTCCTCAGAGTCATGATGTGGTCGTTTGATGTTCCCTAACGAACCAGAGAAGGCATCAAGTTTGTGGTCCCGAGTTACGTATTCTTTGTGCGCCTTTCCTACAGACAACCGTCCGTGAATACTAACATCTTGACGCAACCCTGCCTTATTTGCTGCTTTCCTTTGAGCAATCCTGACACGTCTTACGTCTGAGCGCTCCGAGAACACATCCAACTTATCAAAGTTACGCGAAAGCAGGGGGAAAAATGTATGATTTAAAATTCATTACAAAACACTGAGGCAATCAGTTGTGAAATACAATCAATAAAGTTACGGATTTTAATTAGAGTTTACACTAATTAAACTTCAGTTTCAAAACCGAAGAAAGATAATAAGCAAGGTAATAAAGATTAAATACTGCAAGTCGTACCTACTCTCCGAAGAAAAAGGTTATATTAGTTTACGACCAACACAAGACTACCTGAGAAGACTATAATATAGGGAAAAACTGCAGTATAATCAATAACGCAACGGTTAATAGACAACAACTAAGTATGGTGGTAGTACATAATATTACGAGTACCAACCAAAATCTCTAAATTAAACGGGTCGGACGGGCGCAAATATTTACATTTCGAATGCACAGCCACGGCTCGAAGTCGACTTAATTTATCAAAAGTTCGGAGGCAGTGTGGCCAACGGGACAACATAAATTCCCTGGCAAACACGCATTTCCCAGCATCCGTACCATTAATTTCCCGATTCAGCTGAGGACAATTATTCCACTGCCATTACCAAGCCTGTGACTAATCACGCCTCATTGTGCTGACGCTCAACTTGCTGAATGCAGAGTTCGATCTAATTAATGATTCCAGTTGAGGCACTTGAGTAAATAATAACATCGCTGAAATCTCACTTTTGCCACTTTCTACTTTTCTAACTGTAAACTAATGATAAACCGTAATCGTAAGAATCGATATTTTTATTGATGTTATTCCAAAATAGAAAGTCACTATGGAAGATGTACAAAGTAACTACGTACGTTAGACTAGGTAGGACGTACTAACTGGGTTATACGGATTGTAAGAAACACTTATTGTATATTAATTTCAAAAGCGCTTAACAATTTTCTAACTCAACTATGTGCTAGGCCAGAATCAGAAATTATTTATTGTTAAATTTTTTTACACAAATTACACAGTGTGTGTTAACATCCTTCACATATATTTTAGACAAGGTTAATTTATGTAACCTTATGTAGCATTTAATAGATTATAAACTTTTTAATAACTTACTTAAAAAAAAAAATAAAAAGAAACATAGGCCTACCAATGAATCCCTATTTCATATTATCATGAAACAAAACTACAAAGGAAACGTTCACCACGACTTTGTTAAACCGCAATCCGCAGAACTGTGTTTACCCAAAACAAGGGCAGAGACGCAACGAGGCGGGGGTGGGGTTGATGTGATGGTCTACAATCTACATCTACAGTGCTAGTGCAGCGCAGGGTATTTGTATATTAAAGTGGTATTGAGCGGTTGATCCGAGATAAAAGACAGCCACTGGAGATATCCTGTGTCATATTGATACCTTCCACTCCAACTGTATCTGTGTCATGGAAGTCAGAGAATATAACCATGTATTACTTGGTATAGCTTTATAGCTCGTATTGAGCGGTTGATCCGAGATAAAAGATAGCCACCGGGGATATCCTGTGTCATATTGATACCTTCCACTCCAACTGTATCTGTGTCATGAAAGTCAGAGAATATAACCACGTATTACTTGGCATAGCTTTATAGCTCGTATTGATCCGAGATAAAAGACAACCTCCGGGGATATCCTGTGTCATATTGATACCTTCCACTCCAACTGTATCTGTGTCATGAAAGTCAGATAATATAACCACGTATTACTTGGCATAGCTTTATAGCTCGTATTGAGCGGTTGATCCGAGATAAAAGACAACCTCCGGGGATATCCTGTGTCATATTGATACCTTCCACTCCAACTGTATCTGTGTCATGGAAGTCAGAGAATATAACCATGTATTACTTGGTATAGCTTTATAGCTCGTATTGAGCGGTTGATCCGAGATAAAAGACAGCCACCGGGGATATCCTGTGTCATATTGATACCTTCCACTCCAACTGTATCTGTGTCATGAAAGTCAGAGAATATAACCACGTATTACTTGGCATAGCTTTATAGCTCGTATTGATCCGAGATAAAAGACAACCTCCGGGGATATCCTGTGTCATATTGATACCTTCCACTCCAACTGTATCTGTGTCGTGGAAGTCAGAGAATATAAACATTGTATTACTTGGTATAGCTTTATAGCTCGTATTGAGCGGTTGATCCGAGATAAAAGACAACCACCGGGGATATCCTGTGTCATATTGATACCTTCCACTCCAACTGTATCTGTGTCATGAAAGTCAGACAATATATAACCATGTATTACTTGGCATAGCTTTATAGCTCGTATTGAGCGGTTGATCCGAGATAAAAGACAACCTCCGGGGATATCCTGTGTCATATTGATACCTTCCACTCCAACTGTATCTGTGTCATGGAAGTCAGAGAATATAACCACGTATTACTTGGTATAGCTTTATAGCTCGTATTGAGCGGTTGATCCGAGATAAAAGATAGCCACCGGGGATATCCTGTGTCATATTGATACCTTCCACTCCAACTGTATCTGTGTCATGAAAGTCAGAGAATATAACCACGTATTACTTGGCATAGCTTTATAGCTCGTATTGATCCGAGATAAAAGACAACCTCCGGGGATATCCTGTGTCATATTGATACCTTCCACTCCAACTGTATCTGTGTCATGAAAGTCAGATAATATAACCACGTATTACTTGGCATAGCTTTATAGCTCGTATTGAGCGGTTGATCCGAGATAAAAGACAACCTCCGGGGATATCCTGTGTCATATTGATACCTTCCACTCCAACTGTATCTGTGTCATGAAAGTCAGAGAATATAACCATGTATTACTTGGCATAGCTTTATAGCTCGTATTGAGCGGTTGATCCGAGATAAAAGACAACCTCCGGGGATATCCTGTGTCATATTGATACCTTCCACTCCAACTGTATCTGTGTCATGAAAGTCAGAGAATATAACCATGTATTACTTGGCATAGCTTTATAGCTCGTATTGAGCGGTTGATCCGAGATAAAAGACAGCCACCGGGGATATCCTGTGTCATATTGATACCTTCCACTCCAACTGTATCTGTGTCATGAAAGTCAGAGAATATAACCGTGTATTACTTGGTATAGCTTTATAGCTCGTATTCTACATACACGTTTCCTCCACTGAGATGAATGCTGCAAACGTTTGTGGTGGAATGACACTAAAAATACACCCATTCCCTCAACATCAGAATGCCCCAGCCGGCCATGTGTGGCAGACAGATGTTTCTTCTATTCTTGTGCTCCCCGCAACGCCGTATATAACTTTACATGTTCAGTACACGGCAATAACTACAGAGTAAAACAGAAACCCCCACGAATACCAAGGAAATTAAACAAAATCCCAATATAGAGATAGAGAAAAAAATTATGTTAAATATTCTCTAGAACTATTAACAGATAAAGTTGTTGATTCGTATATAACAACAACGTGGATTTTGTAAATTAATTGTTGCATGATTAACATCACCTTTAAAACTGTCATTGTTTCTTAAAAATAATACAACCAAATCTAAAATCCCATATAAATTGGTAGGTTATAAATAAAATAAGTAGAATAGGTTGAGCAATAAAATTAGATTTATCCCTTCTATTTGCCTCCTAAGCGATACCATTCCTTACACATCATTCTTATAGCAAATAACCATTCCATCGCGATTTTCCAAATCTCCATTTTCAATTTGTATCCAATAAAATTCCAATTTCTCGGGGCCTTTTACCAACGAGGCTGATAAGCGCATTACAAATTGAAAACTGCGAAACGGAATTGGATAAGGTGCTAACTGGTTCGCTTATGAATTCCATTTCCATGCAAGCTAGACTACTTCCACGCCATTTTCCGCACCCGGGGGAAATTTCTCGCAGCTTTCTAATGAAGTTGGCAGGCCTGATTAAAAGCTTCATTACGACCCTTGACAAGCAATGCTTCATTCAAAGGGATATTTTCGTTTCATTACTAGAGCTTTACTTGATATGCTTTCATGACGGCTTTGTTGGATGCTATTGTTTTTCTTATTAAATCCTGATGAAATAAATTATTGAAGATAAATAGTAAAAATATAAATATATTTAAAGAAATACTTCCGTACTTATTCTATAAATTACAACAAAAATGTTTTTGAGAACTACTTCACGAAATCGACCGTCACTTTACTTGGTCCAAGAGTTTATTAATTTAAAATAAAGCTGTTAGGTGGAACCAAGTTTTAGATGTGTTACCCATGCATGTTATTTGCTATTTTATTGGAATGTTAGCATCGCCCCATGGGTCGGAAGCGAGGCCGCCACAGCCACATGACCCTCGCAAAGTCGAGCCACTGAGTGACAAATAAGCGATTTCCCAAGAAGCTCTCTGAGTGATTAATCCGCGCCTGTCCAGATGGCGCACTAGGACCATTAGCTCTCGGGCCGTGACGTCATGAGCTGGCGGTGGTGCAAAACTATCAACTAACTCCACCTAGTCTAGTGGCTAACAGAATAAATCGCGATTCTTTCTGTAATCAATCACAATCAACAGTCAACTATACTTTATAGTTAGTTGAGTTTCCGGTTTCAACAGAAAACATAATTAACGAAATAATACTACAACGGTATATTATGTTCAGTAAGATACGTAACAATTCATTCTTACACTATTCAATTACTTGGTGGGATTACAAAAAATATGTTACCTGTTTACTATTGTATGGTGGCAAGAACCAAAACGAGAACGTAATATTACAAATATATCCACAAATGTGTTAAAGTATAATTAACTGAAATTACTAGTACAAACAGAAATTGAATAGGAGAGAATGTGCATCTGTAATGTGGACAGTGGATATAAAACACTAGTTTATCGAGATTTCATTGACTTGATTTCTGACAGACCTCAATGTAGTGTATAATCAGCACTCTACAGCAATGTAATCACACAACACAACTGACAACAGCACAGATGTTCAATACATATTATGTGTCGCATGACAAATAAAACTGTACTCGATCAGTGGCTTACACTCTAGGTTTGACGATTTCGTTTATTGCATAATATGTAAAAACATGATTATTTATGCATTTAAATATGTCTCAAATTCTTTGATACTGAATTGTCACAAATATAATTAACAATACATGTAATCAAACCCCTTTATTCATAGGACGAAGTTATTATTCGTTCGATTTCAATCTACAGAGTGCACTTTAAACTGCATAAATCGGTTATACGGACTAAGTTCATCCATATTCAAGATTTTAGTCTTAACGCCCCCCCCCCCAACTATCTTCTCAGGAATCCATTTTGCGCAGAACGTTTTAACTCACACGGATTTATAAAATATTTAGCAAATTTAATATGACTTCGTGCCGGTACTTAGGTTTTCTGAGTTATTTTTCAAAAGAAGTAAACTTAACACTTGGACTGAATGATGTATTTGAGTTGAGCAAAAACGTGACACCATAACTCTAAATATTAAGTTTACGAGAGACGATTTGTTTAGCGGTTTTACATTTTAAAACAGAGCAATGAATGTCGAACCAGTTGTTCAACGTGACCTCAAAAGTTGAGAAAGTTTTGAGTGTTACTTCGAAAAAAAAAAACTTTAAAATACCGTACTTTAAATCTCATGACAATTTATGAGTATAGTTGCATGTTAATTAGATTACAAAATGTAGGCTTTATAACGAGCCGGATTAATAAGTAATTGCTGTCAATCGTCATAGAGTCGTATAGAAAAAATAAACTATCGTAAGAATGGAAAGTTTACCAAACGTGTCCAAGTATTAATTGCGAAGGTTTACAACTGATTATATATTAGAAATTGAATTTCAATTTAACATTATAATTGGAAGCTTAAGAAGCAATCATTATTTTAATTACAAAACCAATCTAGTTTGGTAAACACTAATTTTATGGTCAACCTTTTAGAGCGATCTACCCTATTTGGTTGCAATAGAGTTGTCTTTAACGTGACTAACAGCTTTTAGGGGGATTTTCAATTATTGTGATACAACTTAGTTTTTAGTTTAAGTATCTTACAAAAACATTTTCACTGACAAACTTAAATTAAAACAAAGTTGTAGGAATATGCGAGACTAAATATTACTGAAACATTGCAAAAATGCTTGAACAATATTTAAATATAATATATTTTCATGAACGACAAAAAGATCAGTTAAAAATGCAAAGCAATAAGTAAAGTTAAAAATGCACTTTACTACACTTAACCCATTATGGACATTTCAATATTCTGCTGAATAATTATATCACATTCCAAGACTTTAACAGGAGTAACATACTTATTCTGTACATATTGAGATGGACAACCGACAGAGAAATTATAATATTTTCAACATTGATTCTCTAATAATTTACAATTACATAGACGACAAGAAAACTTTCAAAACGCCCTGTAAGAGTAGGGCGGTGATAGGAATACAAGTTTAGCCCAGTCGATTTTACGCCTTGACATTGTCTAGCTCCAGCAGCCAAAAGCCAAACGACTTTTCCCATAAACACTCCAGTTTCCCGCTTTTAGAGTTTCCGCTCCGCCGCGTTGCACAGCAGCTCGCTAAACTCTTGTTATAATGTTGGACTGTTACTTGGACTGTTCCACTGTAACTTTGGTGTCAGTGTATGTACTTTCTGTTTCTAATTCTAAGCTCTTTCGAAACTATGGTAAAATTTATTTTCGTTAAAATTAAATAAACCATAGTATCTCAACATGTTTATCTCATAATTTGACTCCTAGGTAACCATAAGGCCTTTCTACGAAATTAATGAACATGATACGTAAAAAGATTACAAATCTGAAATAATTCGTTCTTTGTCCTTTAGGTAACGTTAGAAAATATCTTCAGTAGGATTATAATACAGTTTGATTACCGGTAAGTAATAAGCTTTGAAACTGATTTGCAGTTTATTACAGTGATGGCCAAATGTAGCCTTCAATAACGTGTTCGTGATCAGATAACCATTAACCTCTTTGTGGAGGAGCTCTGACGTCATTACCTAACCCTTATTGAACATTCTCCTGTGAGGTTAATGGTCATTGTAAAAATTTCAGCACTTCTATAATGACATCAACTGCAAACGTCGAGTCTAACATTGACAGATTGAGGAATCTATTTACTAAAAATATAATTTACTACTCAAGTTTCTATGGGCGCTCCAATCCCTAAACGTCATATTCACAGGCATTAACACATTTCATTATGTATATTCAGCTAGGTAAATGATTTAATTTGTAACCCAGCCGAGACGGAGATATCAGCGAGGTGCTTGGTGTAATTGATCTCAGAACCAGAATATGGAACACCACCGATGTAATCTCTCTGCTGAGTTGATTGGATTGCTGTTGAATTTTGCACTTTAAATAAAACAATGATAATTATAATGAGTTTTCTTTTGCAGAAAGCGCATGGAACGTTTCTGAAGAATGATGAAAGTATGCCATCAACATAGTATATATAATATATGTGAAATGGAAAAGAGCTAAATTTGCAATTTACTAACGATAAGAAGCATTTTCTCATTACCTTAAATGTTTTCGGTTGTGATGGAAGTGTATTTTCACATTAGTGATTCAATATTATCGTCAATGTATGCATGGTCTGGGAGGTATGCGTTTAGTATATTGTGTTAAGGCCATGATTTTTTTTCAACCGTGCACTGTAGTATTCGTCTTAATGAATAAAATACTCAAACATGGAAATAAGATAGGGCATGAATGTAGTGCTAAGACAATTAGCACTTACGATTATGTATCATTAATCTTAAGTTAATTATTATAGCCTCCAATATAATGTCACAACAAATAGCTTCATTATCGATGGTCTAGCGCCTACGGCGTATTCAACCCGATACCATTGCTAAAGATAGAAGAAAACTCACGCTATAAATATCACGCTTATAAATCCTCGTTACATGAGGGCCAAGGACATAACGAAAACGGCGTCTGGATACAGAAATATAGCCAATACATCGTACATCGACGTCAGCTACGGCAGTGTGTGGGGGTCATAAATATAACTCAAAACATCGCCATACGACACCAGCATCACACGATAGCAAAACACTAGCTACTGTATTGCTACGTCTGGTATTGGATAATACAGAAATGTAGCCAATACATCGTACATCGACGTCAGCTACGGCAGTGTGTGGAGGGTCGTAAATATAACTCAAAACATCGCCATACGACACCAGCATCACACGATAGCAAAACTCTAGCTACTGTATTGCTACGTCTGGTATTGGATAATACAGAAATGTAGCCAATACATCGTACATCGACGTCAGCTACGGCAGTGTGTGGAGGGTCGTAAATATAACTCAAAACATCGCCATACGTCACCAGCATCACACGATAAGACAACTCTAGATACTGTATTGCTACGTCTTGTATTGGATAATACAGAAATGTAGCCAATACATCGTACATCGACGTCAGCTACGGCAGTGTGTGGAGGGTCGTAAATATAACTCAAAACATCGCCATACGTCACCAGCATCACACGATAAGACAACTCTAGATACTGTATTGCTACGTCTTGTATTGGATAATACAGAAATATAGCCAATACATCGTACATCGACGTCAGCTACGGCAGTGTGTGGAGGGTCGTAAATATAACTCAAAACATCGCCATACGTCACCAGCATCACACGATAAGACAACTCTAGATACTGTATTGCTACGTCTTGTATTGGATAATACAGAAATGTAGCCAATACATCGTACATCGACGTCAGCTACGGCAGTGTGTGGAGGGTCGTAAATATAACTCAAAACATCGCCATACGACACCAGCATCACACGATAGCACAACTCTAGCTACTGTATTGCTACGTCTGGTATTGAATAATACAGAAATGTAGCCAATATATCGTACATCGACGGCAGCTACGGCAGTGTGTGGAGGGTCGTAAATATAACTCGAAACATCGCCATACGTGACCAGCATCACACGATAAGACAACTCTAGCTACTGTATTGCTACGTTTTGTATTGGATAATACAGAAATGTAGCCAATACATCGTACATCGATGTCAACTACGGCAGTGTGTGGGGGTCGTAAATATAACTCAAAACAACGCCATACGTCGCCAGCATCACACGATAGCACAACTCTAGCTACTGTATGGCTACGTCTGGTATTGGATAATACAGAAATGTAGCCAATACATCGTACATCGACGTCAGCTACGGCAGTGTGTGGAGGGTCGTAAATATAACTCAAAACATCGCCATACGTGACCAGCATCACACGATAAGACAACTCTAGCTACTGTATTGCTACGTCTTGTATTGGATAATACAGAAATGTAGCCAATACATCGTACATCGATGTCAGCTACGGCAGTGTGTGGGGGTCGTAAATATAACTCAAAACAACGCCATACGTCGCCAGCATCACACGATAGCACAACTCTAGCTACTGTATGGCTACGTCTGGTATTGGATAATACAGAAATGTAGCCAATACATCGTACATCGACGTCAGCTACGGCAGTGTGTGGAGGGTCGTAAATATAACTCAAAACATCGCCATACGTCGCCAGCATCACACGATAGCACAACTCTAGCTACCGTATTGCTACGTCTGGTATTGGATAATACAGAAATGTAGCCAATACATCGTACATCGACGTCAGCTACGGCAGTGTGTGGAGGGTCGTAAATATAACTCAAAACATCGCCATACGTCGCCAGCATCACACGATAGCACATTTCTAGCTACTGTATGGCTACGTCTGGTATTGGATAATACAGAAATGTAGCCAATACATCGAATATCGACGTCAGCTACGGCAGTGTGGGGGTCGTAAATATAACTCAAAACATCGCCATACGTCGCCAGCATCACACGATAGCACAACTCTAACTACTGTATGGCTACGTCTGGTATTGGATAATACAGAAATGTGGCCAATACATCGTATATCGACGTCAGCTACGGCAGTGTGGGGGTCGTAAATATAACTCAAAACATCGCCATACGTCGCCAGCATCACACGATAGCACAACTCTAGCTACTGTATTGCTACGTCTGGTATTGGATAATACAGAAATGTAGCCAATACATGGTACATCGACGTCAGCTACGGCAGTGTGTGAAGGTCGTAAATATAACTCAAAACATCGCCATACGTCGCCAGCATCACACGATAGCACAACTCTAGCTACTGTATTGCTACGTCTGGTATTGGATAATACAGAAATGTAGCCAATACATCGTACATCGACGTCAGCTACGGCAGTGTGTGAAGGTCGTAAATATAACTCAAAACATCGCCATACGTCACCAGCATCACACGATAGCACAACTCTAGCTACTGTATGGCTACGTCTGGTATTGGATAATACAGAAATGTAGCCAATACATCGTACATCGACGTCAGCTACGGCAGTGTGTGAAGGTCGTAAATATAACTCAAAACATCGCCATACGTCGCCAGCATCACACGATAGCACAACTCTAGCTACTGTATTGCTACGTCTGGTATTGGATAATACAGAAATGTAGCCAATACATCGTACATCGACGTCAGCTACGGCAGTGTGTGAAGGTCGTAAATATAACTCAAAACATCGCCATACGTCGCCAGCATCACACGATAGCACAACTCTAGCTACTGTATGGCTACGTCTGGTATTGGATGATACAGAAATGTAGCCAATACATGGTACATCGACGTCAGCTACGGCAGTGTGTGGAGGGTCGTAAATATAACTCAAAACATCGCCATACGTCGCAAGCATCACACGTTAGCACAACTCGAGCTACTGTATTGCTAAGTCTTGTATTGGATAATACAGAAATGTAGCCAATACATCGTAAATCGACGCCAGCTACGGCAGTGTGTGGAGGGTCGCAAGTATAGGCGTACGTCACCAGCATCGTGCCTTGTATTGGTGTATTGGTGTTTACATGACTCTTAGTTTCACCTCTGGTTCGGACAAACCTCCCCCCCTAACCTTGGCACACTTGAGTTCTGCCGAATATTAGCCACGAGTGATGGAACAGTACACCTCCGGGGTTTGGAGAAGATCCAAAACACCTCCTCGGATTTCCTGACAAACCGCAACTGCATTGTCTCTTCTACAAACAAATGTTGGGAAATTATTTAAGACGTTACAATTAGCAACACGTTTGTTTACAAAAGTCTATTAGAAAACTATTAAAACACTGCGGAGATTCAAATTGCGAATTAATTTATTTTAACCTGTGTTTTTCGTTACGTGCGAATATTCATTTTTTTTTTACGGTTTATTTAAGAAAAAGTCTGAACCCTGGTTTTAATACCAAACGTTGACCATTCAATTTATTAGATGACCTTATTTCTAATTGATATCCCAATTGCCATGTCACGTGGATCCAAAATCGATCTCGCTTGGAGTCTAATTAAATGTTAGAATAAGTTTGTCAATTGTAAAGCGAGGATATTGGTCTAAAATATTGAAAAAGATTGATAATATATAGGCATGCGTCAACATTTTCAAACAAGATACAGTATGGAAATTTGAAGAAAATAAAAATACAACTAGTATAATACAGTAGTCGATAATTTATTTAGGTTAAATGATTGCTACACAGACCTTTGTCAAAAATGATCTGTTAGCAAATAGATTTACCAAATAAATCTGAAATGCCGATGACAATGTAGTATATCAGCAAACTAATTGTTCCATTAGATCATTAGTGTGTCGCGGCTGTGTCACTATGTGCCTTGATTAACTCTATTTCCTGGCCGGGCATTGATTGGATAAATTATTCAGCCACGGGCTCCGCTATATTTGAATCTAATCAACATTCAATTGCGTATTCTATCGAGGGACGGTATTGTTTCTAACCACAGTCCGTGAAATTGCAGGAAATCGAAAATAATCGGTGTTGTTTGTAGAGAAGGAGTGGATGTATCGCCTTAAGAACTGTTATTCACAGATAACTTTCACCCTAGAAAAATCGGCGAGCAACACAACAACATATTTGGTCATATTTTATAAATATGATAAATATACACACTCATGTAATATCTACATTTTTACAGCAAGTAAATTGTGAATCAAAACTTGCTCTTAAGTTCAAAATCGTTTTGTAATTGTTATATGGTGGCAGGTACTTCGGTAGGGTTAAAGCATCTGGTACATTCGTTGACTACACTGATAAATCGACTTTTAAGTAGGATTTTAATTAGTTTAAATAACAAAATATTCCTAACATAACATAAGGGTTTTATTTTACCCATATAGGCGAGGTCGGTATAATACGAAACTACCAAGCATCTGATCGAAGCGATGATTGGTTGCCTCAATTAACTGCTGTTAGTGGCTGGGCCAATCCTAGCTAATTGCAACATCAAGCGGGGCCTAGCCAAGCAGTTGTCATCAATCTTATCATTTGGCTCGAAGCGAGAGATTTCAAAGCCAATCAAATAATTTAAGTTACTTTTCGATTGACACAGATGCGAACAGTAAGTAGTAAATATTTTGACTGAAAGAAAGGAAATATTAGGATATTATTGTTCAGGCCATGACTTTTGGCTTGGGGTTTTTTCAATTTTCGTGTAAAGGTTGCTCAAAGAGATTGACAGAAGCGGGTCACCCTCGTCACCCACACGAAACCCTAGTTTAAACATTTTTGTATCAACACCGTCTTAAAAATCTATATTGGAATTTATGTTTATAAGTTCGAACTTATTGGGAGATCAGTTAACAAGAAAGAACTACCTGAACTGGCAATATAGTACACGCGTAAACAAAGTTAAACATCAGAAAACTTCGCATAGACCAAGGTGATTGCACATTGAAGAGCCAATTCTATTCTAGACTAGGCTTCATACCAGCTTGTGGCCCACGGAGGTGGTCGCGTATTTTATCTAGAATAGGTTGTAAACTACATTGCACACCAGTTGGACACCGTCAGCCGTCACACACAAGCCATATCATTGCTCAGTGTTTCCGACGCTGTAATCCACTTGACACGTGTTGGCAATGTAATGGTGCAGACTAGATTCAAAGCGGACTATCAGGTGCAAACAAGTGCATCAGGGTCTTGGACGAAATTCAACTGTGAGTTGAAGACGTCGTGCGGTCAAATCAACAGCCAAATATGAATAGAGGTTACTGATTAAATACCAATGTTTTCCTAAATCAAATATATCAGCCTGACAAAAGCTAATACTGAAAGACAATAATAGGTTTTTTACATACCTCCGCCAAAGAGTCCAACGATTAATATTGCACATCAGCTTACATGGCTGTTGTTGACTTATTAAAACACAATAATATTACAAATTATGTAACGACGTATTTTTCAATATTGTGCCAAACATCAATTAAATACAAAATACCTAATTCCTTCAAGAGTAGTTTTAAAAACACCTTTGTTCTGCCTTCCAGTTTAGGATTTTCTCTAAAGGTGATTGGAGTTCCTCCTGTCATCTTCCTGTTACCTAACCAACCTGTAATCGGGAGTAGAGGAAATGAAACTTCCACACGTGCACTGGACAACTCTGAGTGACTTTCACACTGAGCTGGATAAATGTAACAATTGCAAGTCACCAGTCAAGTAGGCACAAATCACACAGTCAATGATTGCAATTTGTTTTGCTAGATTTATATTTGCCGGCTGAATAAAGAGTCATACGATATGTATACGCACAGTGGTGTAACGTACATTTGAGCTGCTACTCAGTCGCTCTGATGGTGGTCAAGACGAAAACCAGTTCCGGACACCGCGGAATGCCGTGCTGCGCCGACAACCAGAAAAGGATTTAAATGGCGTCTGCTTCTGCTCGACCGCTAAGTGTTTCCACTCGGTTATTTGAAGAGAAGAACAAATGTTTACAGGACTACACAATAAGGAATATTAAACCAACGTGGTAAAGAAGAAAACACTTTCCAAAAAAGATAATGAAAAAAGATGTGAAGGTAAAGATATGAGAAAATCGACCCGGAAGAGAAGATTTTGGGGTCATTATGAATCGAGGGTGATTAAAAAATACCGAAAAATATGTAGACGAGTTATTATGATTTATTGTTTGTTATCGCTTCATTTACAAAAACTACGTTGCACTGTATTGCCCAAACAGGAGAGTAAAGGTCCATTTCCTATCCTGCGACTGTTACGACTCTAGCCGCGCGTCTAGAGCCTTACGGCTGGAGACGCTTGTCTTATTTCCTATGCCGCGACTCCTGCGACTCCCACGTCTAGTGTGACTAGTGCAGTTGCACTTTGACCGTCATGGAAGAAGCTTTGGCAGCGTACATTTTAATGGAAGAAGAGGAAGAAGAAGAACTATTAACGTGCCTTGTTAAAAACAGTGAGCAACAGCAAACTAACCCATTGTTCGTTGCACGACAAAATGAGGGATTCCAAAGAATTCTTATTCAGAGACATCTTCTTCAAGATGAAAGTATGTTTAGGAAGTTTTTTCGTGTCAATATATGTCAGTTTAATTACATTTTATCGTTAATCGGAAGTAATTTAGAAGGTACATATACTTAATAAACTTACTTGGTACATCAGTTTCTTTAGAAATCTGTCTCCAGACGTTTTATCGCACATATGCATCCTTGTATTGGGGGTGTTTGGGGTTAAAAACAGATGGGTGTTGACGAACAAGTTCAATTAACCTTGAATCATCCATGATTTTGAAGGCACACACTTGAAACTCAGTATTTAACTATCAAAAACCACACAATCAAACAACTCAGTATACTATCAATTCGCACCTCAACTCCGTGTGTATGAACTATTTCGTTACAGCCGCGCGACTGAGCGACTGAACTGCTCACGGAGCAGTCCAGTCGCGACGGCTCGAGTCGCTTAAAGGTCCATTTCCTATCCTGCGACTGTTACGACTCTTTGACTGCTTTAATGCAAAGTAAATGCAACCGTTTCCTATCGAACGTCTACAGCCGCGCGACTGAAGCGACTCGAGCCGCGCGGCTCGAGCCGTCGCGACTGGACTGCTCCGTGAGCAGTTCAGTCGCTCAGTCGCGCGGCTGTAACGAAATAGTTCATACATACGGAGTTGAGGTGCGAATTGATAGTATACTGAGTTGTTTGATTGTGTGGTTTTTGATAGTTAAATACTGAGTTTCAAGTGTGTGCCTTCAAAATCATGGATGATTCAAGGTTAATTGAACTTGTTCGTCAACACCCATCTGTTTTTAACCCCAAACACCCCCAAAACAAGGATGCATATGTGTGAGAAAACGTCTGGTTTTCCTTCTAAATCACTTCCGATTAACGATAAAATGTAATTAAACTGACATATATTGACATGAAAAAACTTCCTAAACATACTTTCATCTTGAAGAAGATGTCTCTGAATAAGAATTCTTTGGAATCCCCCATTTTGTCGTGCAACGAACAATGGGTTAGTTTGCTCACTGTTTTTAACAAGGCACGTTAATAGTTCTTCTTCTTCCCCTTCTTCCATTAAAATGTACGCTACCAAAGCTTCTTCCATGACGGTCAAAGTGCAACTGCACTAGTCACACTAGAGTGGGAGTTGCAGGAGTCGCGGCATAGGAAATAAGACAAGCGTCTCCAGCCGTACGGCTCTAGACGCGCGGCTAGAGCCGCGCGGCTAGAGTCGTAACAGTCGCAGGATAGGAAATGGACCTTAAGTCGCGCGGCTGTAGACGCTCGATAGGAAACGGTTGCAATTACTTTGCATTAAAGCAGTCAATTTTTTCAGCCGCGCGGCAGTCGTAACAGTCGCAGGATAGGAAATGGACCTTAAGGCTCAAACTAATCCATCCTAAATCCAGGGCCGATTTACCGAATAGGCAAGGTAGGCACGTGCCTAGGGCGCGAGGCAATTGGCTTTTTTGGGGGGCGCCAAAAAATTGGAAAAATAAAAAAAATTGTGGCCGTTTTTGCATGCGATCGCGGTAAACTGATAATCCCTTGCGGCCGTGTGGACATCTTAACAGTCTCCCACAATTGCGACAAGATGTTAATTATTTACTGCGGTTGTATATACGTCATCATCGTCCGTCTCCCACGATCGCGTCAAAGTTCTGACTATTTCCAGCGGATGTGTGGACATAATTATCGTCTTCCTTGATCGCGGCAACAAATGAACACATCCCGCGGTCGTGATGAGATTATCACCGTCTACCGCGAATGAGGCAAAATTGTAATCTTTTCCCGGGGTCGTGTGGACATTATCATCTTCTTGCGTGATCACGATAAAATTCTGATAATCCCTCACAACCGTGAAGACATCATCGCCTCCCGTGGTCGTGAGGCATTGTCATCCTCTCCCGCCATTGCGGCAAATGGTAATCATCTCCCGCGGTTGTTTGGAGATCATCATCGTCTTTCACGAATGAGGCAAATTTCTGATCTTTCCCGAGGTTGAGTGGACATTATCATCGTCTTACGCGATTGCGGTAAAATTCTGATCATCCCTCGCAGCCGTGTAGAGTAGACATCATTATTGTAACTCCCGCGATCCTGTAGATCGCAATCGGCCCCCGCTGTCGTGAAGACATCATATAATCGTCTCCCTCGGTCGTGAAGACATCGTAATCGTCTCCCGCGATCGTGAAGACATCGTAATCGTCTCCGCGCGATCGTGAAGACATCGTAATCGTCTCCCGCGGTCGTGAAGACATCGTAATTGTCTCCCGCGATTACGGCAAAATGTTAATAATATCCCGCAGTTATGTGGATATCATTATCGTCTTCCGCGATCGTGGCAAATTTCTGACTGTTTTCCGTGAATGTGTGGACCATGATCATATCCCGCGGTCATTTAGTCATTATCATAGTCTCGCGCGATCGCGGTAAAATCATGATCATATCCCATGGTCGTTTAGATATTATTATCATCTCATGCGATCGTGGCAAAGTTCTGATCATCCCTCGAGGCCTTCTGGAGACATATTATCGCCTCCCGTCTCCCGTGGTCACGGAAACGTCACTGTTGTAAATTGACAATTCCAGGTAGAAAATTAACACATAATTCCTGGTTCAAAAAAATGCACACTTAGTTTCCGGATTTCCCGGTTGGTGGTCACCCTGTTATATATTGCAAAGGGGCGCTACTATTAGTTGTGCCTAGGGCGCTGACATGGTCAAAAACGGGCCTGCCTAAATCCTTCTCAAACAAATAACTCGTCTTCCACACTGGCAGTATTTAAAATTGATCTAATCAATCGCGCATTTTTAGGTCTACTTAGTAGTCTTGATGATTTAAAGTAGGCCTACTGTTCCTTCAACCTGCTGTACTAATAAGAAAACAACAATTAAAACAATCATTTGGCCATGTAGAACTTGTAATTTTAAATCTAACAAAAATCGTCAACACTCCCAATACTTCCAAAACAAAACGAACACGGACCTGACGGATGTGAGGCTGAGCGACAAAACCAATCAATTACCGAGGCAGATCGGCCACGGACAAAATGGCGGTTTGATTAAATAAATGTCCCCATTACTCGGACAATGGTGAGTTGCAATGGGTGGGTGGCGAAGGGAGTATTGGAGTCAATCTCCATCCACACGTTGCATCGTGGATACAAACTACGATATACAACTCGGTATACATCATTGTATACAACCAACGATATACGACTCAGTATACATCATTGTATACAACCGACGATATACGACTCGGTATACATCATTGTATACAACCGACGATATACGACTCGGTATACATCATTGGATACTACCGACGATATACGACTCGGTATACATCATTGGATACAACCGACGATATACGACTCGGTATACATTATTGGATACTACCGACGATATACGACTCGGTATACATCATTGTATACAACCGACGATATACGACTCGGTATACATCATTGGATACAGTACTACCGACGATATACGACTCGGTATACATCATTGGATACTAACGACGATATACGACTCGGTATACATCATTGTATACAACCGACGATATATGACTCAGTATACATCATTGGATACAACCTACGATATACGACTCAGTATACATAATTGGATACAACTAGGTATACATCATTGGATACAGCTCGGTATTGGATACAACCGACGAAATACGACTTAGTATACATCATTGGATACAACTGACGATATACGACTCAGTATAAATCATTGAATCACAGAACAAGGAATAATAATTTTTCTTCAGTTATTCTTTGATATGTGCATTACTTACTTTCCGTGTCCGGAAATCAGACTTCGCTTTTCAAAAAATTAGTTACCGATATGGCTTTGTCATTCGCTTGCGAAAGATCATCTAATGTGCAAGACTGGTCTAGGCGTGGACAGATCATCAGATGGCCAGGATCCTGAACAGCACCACACGCACACAAGATGTTTTCTTCGTCTCCCCCATTTCTGCATGTTTGTGTTGCATTTTGATACCTAGGGCGATCCCTATGATAGGATAGAGTTTGTGTACTGGTTTTGGTTTCAAACACCCAGTTACAACCCGAGCCATGTCTTTGACTGCAATGTCAACCTTTCTGCATGTGACGGTGCAGTGTACAGCTCTGTGCATTGGAAACGCCAGACAATTTACGATATGCAACGTATCATACAGTATATCACTGTCCTGCCGACCATTTGCTTCAGAAGAGCCAAGTCACGTGGTTATACGAACGTCACGTTATCACCTATGTCCTAACCCTATAAATGCACCCGCTCGTTGCTTTTCATATAAGGAGGAAGGAGGACTACCAATCGCGTCTCCATTACCATCCGATATCGCACCAGTCGCGGTATAATGGGTCGACGACTCTGACTGCCAGATATGACACGCCAAACGTAGCTTAAGAGGTAAACTAGCAGTTCATGATGGGAAGAGATCAACATTAGTGGGAAGTCTTGCAGATTAGTTGTCTTTCAAACATGCGTTTGTAACTGTAAGTCTATAAACTGTCAGTAATTCTATGTAAAGAAGGTTGAAGAAACGTAAGATAAAAATAACTACAGAGATATACGACAGTCTGTAATTGGCAATATGCTTCTTCCTCGGGCTGTATCACCATGAAGTGGACAATACCAAAATATAGACAAGAAAGCGCGCGATTATTAATTGAAATGTTTCTGTAAGAGACAACATAGGCCTATTACAATAATAATAACGATTATTTTTTTCATTTTGACTCTTGGGTACATCCCGTCCAAATGGTGTCCAATCTATATCTACCAGCAAGTGTGGTAGTCAACATGATTTTTCCTCTCGTACGTTTGCATACTGTGATAATTTATGTGACATAAAAGATAAAATGGTTTACAATAAGCTGCCTTTTCAGTTTGGCTTGTGTCCAATTGCCAATTCGGATACATCTGCCATATTTTGTCTGTGGTTAAAATTAAACTACCACAATTTTCATTCTAAATCCAGTTAAAACCTTAACATGGGCTTTAAGAGTGTGTGAATCAAATGTCAAGAGTGTAGTAAATGTTTTAACGATATTCAGCCACAAGACGATGTTGCACTAAGATCACGTGCCTGGTCGCCGGTGACAAGACCACTTACCATCACAGTATTTAGTTTCACGGGTAGGGCACGGGGGTTTGCATGCGGGCGTCGACCAAAGACAGTTCAGGTTTCGTGAGTGGGAGGTAGGTGACCCGCTTCTGTCAATCTCTGTGCAAGCTTCACACGAAAATGAAAAAGCGGAAGCCAAAATGTCGTGACCAGAACAGTAAAAATACATCTCGTTTCTGACGGGGCAGTTTCTTTCGGTCCGAATTTAGAAAAATGTCTACATTTTGGATTGCAGCGTGTCATTCGGATGAGAACTCGCAAAACATGGTATGACGAAAGACTGGGTTTCAATAACACGGTCCAGGAAAAATATCAAACAATAGAGTGCAATTTTCTGTATAACTTTTCTTTTGTAACCAAATTAAAATATAACTTCTCCAGGCCAATTACTGCAAATATCTAATTTATTTATAAACTATTAATTTAAATTATAAACTTTACAAAAACAATGTAATTTTTTTGTTAAGTGTAGGTGTTAGCTGCCTGTAAGCCTTTAGAAATTAATAAGAAGAGTTACTGGAAGATTTGTTTACAGAAACAGCTGGCTCTGGTCTAAATAAAGTTAGGAGTTAGCATGTGCACCTCTCAGAAAAAATAGTTTTCACATTCATTGTATATGCCTAAAAATGTTCCCGGGTTAGTAATCAAATCGAAGTCAAATGTTTCATTGTGATGTGTGCATAATTTCAAACGTACCTTTCGCGTACACTTTTGGCATTAAATGTATGGATTCAAAATAATTAGTTAAAACATCGAAGCGTGGCCGAGAAGCGGATCACGACCATCTATACTCGTAGTGAAGCATAAACAGACCTGTCCCGACCACGGTGTGGACTGATGATGGTTACAAACACTGTTCATAGGGAATATAACGTCGTATATCAGGCTAAAACTTCACAAACTTTCATAAACTGATCATAACTAATAAGTCAAAAATCCTTAGGGTGGGTATCTTTAGTCTATATTTTGTTTTCATATTCCAATAGATATTTTGTCCAAGAACCCAGTAGTACGATAAAAACGCAAATTAATATGACAATAGTTTTTATGTTTTCAAACAGCATAACCAAGATGGCTTGTGATGGATATTAAAAAAAAAACTTATCAACAATATGAGACAGCAATATTGTTACCCTATATTTACATTTTCTTGGTCCTGTATTAAATTATCTCTTACTCACGCTTTGCGTCTTTCGTCTTCTTTCCGTTCCCAACAGCAACACCACAAGTGCCCGCTAAAACTCTTCTCTAGAACCGATGTTATGCAGTGAAATGTTCTCTAAATTAATCAGCCTACGCTACGCAAGGCACTATCACGGAGGACATCACAGTAGCGGCAACGGTGTCAGGGACATCCTCGGCGGACGATGAAGACATCTTCACCATGATGACGTCACTTCGCGGATGTTCAAAGTGCGTGTTGCAAATTAAATGTGGGAAAGACATTAACGCGTGACATCACCCGCGAGTCACGTGTCATGACGTCATCAGTCGTCACATTGTCGCTTCTGTGGTGGCTAACATCACGACACGAAGCTCGCTGGTTCTAGTCCTAGCTGTATCGATTCCTGGATCCCACATGCCATTGTTAGGCTATCAGTTAATAATGCTTTGCAAAAAGCCGACGTTAGGTAGTCAAGAAGATCAGGGTTCGGACCGTTCAGCTACGCGCGCACTACGGCGGCACGGCACGGACGGGCGGTACGGCACGGACGGCATTTTTAAGAGGGGGTGCGCGCACTAGGGCGGCACGGCACGGACGGACGGGACGGGACATCCGCACATCCGCAATTTAGGACAGTTGACAGTCTGCGAGTAAAAAATTGTGAGTAAAGATGGATGTAGATAGAGTGGTGATAGTAGGTTTAATTTTGGCAGAGGAAGAGGAGACAAGAAGGTGCAAGCAAAAATTTTAGATACACCAAATAAACAGGAAAAGACTAAGTTTTGGAGGGCTCCACACCTTGTTTCCTGATATTGTAGAAGGATTATGTGTAAAACTTACCTGATTGTTTCATAATAGATCATATTTCTGCCCATATATTGTCACGCCGGACGTTATTAAAATATTCCGGATGTCGCATGTTGTACAGTTTCGGGTATTTCTCAACGAGAAAAATCTAACTTACTATCATCTATCAGTTTCGGGTATTTCTCAACGAGAAAAATCTAACTTACTATCATCTATGTTTACAACACACGAAAACACTGCTACTTTGACAGAGATCAGTTGAGAATGGCGGATGTCCCGTGCCGCCCGCCCGGTCGGTGTGCAGTGCTCCCGCCGGTACGGGCGGTACGGGCGTCACGGCAGCTCGGAAATGTCCTGGAGTTCTGTCTCCCGGACTTTTTAACAAACGGCGGAAGCTGCCGAACGTCCGTTGCCGGCCGTACCGCCGTAGTGGGCGCACTCATATGACATTCAATGTTATTAACTTTAAAAAATTGCCGTGCCGCCCGCCCGTCCGTGCCGTGCCGCCGTAGTGCGCGCGCAGCTTTCCCCTGCAAAACCCGTTAAAAATGGTAATAGAGTACCGGTAGCTAGTTAGACTAGTATTTATTAGGACATAAAGATACGTGCTAGAAACAATTACTGTACTGTAAACCAATTTTATTGTGGTTATTATTGGAGCTTAACATGGCATATCAAGCAAAATCTCTCAATTTAACCATTACATGGACGGTAACAGTTTTTGATTTTGAATTTAAATTTATTTTTTTGCATTATTTATTTCAAATTAGAATTTAAAGCAACTATGTTTCAAGAAATGTTAAATAAAAAGCTACCAGCTTAATCCGAAATGTCACACGATAGTCATGTAAAATAGTAAGTACACACAGCGAACACATAACAAAATAGAAGCGCTACTCGGAGCGCAGGAGCGTGGCAGTCTTAAGCCGGCGAAACGGACAAAGATGGCGGCGCTAGCCTACCTGTCGGGGAAATAAATATGTGCACTCGAGTTTGAGCCTAAATATCTCGGCGATGAATAATCCAATTTTGTTGAAACAAAAATTAAATATAAGCTGGTTTAAATAAATTTTACGTGGTAGCAATAAAAAAAAATCCGTTTACCACAAAAATGTATATTGTTGAAAGATCCTAAAAGTACCGGTTTTTAAGAAACTCTGCACTAACACCGAAGTTTAAAATTTAATTGTAAACAAACCACTGAGCCAATCGGCCTGCCAGTTGCGGGAGAAATTTTTGTTTACAAATATATATCTGTTTAAAAAACATCTTTCTGCATTCGCATTATTAATCTGTCATATTGGTGTTATTTCTTGTGTCACGACAAACACGATGATATTTTGAACGAAATTTTTAGCGTCTTATTATGTAAGCATACGTTTTAAACATAAACAACAGCATAAAAACTAATGTGAGTAAAAATTTTAAAATGCATGGAACTGTTAAGAATAAATCTACCAATAAGCCATACCAATTTCAGAAAGATTGGCTCAGTGGTTTGTTTACAATTAAGTTTTAAACTTCAGTGTTAGTGCAGAGTTTCTTAAAAACCGGTACTTTTAGGATCTTTCAACAATATAACTTTTTCTGGTAAACGGATTTTTTTTATTGCTACCACTTAAAATGTATTTAAACCAGCTTATATTTAATTTTTGTTTCACCAAAATTGGATAATTAATCTCAAGAGATATTCAGGCTCAAACTCAAGCACATATTTATTTCCCCGACAGTAGTCCCGGCGTGTGCAGCGCGCTAGTCGTCTGCTATGCTTGATGAGAAGTGTAGATATAAAGTTAATAATGATATTAGTGTAAAGGAAAACAATGTAACTGAGGACTTGACGAACAAATAAGTACTTGGACAATGTGTAGGAGTAAATTTGTTTCCAAATAGTACATATTTCTCAGGATATGAAACAATATGGACAACAATCATTTTTGTTTAGTACCTAATTAAAATTATTGCTCAAAAATATTTCAATGTTAGAGTTTGCTACTACTGTAAAATTAGTAACGAATGTCTTCACAAAAATAAAATCAGGCAACATCTCATTAAAACTGTAATTTTTCTGGGACAATAAATTGAGTGTAATTTTACAAATATATTTGGGAAGTTTAATTTAACTTACAGAATTATCTTTAGTTTATCTTGGATGATATTGAAAGCTAATTAGTCCTTAAAAAGTTGTGCTAATCGGTTGAAAATTCTTCATAGACAATATATTTGAAAATTTCTTTAATATATACAATATTACAGTACAACAGTATAAATAAAACATTAAAACACTGCACGCTAAAGTCAGACGACGGCCCGGCAGTGCAGCGGGCGTGGCGCGAAGCAGCGGCAATGGATCCCTTTTGTACCTGATTTTTTAGAAAACCGAACATGATAAAAGTTTTTGGTGAATCGCATAGTTAAATTTGGTTATTTATCCACAACTTTCCCGCTGACGAAATTTCTCTGACCAAAAAATAAAAAATTTCCTCGCAATACAACTTTTTCATGTCTGAATCTGAAAAATTAAACTACAGAAGTGTTAAACATATTTATAACTCAATTACTATCATAACTAATAATTTTATATTCACACCATCGTTTTCCTCAGTATCATATCTACAAGTGTGCAAAATTTCAAAATTTTTTGTCAACTATTAATGTTGTTTATGATCGTATATTTGTCGCGGGGTTTTTAATGCGAACTGAGCTGGCGGGTCTTGGATTCAGGCTGTATGACGGACCAAGATGGCGGATTTGGCCACACTTTCAGTGCATTTGGTTAAACGCCGTGTCCTCTCTATTATTATTATTATTATGTGCTCGCTGAAGTACACAGCCTTTAAACGAATTTCGTTGCAAAACCTATACCAAATTAATTTCTTACAATTACAAAAATATGTAGAGATATATTTTTAATGAGGTGTTACTAGTTCTCAGTTCTCTATCAAGGGTTTTTGTGGCCGAGTTTTTCCAAGGTTAAGTCACAACAGTCGTGCCAGCCCCGTTGTTATCGACCACGACACACGTGTGCTCTTATCACAGAAGGGTAGCAGAGGAAGGGATGGATGAATGAAGTATCGACTACCCCTCCCTTTATAAGGGGTAGCAGAGGACGCCATTCCCCACGCGTAGCGCCCCCGCTTTCCGGCTGCCATTAGAATAATTGCTGCTCTTGTGACAATTGGAAATTATTTTTATTCCTCAAAACTTTTGTTTTCGCTCGTTTTCCAGCTCACAGCTCCAGTAACCTATTTCATTCTCTTTGTAAGCGTTTAATACATTGCTTCGTGATTTGGTGTTTATTTAGCGACTGTATAAAAAGGCCAACAGTTCAGTAGGTGATACATTTTGTTCATCTATCCCATCCCAATGTTTCTACTAAATTCAATCCCGGGTTAGATGTATATTAACAGTGAGATAGAATATTTAGAAGTTAGGTTGAGAGGAGGCCTGTACATAAGAGTTGTATCCTATGACAAACACAAATATTACTCACTGTAGACTGTAGACTAAGTCAATAAGGTTATAGGTAAATAGGCTCTGTCGGCACGTTCCACTACACACGCATCTTGCTGACTACAGACTGGGGATAAGACGACCTAGCCCTAGCGTACTAAGTGGGGTAGGTGTATGTAGAGGCTCCTATTGGTAGAGGTTTGAAAGCTCTGAGCTACATAGTATATTTGCCGGTATCACTAGTAAAGTGTGTTAACTACTTCAAACGAACTGTTTGTTAGTTTCGGTTAGTAAAGTGGATGTATCCTAGTCCAAGCAGTGTCCACATTTAGTTTCGAACAGCTCTGGATCAACAAATTCGTTCAACAGTTGAACCCGTGACTTGTTTAGTTTCAAGTCAAATCAGTTATATTCGTTAAGCTAACACGTGCATAAACTAATGTGTTTATGATTGGCTTTAGCTTCATTCCTGTATGCATGTTTTTCCACTTATAAATTCTCTTCCATTCCAGTGCACTACAAAATTACGACCAGCGGGACGAAATACCCTCGAGAAGTACTACTTCCAGATATTTGTTATATACCAGTGTTTGTAGGACGATTTGGCATCACTCATTATACTCTATCGGTAAGTCTATACTTACTAACTAACTAATGTAACTTACGAGCGACGCCAAGTCATAGTAAACTGCATACATACCTGTAAACAAGCAAAGAGTTAGTTTGGGTATCAACAGAACAAATAAATATTTACAGTTATAACGTACAGCTTATTACACAGGTTACATAGTACCCAATCAACGGGCACACTTGGTATTACCATCTCTACTTGACATACCCAGCGATTTTTGTCCAAACAAGTCCCAATATCCTTCACACATTTCACGATAAAGTCCAAGGTTAACACGTAAGAAGTTCCTCAAACTCCGGATAAGGTTATAAGTTCACCTCGAGAGTAGCTGACGGAATTCTTCTCTCGTGTGTTCCCCATTTATAACGTAACACAAAGCCCTACAGCCCTTCAGGGCCAAGTAATCTTACGTAAGGGAAGATAAGCAGCGCCCTTTGATTCTACAACCCTTTGTCAAGAGTTGCGAGGGGTGGATTTCTTAATCCTTTAACCAGTGGCGCTACTTATCGCGTTCCGGCTGTTAGATCTTGGTAAACGAGAGGGATTGATAACTAACAAGGATTTGCTGCTTCATAAGTACTTAAGCTCATGATTTCTTTGATAATATTAAGTTTTGCGTAAGAATAACGATATTACAAAACTGAGTTATGATACAGTCATTTTTGAATCAGAGTAGAATACTTATAATGACGTTAACATGACCAAAATGTATGCTTAGCAGTGCTGTTGCTGTATTCGGTCCGTCAATACACCAAACATTATAATGCTGCTTAAACATAATATTTAAATACTTTCATATAATACTACTACGATACATAGAATCGATTATTCTGGACATACTTCCCCGAAAAAAATGCCGAGACATCGTTGGTTGAACGGAGGATATACGAAGCTTAAAAATGAAATATTATAAAACGGAAGTGTTGTTAAAAGCCATGCAAAATTGTGCACCTGCGAACAAATTGAAAAACTTTCCATCCCCAGCCAGAGTCGACGATTGTCAATGTTCGTTGAGGGTAAAATCCGGAGATGTGGTTTGAATGCCGTACTTTAACTGGTAGACGAGGAACAGATTAAAACTCCATTTTGCCTTGAGAGAGTTCAGACGCATTACCGTCTTGTCTATGTTTATTTACTCCACCATTCATCTTCGTTCACCTGAGATGAAACTGACAGATTGCTCGCCTTAAAACCAATACAATTACTTAGCAGCAATATGAGGGCACTTTTTGTTGCGTACAGTTTAAATAATTGTTTAAGTTACACTCCATTGTATTGGGGGTTTGTTTGAACATGATAATCTCTTATGCTGTACGAAGATGTGTTGAATAAAACAACTCTTCATCATATTCGAATTGTGTTGGGAAGGGGCAAAATATAAATTGAATAACATACACCACAATTGAGTCCAAATAAACTTCTGATAAAATATCCGATCGATAAGTACGCACTATTTCAAAACGGTATTACCTTGTTAGATTTTATTCAGTGTTCTTTTTTATTTAGTCTCCTGTCACCAAAGCTAGAGAGAGAGAGAGTGGGGGGTTTGAAATCCCAGTCCCTCTCCGACCATATAAATGCTAATAAAGGCCGGGCCTGGGAGATGTGTAATATCTGTCACAGCTACAGCGAGCTACATTGGATTACACGGTAGGACTACGGGGAAACCTACCCTACACTGACCGGATCAGTCATTCGGCGTCGGGTTGTAATTGGAATTGACCAAGTCTCTGTTCAATTTGTCCCAGTCATTAAATTAAAAAAATGACTAAATATTTGGCCAACATCCTGCAAGTTCATAGACTTAGTGATTTCACAAACATTTTAGGCCTACTACACACAGGGGGAAATATGTCGAAGCGCATTAAAATCGTATTCTTACAATATCTAGCTGTATTAATTACTGACCACACCTCTAGCAAGGAGTAGTTGCTCTTACAACACCTTGCATAAAGTAATCATCGGCCCACAGTAGTGTCAACTTGGCATTCCATTACAATAATATTAGTAGCTGTTGTGAAAGAGATGTTATTTAGCACCCAATTGGCGGGAGGCCAGCGGATACATCGATGTGCCATTTCACCTTGACTATCCTCGCAGTAGCGACACTACAGAATGGTAAGTTCAAACTACAGCGTGTCAGGATCTTTATCATACTGTACTAGAATATAGCTTGGATCAGTGTTTCCCACCATTTTCCCACTTCTCAATACCAAGAGAAACTTTATTCGAGTACCGCATAATTCACGTAGAGGTAGATTACTACCTATCAATCAGGATGGAGTATTTATCATTTTGTTAACCTGACTAAGCCATTCTTTAATCGTAAGTATGGAAGTTTCCTTAGGAAATATATTTTCTCGAATATTTCCGTGACAAAGAGCAATAAGGGCAAAAATAAACTAAAATTTTAAAGGTGTGACAATTTCTACGCAATCCATCACACCGAGTAACACAACATTCGTGCTAAGAATGCACGAGTTGTAGGCCTACTGCCCGTTACAACAGTCAGGCATACCTCATGCCTCCATTACTCGGAGGCGGTCTTTTAGTAATTAATTGTAACGTTAGTTTAGTCCTCCCCTTGGACCAGGTCCAGGTGATATTTCCTAGTGTCACTTGTATGTCGGTGAGTGAGTCAACCCTGCCTTGACAATCTTTGGCACTGCGGTAGCATCGCTACTGACTATGCCAGGTGCCAGACCTCCCTGTATAAAAAAACATTGGGCCACTTGACCATTGACACATTGACACGTCGTACAGCAATCGCCAATAGCCTGCCAATGAGACCACCACAGTCAGAAGCAGTCCTGAACTGTAGAATTCACCAAACAGTGAATAGAATAGTTTTGCAGAAACTGAAACATATAATTAGGTGAAGACAGCGCACTTTTCAAGTCTACAGTGTAGGATTTGGACCAAGAACCATAACGTTCGTAACTGCCTTTACTCACATGATAAGAAAAATACTTTTGCTATCTCAAGTGGTAGGACAGGGAATATAATGTTCAATGATCTGGGCCACATCGTAGTGTGATTGACAATGGTCACTGCAGCCTACCATTCCGGCGATCTGACGCTAGTACGAGGATTAAGCAAGACCGTCTTTGATAATTCGTTCACGAAACACAACGAACTCAAAGATTATAAAAAACTAGGAACCCGTGCGGCTCAATGAGCCGCATAGTATGAAACATAATGCCGAGGAAAACGTTATGCTTAAATTCGAGTAATTCTAGTTACAACTTCGAGTTGTTTAAACACTTGTTAGAAACTAATTTTCGTCAAGATTCACCTACATTATTTCTGCTCTCAGTTTTAACTGATAACTAACTTCTAAGTAATGCTAAACGATCTGCTTCAATTCGAGTTAACATGATGCTACAAAGTTTTTCCAGCATTGAGAATTGAAGAAAACTGTTGCCTTATTGATAACCTGTGTTAAGTGATTTAAGTTGGGTCATTTACATAAACACTAATTCCTTCACTTATGTTTGGTCTAATATTGTCACTAAAACTTTCAATAGCAAATGAGTTTTTGAAACTTCTTATTTTCGACGTGAAATGTTTGGATTGTGTTGGTGAATTCAGTCAAAAAACTTTGTATAAGTTTGTCCGAGGAACTGGCAATATAACCTAGAAGTAAACAATCCATTTGCGTTTTTCTCAATTGAAGTAGAGGAGTAGTACAAAAGTTAACAATAAAAACATAAAGTCCGCCAAGATTTGGTATAATCTTACTACCGGTACTTGAACTTATCATAGTCAAGGCATTATTAATAAATGTTTTGAAATATCTCGATCTGTAAGTGTCAGAAGTAAACATTTCTTCCATGCATTCATTTCATCTGACATTTACTTTACCACCGTGACAACACTATGTGCTTCGTATATTTTATCACTTCCAAAGTAAGTTGCATAGCAGAGCTGGCCAATATTATCATAGACAAATAGAATAAATATGATATTATCCATCTCACCAAGTGAATGTGTATCTAGATGGGTATCTGTTAGACCAGGCCTCTCTTTTTCTACTCTCCTCATACGCATAAGATATCTTATTATTAATTGTCTCATCCTCCCGTTTTCAATATTTCTTCTTTGAACTTGAGGCATTTCTGTTCTTCCAACAAAACTGATTAACTGTTTAACTTGGTCTTAACCTACTGAATATACAAACATTAATATTTACTGCCAAAAAGCTAATGAGTTTCTTTTTATAAACAGCTGTTTTTTGTTTTTAAATTTGTTCTATGTATTTCTTATGGGGAAACCCCGATCTTTGAGAGGGCCTCACGCCCTTAAGAGTAGGAATTTTAAAATTCTAAAACCTTATTGCAAAACTACATATTGAGACGAATCTTTTGACACCTTAAACGTTGAAATTGGTCCACAAATAAGGGAGGAGTTGCGTTAACAAAAAACGTCTTCACGTATTATATAGATAGATAGATAGATTTAGTGGACGATGTTGGTTACTTGATGACGTGGCACAATTTTTAAACTATAAATGTAGGAGTTGAACAGGTGCGATGGATAGAGGCCAAGGAGTTTCAGGTGGAACCTCGGGCTAGAGACCTTGAGAACAGGAGAGCGACGTTTAGTCACGCCGCAGATGAGGCGAAGAAAGCACAACTCTTCTGGGAGTGCGGAGTGTGGTGTTGGCAGGCACCTCTCCATTGTTGTGAGGCTTTAACTGTATTGGCCGTTAACGGTGTACAAAATATACATTGAAACAGTTCAAAGAAACATTCTTATAATAGAATGTAGGATAGCGCACGTGTAGAAGAAGCGTTACTTTAAAAACGAAACAATTGTTTCAAGAACGTCCAATGAAACTACTATCGACGTCTGGACAATTGGTAGATGTAAATTGTCATAGAAAGTGCAAGTATCGCGTATTATTGTATACAACTGTGTGAAAAATTCAAAGAAAAATTCTTGTAATAAAAGTAATACATTACATCTGTAAGAATGGCATTCATTTAAATGCAGTGTCTGCGACAACAAACGTATATGAGTTTTCATCTCCTTGACCAGGTTAGAATATGCGAATATTATTGTTAAACAGGTTAAAATATGCGAATATTATTGTTAAATAAATGCGCGATTGAATAATTACTTAATGTTTCTACATCAAGCTACAAACACTAAGGAATGGTAATGTGCACTCGCACGCGACCTGTTGATCAGTATCTATGACGTGAAGCCACAACTACGGTGTCACAGTACTGTAGTGTTGTGGGGCTTCCAGAGTTGATTTACCAGACAGAACATTTGTCCCGGCGACCTCAGTCAAGTGAACACTACTGTTGTTGCCTGCTTAGTGCCTGCAGCGAGGGGTGACTCATACGGGTCATTGTAGCTTACTGGAAAATACCACGGCGCGATTACTATCTCTCTGGGTAAATTACTTATACTTATTAACCACAAAGTTCTCAACTATTCATCCCTGAATATACACAGCTGACGAGTATTGTACCAGAATCTGTTCCGCTTGTGTTAATATTGTTAGAGTATTAATTTATTCGACGACCTGAGGGTCGGACGACATAACGCAGCCATCACAACTGTCAAAGGAGTCAGCGTCAATCACCATCACATCACCTACCAGCAGCGGATTCGCCAACTTTCCCACCAATCAAGCTTTCTCCAGGCAGATCATGTTTAAAGATGTACAGTTGGACTCCTCCAACCATGATCTGAAGCAACAGCCTCATCGAGCCGAAGCTTATGTAACTAGTTCTGGAGGGAGAAAGGCAAGACTTTACAAATAGCTTGTGTAAACTTACAATTTCAATACTGCCCATCAGTATTATTCTTGTAAATATGTGTCCCAAATTCAAGACGAGGGCCACCACCATTGCCTGTTGGATTACAGAATAAAAGTGATTAAATGAAAACTACTAAGTGCATGTACTAATAAATATAGAATTAATTAATTACTGTACTTTAGATAAATTTCAAACATGTGTCCCTTCCCATCAATCATGCAGAATAAGATGTAGTAGATATGTCTGAAGCTAGAGGCCGCCCCACACCATTAAGGGAAGCCTTCTTCTCAAAAATGCCCATTCAACAAGTGTGAAGGGAATTTTAATCCGAGTGTTAAAAACCTTTGGACTAAATCCAAAGCCACACAGTCCCGATGTCTCCAGCCCTTTGTTTACACCTGCAGCTTGATATGGTAGCCTCCCTAGGTCTTGGCGTCGGTCCAACGACGACTCCATTGTCCTTCCATTGGTAAGGTAACCGCCAGACCCGGCGGCCTTGTCCTTGGAGGCAATGCATCTCTTAGGAGTAACGTAAACCTACACTCCGCAGTCACACAAAGTTATCTGGAGGTGTCCAGCAGCAAACAACCACTATAGGCCTACTCTTATTCTTTCATTTTCACATTTCTTAAGACTAGGCCTTGAGGGCCACAGAATTATCACTTAGATAAAGTCCATTGGTAGTTGTCGAGGTTTGCGCAATCTACCCCATCGCACTCTACCCCTGACCAGTTGGATCCCATCAGACGGAACCCCATGAAATTCATCAATTCTTCCGTCTCCCTAAGTACACGCAGTGGTGTTGTCACGGTATGCAAACCAACATTCACATTAAGAAAAGATTAAATCTAAAAAGATTTGGAAAGAGGGATATTTTATTTTTACAAGTGTTTAAACAATAAAGATAACACTTTATTCGCAGTTTTATTTACACTTGCGAGCAGGGTTGCCACCTTCGGCTAGGGAAAGGGCGGGACTGGGGTGGGACTTTCTATTCTGTGCTCTCTGGGTGGGACGTCCCCCACCCCTCACCGCTGGTCTAACAGACATAAACAAGGGCAAAGGGACCAAAGTCGGGACTGTACCGACAGAATCGGCACAGGTGGCAATCTGCTTATGCATGTCTTAATCTTCCTAACAAAGTACGCAACTAAACGTAATTTTTAAAAAGCGAAGCATCTAAAAAATTTTCAGTTTATAGGTCAAAAAGCTGATGCCAAAATTACTTTGCTTGTGGTAATGAACGCAATATTTACTACCGTTGTTAAGTTTTTTAAACTGTTTTGATATCATTTTTTAAATATATTTTTTAATAAAACATTAAATAAATGTCCCATTTCTCCTAGAACAGGACAAATCCGAGGATAGAGTTTTTTTTTAAATATGTAGTTGCTTTGGAATATAACGAGTTATAAATAGACGCTTGCTGGAACTCCAACCCTATACTATTGAACAAACAAACTACGGTATAAAAATAAAGACTTTTAGTAGCAGTCGAGAATCGCAAACCAACATTAGAGAGAAAAGAACACGTTTGTAACCAATAAAGTACAAAGTAAGTTGGCAATACCGCAAGTTTAATCGCAAAACAAACTTCCAACTCGGCAACTCTTGCAATATCATCTCTCTTGGTTAGATCATAACTCCTTTTTGTCTCTTGGCTTATAATTTTTGCTTTTGTTAACAATATATGAATGATAAACGTAATACCTAATGATAAAAACTGAACGATATTGTAAAGGTATCTTAGCTGGAAAAACCATACAAAGTGGCTACATGCTGAAGTCAAATAGGGATTGAACACCATTTAAAAACACGTGACCAATGTTTGAATTGTTAAGTAACTCGTGGAAGATATAATATGAGTAACTAACTAGTGAATCGATTCACAATTAAGAGACAAGCTTGAAACACATCTCGTAAATTTGAGCTAATGACAACTAAAAAGAACAACAATTTGACACTAAATACAAGTAAAACAAATGTTGTTCTCTTCTATGCAAACAAATCTAAACATTTTACTAAATTCATGCCGTATCTTCAAGAAACAGCGTAACAATAATATTTACGATAATGGTTGTAGTACCTAAAAGTTAACTTCCAATGACATAGTAAAACCATGAAACTGGGGTTGGACAAGGTCAGGGTCAAGGTCAATTGATAACATTACCAAACGGTAGCCCTTATCAGCAACGTAAACATTGGCTACGTTGAGGTCATTCACCGCAATACAATGAGATAGGTATGTAAGATAAGTGGAAGATGATGAATTTTGACGCAAAATCACCTGGTTGGCATTAGCATTACTGGTTGTTTGTTATAGGCCTACGGGTTACAGTACCGTGTGTGGTAAGAGTATAAGTTTCAGAGACAAAGTTTTACATATAATATATTGTAGCTAAAATAAATAATACAGTAAAATCAATACAGTAATAGATTATTTGCTTAGTGTGATGTAGTGTATATTGTCAGACCAAAACTACAAGCATGCTATATCAAGCAAAGAACGTCGATTCCACTAGGCTATGTAGGTTTTGATCACTAATAATAAAATCATCCATCTAGCGTTGACATTAGTCAGTTCATTAATTATTTCATCAAATGAATCACTAACGATGTTTAGTTGAATTATATACTGCTGAGTTAATTATTGCAAAACAACATAAGAACGAATTTTGATAGGATGAAAATTAAAATGTGTTGATACTGGTGGTGCAGAAATAACGAAATTAAATTTAAGAACAAAATTAATGTTTAAAAATTATTATTGAAAGATGGTGCTGCATATAATGGAAATTATGCATAATTTGCACTATAATGGCAACTGGTCTCTAAATACCCCGGTTTGAATTTTCCTTTAATATAAGTTGGGTAGTGAGAAAAAAAACATTTCAGTATCAATCAACGATTCGATGTACCTGAATCTGAATAGAATCAACAGATAAACTGCGAAGCTAAGGTACAAAAAGCGTGGCTATGGGTTTGCAAACTGTTCAATAACGAATCATTTTTAACCATCTCCACTCTCCATTAGTGTAATCTCCGAATGTTGTTTTTTTATTTTTTTTTTATTTTAAAATCAATACAACAATTTACAAAACAATTAGGAAATACTGCAATAAATTAGGCAACGCGATATTGAGATCCAAATTACAAAATGAAAAAAGGAATAAAATGTGGGTTTGTCCAGGGATACGATTTGGCAACAGCGCGTTTTGGAACCGAGGGGGACTCTTCCCCTGTAGAGAATAATGGAAGATCAATACTATTCCAGAGGGGAACATGCAGCTCTTAGCTGTGTGCATTTAGAATGAAGCTTAAAAATGCACATCATTGAATTATCACAGAGAATCTCGTACTTCGAATACCATCAACTGCTTGGTGAGGATTGTTCTTTCAACTTTGAGATGAGGAAAATAGTAAATTTATATATTTAAATTTTTTAGCAAAAGGTATATTTTTGTATACTTGAAGGCGTATACTCAATGAATCAAAGGTGACTTCTAGAAGAGGGGAGTTGAAATTGAAAATACTTTATCACCCCAATCGAAATCGAATCTCGTAACTGGATTGCGACTTTGGGCCACTGGCTACTGCCTAGTAATAATTCAAAGGACATCCTAGCCTCTTCAGGTGGGTCAATAAGATTCTCACGCGTTTGGTAATTTAAAAAACCGTTGGATTGTGAGATTATTAGCATGGTTCGAGGTAAGGTTAAAACCCCATATGAATTATAAATGTAGAAAACTGTACAGTACTTTGTTTGAAATGTTACCTACATAAACGAACATTGCCTCCAATGTTCAACAATTATTGTGTAAAAAACTAGAGTTTTATCAAACCAATTTATCTTTAGAGGTGTCAGACCGTCAAAGCTCTATTCTACTCATTGCAATTAATCAAATGTTGACTTCATAACGCTAGCGAAAGTGTTGTATACGAAATTCAAATATTCTATTAGCAAATATTGCAAGGTTGCCGTTTTCAACCGGTTCTCTGCCCCCTCCATACATTTAGGACCAGCCTCTTAGCCCCCTTCCACAAAATCGCTCACGTGCCGGTCACCTGCAGCCGCCTGACCCGAAAAACTGGTTACGTCGTCCCCTGCCCGGTCTGATGACACCTCAGGCTGTATCATCGGCCAATGTACCACGACTGTGATACTGTAGTGATAAATACACATACACCCGTGTAATTGCCTACATACATAACCTAGTGTGCTACTAGAACTGAACCGATAAACATAAATACATCAGGCCAAGACTATACAGTAGAGGTCGTGGCGTTATCACATGATTATGACGTCCAAGATTGGGGAGATTTACCTGGGACTCACCACAAGACCAGCTCGATCCGATACCTAACACATGGAATACAAATTATCATAATGAATTATAATATGTTTTAAGTTGAATAACGAGTAGTAAATAATCTTCCTTTGAATGTGTTTTATCGAAATGAAACGAGTTTCATACATGCTGGCCATCACAAGTTTATTTAGTTAAAATGGGAATAGGTAAAATAACAATAACATAGTTATGTCAGGAGGCCTTTCAAAGTAAAATACACAACATATATTTCAATTTTAACTCAAGTTAAACAGCGAAATTAATCTGAATAAATGCCCATAGTTAAAAAAACCCTATGCTAGTTTTAAATTGTTGTATAAATGTAAATGTAGGACATTATTACAGCTGACAATCAAGTGTGTATTATTGGAATGGATAAAAAAGATAACTTGTTAATCGACGGGGTGTTATCGTTTAAACATTAATTCTGTAACACCTAAGTTCCTCAATATAACATGTATATTGATTTAATCTCAAGATACAGAACTGTATAGTCCCTGTCCATCGTGAAATATCCGCAATCTACTGGTATTTAGTACAGTAATTAGTAAATACAACAGTAATTTTTAACAAACTAATTTCAATGGACACTTCAAACTAGCTTTACAGTAAAATAACAAACCATCAAGAGGAGCATAACAATAAAGGAAAAACCAAACTGTTCCGAATGTTGGTAACGAGACTTGAAGCAGGTATGTTCTCAGCAATCAACAATCGCGCACAACGTCTACAAAGGAGATCCGTCAAAAGGCTTGATATGATCAAATCTCTCTTTGATGCTCTGTACTGTAGTGTAGACTGTAGACTACCTCCAGCGTGGGTCTTGATTGTGCACAATTGGTGGTAAATTGCCAAAACCCCTCTCCTCCCTATACAACTCAATGGGAACTTAGACCTACGGTAAGTGCTAACTCGTTCATAATCGATAATAATCGGAGAGTTTTTGAAGCAGTATTGACATTTTACAATGTGTGACTAATACCGCATGCAAATGATGATGAACATGTTTTAAAAATAAAATTAGTATTTCATGAACCATTAAATTTCTTTACATAAATTATACACAAATAAATTTAAAATAAATGTATAATGCAACTGTTTGTTAATCTACTATTTTGATATTTGGGTCACGAGCAAAACAGTAACTTACTTTATGTTTAAATAATTAACAAATACAGTCTAAAATTTAAAAGTTGTAAAACTTTAAAGAAATAGAACTCAACATAAAAGTTTCCGCCAGAGAGCGCCTGGCATCGGCAAATCAGCCGTCCCTCCGCAATGATTGAGCCCAATTTGTAAGACCCGTGTTCCGCATGCGGGAGTATCCGGTTAATTTAACGATGTCGATTTATTTTTGATGAAATCCGACTAAAGAAGAAACTTCCGCAGCGATTCCTTGGTTATATAATGATTCAGCATTTCGTTCGTTCTTTGGGTCAGAAGTTGTGTTACATGTACATTTTAAGTTGAAGACTCGTTGAGTTTACATAATAAATTATCTGTATTTGAATGCTATCAAAATATGTACGCCTCCGAATAACACTGCACACCAGATAAATATTTTTTTTTAATTATTTTTTTATTCAAGCAGGGTGATAAATACACGGAATTGTTACATTCTTTCCATGAGTTTATGTTTTCTGCAACTTGGAATGCATAAATCGTTCTCGTAATCTAATTTTTTACTTTTTAAACCCTGAAATTAAAAAAAAACGCAATTAAAACTTATTTAAGCAAGATTTTTCAATTATTATAATTAAAATAATAAGGCTACTAATAGGTATTTTATGTTTTTTTACAATATCTTCTTTGCTTCTGTATGCGCCCTCTATAACGATTCCAAAAAGTGTTATTCCTTTATGAGGTTTCTCCACTTATAATTTGACCCAGAAGCCGAGCTTCGGCCATTGAGGAAGCTCTATTTAGAGCAACTTGCTGATTATTTTAATTCAAAGTAATTACACTGATTTGTTGATAGCCGTTTCAGCTCAATGGGAGGTAATCAATTGGCCGCCATTATTCGGTAGCGACTCCTCCCTCCATCCGGGGAAGGCGCCCAGGAAATTAACTGTTTTTGCATAACTGAGACTACCGGATAACCCGCCCACGGTGTGTATACTGCAGAGTCGGTGGTGTTGTAATAGCTGGGCTCAGTTCTAGTGAACAATACTGGTTAGAACAATTAACTCGTACATTCAGTCTTTACATAGAAAACGGGGGTCAAAAAATTCGATCTAGTAATTACTCAATATAAATTGTTGTAGTTTTGCAGCAATTTGCATCCAAACAACTAGCCACAGATTTTAAGGTTCTATCACATCAAAAGTTGTTTGACATATTCTTATATTTGGAACAGTAATTTAAAACTCGGTCCTACGAAGGTATGGGTAAGAAATATTTAAACTTTTCACATTACAATTGAATAATGTAACATAAAAACAGTATAGAGTTAAAGAACGTGATCTCATCCGATGTGTTAAATAAAGTTGAATATTTTACGGTATCAAATGCTCATGACCCAGGATAATCATCCCACCAAACAGAAGTACAGTATTCACTCAACACTCCGACAGTGAGCAGCAGACTGTTGCGGCAAGTCACGACGGGTTTCCTTGTAGGGTATCTCTCCCGCGACGGTAATGGCATGTGATCAGGAGGTCCTCGGTCCTGACTGCCACAGGTGCCGGGCTCGAGTCAAGGTTAGGGTCAACTGAGGGTCCTGGGTCAGGGTTATCATTGACGACCTTAGCGACAACTAGACCTTGAGGGTAATGCCGTACAACGACGTGGCGCAATGCATGGCGTGAGATGTTTCAGGAGTAATAATATGTTGTAAATGGAAACTAAGTGAAGAAACGTTACCTAGTCTCCTTTCATTTAGTTAGTTTGGTAATACAGTGCCATGGACTGTTATCCACAAACAACGATTGTTTAGGTAAGTAGTTTGGCATGCAACACTGATTGTTAACAAGGCAACCTGATCAACGTACTAACTCACTACTCTAGTGTTGTATGGTAGTGGGGTAGGTCAGGACTCGGGAGTGGTAGGTAGCCATAGTAGGCGTTGTCCAGTGTGTAGTGGATGACAAACGTACACGGCTTTCAATTACACTGTGCACTTACAGTTAACGAACATGTAAATGCGATTGTAATTAGTTATGATTTGCATTTCATCACCTCTATCCAGATCCTCAAAAGGAACACGACACAAAATGATATATTCTATCTTTATAACAGTGCGTGATAAGTGAATTTATCAATGTGAAGCAACTAATGTCTTCGCTCATGTCAGTAAAAAATACAATATCCTTTTAATATCGACTTACTCTACATATTACCTATTACTCACACAACGCTGTTACAAAGCACATACCTGAAAAAGAAAAATCAAATTCAGAAATAACAAAAATGCAGCAAGTTATTTAATTATTACAACATTTTAAAAGCTCTAAAAATGGCTCATATAACCACACAAAAGATTAAAGATGTCAAAGATGTTAAAGAGCTTTGAAAGAATGTCAGAAACTAAAACAACGTAGGCTATATTAAAGGGGGCATCTTTTAGTTCAATACAAGCATTCTTATATTAACTTTACTCAAAATATTTGATGAAACTTGAATACCCAGACAATAAAGCCAAACATTATTGAACTTTTTTTATATACAACCATTAAGATTTATTTATGGGTCCTCTTATATATCCAGTTTTTTCTGTTGTATCCATCACGCCAGCTTAGGTTGTACGTTACATTAAAATTACTTTATTTTAAAATGTTTTGTTACTAAACCTAATCTAATGTGGTCGGTATAACCATTGACTATATTTCATAAATACCATATATACTTTAAATATTGTAGACTGTCAATGGTATAACAGAAGAGTTTCCAAATATAGGACGATGTATTTAATAACCAAGAAGAGTGTTAGCTATAGAGAAATTGAGATCAACTTGATCATTGTATTTTGAGCTACAAAGCTATTTTGCTCGTAGAAACTGTAACTGTTTGGGCCAAAACACAAACAAGTGTTTCGAGTTGATACAGTATAACACTTTTAGTTGTATTTCCTGGTTTACTTTCAAGTCTAGAAGATGTCTGATCGTAAAGTAAGCGCATCATAATCGTTTTCATAATGTGAACTGATCGGAATGATTTAATTAAGTAATGTATTTGATAAGTGTACCTTCCTATAACACCCTTGATAACAAGACTTATTTGATAAACCCCATGAGAGTCTTGTTATCAAGGTCGTACTGTATAAAAGCATAGATAAAAGGAAAAGGTAGAAACGTGTTAGTTTTAAGTGGCTTTAACAGCACACTAAACTGTAATACTGTACTCGCTATACAAAGTTACCGACGACGTAAGCGTAACAATACAATAACGCTTTATTCACAAAAACCAGGATCGTCCTACATGTGCTTTTTGTCCATAGCCACAGCGTGGGCCACGATCTTGGAATTAACACTGACTGAGTTGTCAAACTGAAAGCTGTGGGATGAACAATACTTTCCTTCTTACACGAGACTAATTTTAATAACAAGCTTTTTGAAAGTAAAAAAAATTCGCAATACCTGTTTGCGATCAAGTACGATTCAAGTTTTGAACTGCACTAGTATTGCAATAAAATTTCACCTGAGTTTTAAAATTGTTAACTAAGGCCTATATCGGAGTACAGGTATACTGTAATAATAAATATAATTTCGTCCCTTTGCAACACGTATTGTTTGGGATGGCGTGTTGGATGTACGCAACACACTGGATATGAACCTTGACCGCTGGTGACCAGAAAGACCAGAACGACTCGGGAGGCGGGCCCGAGGTAGGAATGTACAGATCATTGGCGGAGATCCATCTCGGCTTCGATCAACACCTAAATATATCGATAGGATACTGGGTTACGGTGAAATAACACTGGTGCCAACTAACCACCTGCAAATACGTGTCTTCTTCAAACAACAACAAATTACAGCATTCATTCTCATTGGGGTCGAATGTAAATCAAAGTTCCTACAGTTATCATCGTCATCGTCAAGATTCTCTGAGCATTACTGAAGGTTTACCAAACACAAAGGTCGGTCAGATGTTTTACAATGGGAGACGGGACACAGGATTCCTCGCTCGATTGTCCGGATGATGAATGGATCGAACGACGATTCCGAAATACGATTCCGATAAACCATCGGAATGTTATGAATGGCTGATTAACGATGTACTTAACGACCTATCATCTTTTGATTGATGAATCCGGTTCGATGATAAAATATTTTTAATTAGTAGAGTATTAAAAATTGTGATTTAAGGGTTGAAGCTCTTTGAGTGAAGAGCAGGAGACAAGGTGTAAAGATTATTGAGAGAGGACAAGTACATGCACGATAAAGATTATAGAATTGATAATAAAATCACTAAAACAATTTTTAACTTTTTAGGCTGACAGATCAGTAGTCCAAATTACGTCAAACTCCAATTATTTAAAGCTTACATATTTTGTTGCAATGCGATCTTCGGCGCAAACGTCAAAAACATAAAAATTTACACACGAAACATGCAAGCTTTAAATGATTAAGGTTAACCGTAATTTGAAATACTGACTGAGGTAAACCTAACAAGTTCCAATACGCAGTCCAAGGGATATCAGAATTAATATTATAAATTATTGTTTTTTTAACAACTAACTATCCCAAAAAGTACAAACATATTTATTCTTACAATTTGAGGTATCTTGTAGCCACTTTACTCCCATAAGTATTAATATGAACTCTCAGTCCTCGCCAAAGTTAATCTGCGTTAAAAATTTGATAATAATGCACTTATATCGCCTTTAACATCACAGCTTATGATACAATAACGTACCGAGGAGAGATGAAGAATAAAGCCACGTTTCCAATAATATCCAACGCGATTAAGACGAAATACATTTTTCGATCAAGCCACCAAGTTAAACCGCGTAAGAAGTAATAGCGTGCTTAAGTGGTGTTAAGCCCGGGTTTACGGTAGCTGTTATTTATAGTAGTTTAAGCTGCGAGAGACGGCCTCTAATGAAACGGTGTTTGTTCCAGCGGCAATTTCGCGTACACTGATAACAGCACTGATAAGACATACTTACAGCCATTGTACACTTAATCACTGATCCTTATCACTGTTAGCTACTGTTGCGAGGACAGTCCGGGACCTAATTTTGGACAATTGGTATCTAGGTACCTCCATTGAATAACTTTATAGTTTTTTATCATTTTATGTCCAGATTGAATATCGGCAGAGTACAATATACAGTAGTATTATAGTATTGTTTTAGCAATAACAAAATCTTATTTTATTACAGTGATTTGTAAACACTTGAGGTAAATTTCGTGCTCATAAAACAATAGTTGCTGCCAAGGATATCACAATTTCCACGTTATTCGTGCGGACATTTACCATTTTGTGTGTGTTTTAGAGAAATATTCTGTAAATTGAATCAGCGACATTTTACGTAATTTAAACCACATTAAACGTTAGTGGTAAAATAGGTGGAGGTTCCATTCTGGCTTTGGTAAGTAAAAATAGCAGGCGTTTCTTTGGCCAGAGTCATTTATTACAAGACTAGTGATCAAGAACAAATTGTCCCAGTTAAGAATTGTCTAAAAACTAATAGATTTTTCGTTTGGTTTTATTTTTTAGATGCATTGACAATTAATTGGGGCTTAGAAATCCACATTCTAAAGCGTGGCTTCAAATAGATTCCTTAAAGGTTAATTACTTCACAAAGTGTATTAACAGTTAGGCCTGGCGCACACGGTCGATTTTTCGATTTTTGTTTTCACTTTGTGTTTTCTAGCCTTATTTGATTATATAGAGTATTCAATTCAAACAAGAGCTGTTAAATTCCCATAATGATTGATTTACTTAAACTGTTAATAGGACTATTCACTCGACTAGCTACCTTCGTCGACGACTGTTGTGCACGACCAGCGTTCAACTAAACACGAAGTACGGAGCTTCAGCAGCGAGTGACGTAAATTAATTGAGACTACGAAATATTGAAGAAGATTACACGTTGAAGAGGCAAGAGAGGCTGATGATGTAATTATAACTAGCCATCGTTGGAGAGTGTTGCTGTAGTGACAGTACCTACACTAGTACAGCAGAGAGCAGGAGTTGTAATATATGTATGACCACTGTACTGGGGCCATCAGATATATTGACTCATCCAACATCTACATAATGCAGCATATCTAACTACCGTACATAATATACCACAAAAACAAACCAAGGTTAAAAAATAATTTGTCATGGAACCATTACATTTTACATTGGTACTTGACCGACTGCGGTGATAAAAACCTCAGTCCTTCGTTTATGAGGAAAAGAAATTAGATTGGACAACGCTAAGCTCCCCGCTTTACAAAGGTAGAGGTATTTATTGAGGCTTAATTTGAAGGAAAGCTGGCGTAATGAAACTCTTAACGTCTGCGAAACGTGGTAAAACTTCATAACAAAGAACAGTGTTGTCTGACCACACTACTACAATACAAGTAAGATGTATTATGGTTTAGAAAACAATTTATCAAATGCATCCAAGGCCTAAGCGTAATCCAGTTTGCTTTTATGGTTTGTAGTACTGTTACAAGAAATATCCGAGATTATGAGTTATGAACACCTATAACAACTTATAGTCTTTATTTTAATACATAAAAGAGACTTAACTTTAGGAATATCTACGAATACAGTATGCACAATGCAAAAGATGTCTAACGTGTTGAGAATCTGCGTAATAGAAATACTGAAGTATATAATACAACATGGGAAAGTCATATGTTCTGGGCGCTTAATAAATATCGGCGTAGAGCCTACAAACTATACGTGTTGATGTGCGTAAAGGAAAAGGCTGTCCTCGTTTATCGGGCAATAACAACGAATACGTAAACAGAGAAGTGCTGGGAAATTTGACGTTTCAGAGAAGCAGGTTGGTAGGACTGGTTCTGACAATTAGTTCCAATTGAGAGAGGAGGGTTAATGCGGGAGTGCATTTAGACCACATAGCCTCCTGCGTAGTTAGGCCACAATTAGCTTTTTGCTAGCGAGAATGATTATCTATTGCAGGAAAATTGGCTTTAAACCAACAACCAATTAACTATATACAATACCGCTGATTTGTCAAACTAATTTTGAAATGAGATCATAATTTATCTAAAAAAATACCTTAAACGTTTATATAAAATTTAAAAAAATCAAACGTCACTAAACAATATAGCAAGAATGGCTTAAATGAATGCTATATTGTTGAAAAAATAATCATCCTGTTGTTAAAAAGTATTCATCTTGATCACTATCATATTGTCAAGAAATCATCACACATCTGTTGATAATATCAAGAACAAATGAAGACATACTTCACCCCACTAGTAATACTAGAGACTCTGTATATTGACTAATTAAATAATTATTAAGCTTTGCTTTAAGGCCTCAGAGCTTTCCTGGTCACCACACAAAGAAGTTTAGTAGTGGAATGGAGAGTGAGGTGGCCAGCGTAGCTTTGTCACTGACTCAGACTTGTTGTTTATTTAGGCATAACTAATCACCAAAACATATTTGTTTTTATCTGATAATGGTACTGTACAATGTATTTACCTTGTACAGGCTGGAGAACAGCACATCCAAACAGAAACTGGAGACAGGCGGCGCAACGTACTCCATGAGTGAGTGACTACTGTACAAGGAACTACCGAGAACTGTTGTTATCACAGACTGGGAGTCTATCATGATGTTATCAGTGATTAATGCGTGAGTCAGTGATTACGAGGGCATAGGCCAGCGATCACAGCGATAACTGCGCTATTCACAAGTGGTGATGAATACATTTCTGGTATTTCAGAAACTTTAAATATCAATTCTTAAGCAGCGGCTACACTTGCCCGATTCGGTCCGGTTCGGTCCGGTCCTCAAAAATGCGGAACAATGCTTCCCATGTTTTTAAATGGAGGTGGCTACACTTACCCGATTCGGTTCGGTACGGTCCGGTTCGGCGCGGAACAATCGTCCAGGGAGCATTCATCCGCATTTTGTCGGAAGCATTCGGGGAGGACCGGACCGAATCGGACAAGTGTAGCCACCTACTCCCGAAATTCGGATGAGGATCGGGGGGTTCCGTGAGCGCTCGGCTATGAAAGTGATGAATTAAATTAGGAAAAATAGTTATTTCTAGGACATAGGCCTAATAGGCAATAATGTTCATTCATATATTGCCTCGATCATGGAAGACGATAATTATGTCTACACGACCGCGGAAAATAGTCAGAATTTTGTCGCAATATCGGGAGACGATTACAATGTCTACACGGCCACGAGGGATTATAGGAAGTTTACCGCGATTGCATGCAAATATAACCACAATTTTTTTATTTTTCATTTTTTTGGCACCCCCCAAAAAAACCAATTGCCTCGCGCCCTAGGCACGTGCCTATTGTCGCAATATCGGGAGACGATTACAATGTCTACACGGCCGCGACGGATTATAGGAAGTTTACCGCGATTGCATGCAAATATAACCACCATTTTTTTATTTTTTCATTTTTTTGGCACCCCCCAAAAAAACCAATTGCCTCGCGCCCTAGGCACGTGCCTATTCGGTAAATCGGCACTAGCTAAACACCTTCTGTATTGCTGCACTTGTGCCCCGTGCTCGTGTGTGTTCTCCAAAATATTGTACAAGTTTAGCTACCTCTTCCGGCCGGACCGAAACGATTCGTACAATTGTAGCCACCCTTCACAAATTCGTGCCGGACCGAACCGAACCGGACCGGACCGAATCGGGCAAGTGTAGCCGCTGCTTTATTGTGTAAATAGATCCAACATAAAGTTATCCAACGACCAATTTATCCATGTAGAAATATGGATTGTAATTGTCAGGATGTTTAGAAGATCGAGATTAAAACAGCCCAGCGAGTTAACATGTTGGATTATAATGACATAGTACTGCATGCCAAACAACCAAAACAACATAAACTACTGGCATGTAATCTAGTGCGTGTTGGGGTGTTAGCCAGACAATCAGAAAGTCGAAGAAAAGTCTGTAGTTTTTTGATGGCTCAAAATTGGATCCAGTTATCCTGATTATTGCGCATTGTGCAATGAAATTATTATGATAAAAAACAGCTGATATTAGTCAGTAAAAAACACAAGGCATCTCAATCCATTCTAGACTAGTTGCTATGGAGGCTATAAAAGCATTTGTAGCGTTCCATGTTAATTGGTAGTGACAATTAACTCGACAAGTAGAAATTTTGTTCTTCACATGAAAAGATAAGACTACTGTATTTGTGGTTGAAAAAATAATCCGTATAGTTTGAAGTTTTCTTTACCTCGGATTTTAATGCATTATTATCAAGCTCGACATAAATATTAAAATGTCACTAATTATAAAAACCGTCGACGAATTCACAAGTTTCTCATTACATTAAGAGGCTAAGGATAAGAAGTCTTGAGATATATTGTTGTCCAATTAGCGCAATTAAGAGCGAAGTGAGGGCGTTTGTCGCGTGACGAGGTTACTTGCTAATGAGGAATAATATGAGGAGCTTGTTGTAATTATATAGCGATACTCATTACATGTGTTCTCGGTTGATGCTAAAATCCAGTGCTGTCAATGTATAACATACCATTGCTGATCACGAGTCTACAGACCCGTCGAGCAAAATCTACCTACAAGTGGCACAATAGTAATCTACATAGTATCGCTACTAATACAGGCCTAACCTATAGAGCTTTCAAATAGAAATATTTCTAAATCTTTTATAATTTGGCAAGAATTTGCATGGCGCTAACGATTGAGAAATATCATGTTATCAAATGCTAAAACTGATAAAGTACAAATTATCACCTCACAAACGAATGATAAAACGGCCCTTTACTAAACTCAGTTTCTCTTTATACATTCACTTTCAATATTCTAATGCCCATAATGGACCGTTTGGTTTGAAGACGATTCAGTATTAAGTGCGGGTAATCCCACCTAACAAGAAATCTATGATTTACTTTACAGTATAAAAACCGCGATGAATCGTATTATAAAATCATAGTTGAAAGCAGATACGTGAAAAACGCAATTTAGTAAAAAATAGTTAATACTCCAAGAACACAAAATGTTCGAATTGCATTTACTATGTTTACCAAGCGTACGATATAATTTGACGTATGCAAATATATTGAGAACAATTTACATCAAACCAAAGGAGTGACTAATTATAAAGTAAGATGTGGCGATTAAAGCTGCAGTCTTAACCAAGACCTTGCATATTTCAAGGCAAGCCGGATGCGCTGAGGTAACTGTGAGATAGCAACTCTTCTGCAGTCCGGCCCCGGATATCATCAAACAAACCACAGTTCAACATTACTTGCACAATTGTTCTTGGGAAGTTTAGTTTCAATTAAAAGTCTTGATATCTTCTCAAACAATGGGTGTCACCTCCACCAAGTCTTTAATTAAGCCACAAAGAAGTAAATATCTTACAATGAACCAAAGATTTAAATAACTATTAAAAGTTTAAAAACATAATTTATTTTAGAGGGTAATTGATCATCAATTATTTTAAGAAAAACAATGCATAGGTCCGAATGTGTTTCTTGCAAACTATCTGACAACACTGAACAGTAACAATTACTACAACGTTTAGAAACCTTATATTATGGCGTCTAGTCGTTTATATAGTTTTTATAGTTACCTTTTGTCATACGCAACTCATCGAAACTTGCGTTTCTAGCCTAGATCTTGCGTTCAACTCGCATCAAAACTTTATTTCCCAGAACTATAGAATTAGATTGATTCTCCTCTTTCTATTAGAATTAATCATTTAACCCAGAATATTTAAGAAGTGTAATCCTGTATACAACCCTGACATGAGATAGTTTCCAGGGACAAAGTTTTAACTAATATGACTACAAAATATACAATATCTTCGCTTAATACAAGATCACCAGATAAAATGGTCACAAACATGTTTAATCTGACTGCGGCAGAGGTGGATTGACCTGTCCATGATTTACACGCTAGGCCAGTAACCCTGTAGCCGTCATACATTATGTACAACACAGTCCGTGTCATCCGCTACCACTACCCGCTACCACGTTACCATTCTTCGTGGAGCTAATACATTGTAATAGGATGTAATCTACAATTCTTGGACACGAATCAATTCAGGTGACGCATTTTCAAATTGAAAGGCTGTATGGCTAGCAACGCTTGAAATGTCGTTGTACTATACGAGTTTAAGAGAAATATCTTACTACCAAAGAAAATACTACACACTAGGATAATGTTTATTCTAACAGACCACAATTTGCTGACCAACGCTACATCAACTCCCTAGGGGAAGGAATATAGCATACCTCGAAGTACAGCTTCTGACGACTTGAGTATCTTTGATGTTACGTTTGTAGAAACATCGTTACATGTGCAATTCACCCCCGCCCCCACCCACCCCTCACCGGAACTGTTTAACACCGTCCGTCAGTAACAACCACTTCACTCTGATTGCTTTGAATTGAACCAAATAAAACAACCGCGCTTTGTAGTGCAAGCTTATTTCTGTTGAAAAGAGATTACGTAATAGTGTTTCCTTAATTAATTGTCACAAGCTTTCAAGCGAATCACTCATTGGATGATGAATAAAACATCGTAGACACAGTGGTGGTTAAATTCTGTTACGTACCTACATTTGCCGTATTAGTGTTTATAAAAAGGAAGTCTACTTATGATGTGTTAGAACTCTTACATTTGTCAAGTGACGATAAGGTGACAATATTAAGCCAAAATAAACGAAAGTGTGCGTTTTTAGCTAAATTCCTATGCCAAATTAATTCCTAGTTCTTGGTTGGTCGGCGCCAACCCGTCAGCCTATCGCCCATTTAATGCTCATTTATTATAGGATATATACGATACTGGCCTATAGTCTCCATATTGGAACCTGTCTCTTGACCTGAGATGTCTACCTAGGACTGGTCTGGATCTTAGACATTGGCCAGTTCCAAGGCCGCACTAGATCCTTGCCAGTTCCCACAAGACAGGTTCCATTATACAGACTATAGACGTCGAATCTCGACGTGTTTTACCAATACTGTAGTTCGATAGTGTATGTGAGCATTACAACCAATCTAATCAGTAAACAGCTGATGGCAGCGACTTCCGGTCAGTGTGAGGTACCGGAAACACTTCACGGTCATGGCACAAGCCGATTGTTATCCCAGAGAGAGGGGTTACCGTAGTAACATACGGTGTAATTTACGCGACTGTACTATGGTGTGAGTAGGCCCTACTGCAACTCTGCCTGAATGATTGATTCATAGTTCCGATAAGGATGAATTATCGACTGATTGAAGCTGTTGTCAACATCGAGCTATTGCCGTATAATTTAACATGATTATTCATTTATCGGAGGAAAAATCGGCAAGACATTGTGTAAAAACCTTCGTGGACGTGGTTTGTGAAGATTAGTTGAGAGAATTAGCATCTCGGAGTGGACGTGGGTAGGGACTGTGTAGAGGATCAATAGATACTCCACAAATACAAAATACAGTTACCATTACGCAATGCAGTACAGTATTATTTAGAACAGAGATTAGGGACACGGGGTGTCAATGATCACACGTTCTCAGCTACGATTTCGTTAATTTAGCTAATTATATGTAGTACTAAATAGGCTAACAAAACTTGCAAAGTGTGTGCCTTATATGGACCTGAGATCTGTGCCTCGTTCCCTTTTTAAAATCATTCGATTATATTGATTGTTGTTTATTGAAGTTGCAAGAACCAATACAAAAGGTAGCTTGAAAAATTCTATAGCCTAAATGTAAGCAAATCTGGGACGTGTTGGAGTATTATACCGAAGCATTATTAATATGATACTGTATAACTAAATGACAGCACCGCAAGGTCTCGTGATCTGCGAGAGTTAGGACGTGACGCGAGAATCGATGCTCGACACCTGCACTCTCCTTGTCTTTATAAAATTGCCTTGCGCCGATACAGTTATTCGAGAAAAATAAATGTTAATACAATTATATCACTAAATACTATCTTATAAACTGGTTGTGTTTATCCTATATAGCAAATAATGTGTCCATTGACGCGAAATTTAAACTACTCAATGTGTGCTACGGTACAATTTGCATAGTATCATTCGTTGTAGGACTTCAATGTATTACAATTATATTTAAGTAGGCTACAAAATTAAGGGTCAAATTTTAATTGTTAATTATTTAAAACTACTTTGTAAATACTTCAATATTAATAAATAATTAATTGTAGGTATATGCCGTAAACCACCATTATTGAAGAAACTGGATTGATAAAAACAACAGTTATTAAAGTTACTGTTATTAACAATGTCCAGTTATAAAAACAATAAACAACAATATTAACAATAAATGTAGCTTTAAACATTTGAATGTCAGTTTTCTGAGTCTAATTTTGTCACGTGAAATTGTGATATTTGGTTGAATATCAAATAATAAAAATTACATTAAAGTTTTTGTACAAATAGAAACCAACAGTGGTTCATACCGTTGTACAAGTTTGTGTGGATGTTACTGGACGACTGCCAAACCACACAGCCCAGATTTCTGGGTGCGGACTGCTGACCGGGATACCTGGATCGATGGGCAATAGCACACCTTCCCTACCGACAGTCCAACCTTCCAAGAGAAAAACAGATACGGAGTTTTGTAAGTGTAATCTGAATCAATCGTAAACTATATAGTTACGTGTTTTACGGTCCTTCACAGCGAGCTAGCCGCAAACAGGCTGAGGCTGACCAAGACGATGTTCTAACAAGGCCAAGGTGTGAGAAGCCCAAACCGGTTCTGGACTGGCCCACTTCTCGTCTCAAACCAGTTCACCCGGGCCAACACCTAGGACCGCTTATCAGCTCGGCATAAACTGCTGTTGCCCAACTACACTAGGCCTACACTGTATGACAATTACATAACTATTGATTGCCTGTGTACCGATATGTCTATATATGGCTACATGAGATTGATACTGATTAGCCCCAAGCCTAGTGTTAACAGTTATTTATACAGAATTTGTTCTTGTCCAGGTCCCAGCATTATGTTGAATAACTAAAAATTTACAAAATATGACACAATTTGTATTTCTTAGTTTAGTTACTACACACGAAGTACTGAAGTCCTTAACTCTAAGCTAACGGCGTAATTGATCAATAGTGTGGTAAAGAGCAAGAAGTGCATAAGGGTGCATTAAGGTTATAAATTCAAGAAAATAAAAAGTTGTATTCGTTTACTAGGATGTATTACTTGATTATCAGTACATTAACAAGAAAATTGCAAGAAAAGTTCACGTTGCCTCATATTTAGTCGCCTTAATATTTCATTTTATGTTATTTAAATATTAAAAACAATAAGAAAAAGCTATTCAGTACAGATATTTTTGGCTGTTTTTATTGACTAAATATAGGAATGATTATAATAATGGTTATCAACACATATTACTAACTCTAAACAAAGTTTAAGTTAATTATGAGTGGGTAGTGATATTGTTTCAATTAATCATCTTCACTTTGCATCAACAAACTTAAATTCATATATCCTTCATAATTACAAAAGTACATTAACGTATTCACGCTTTCCAACTACACTTAAGCCCAACGAGATAACCGTAACTGTATGTTACTGTACAATGTTAAAATAAACACTATAAATTACACATACACACGTCAACAATTAGACGCACTGGTACTGAAAGATATGATTGGATGTGTTGAGAATTGGTTTAGAAATACGGTGACAATGTATCTCTCTCCAATAACAGAGATTTAACTAATGTCGCGCGAGCTGCGAAACTTTCCATATTCAAATCACATTAGGATTAACTGAAGTTTCCATTGTAAGTTCCAAGTGGTTTCCTCGTAGGCAATACGTTCCTTACAAACTTGTCGAATTACTGCGACGTCGTCGACTGAGGGTAAAATTAGATGTTATGTACGGTATGGTTTATATTGTTATACACTTAGTATTACACGAGTGTACGCAAGATTCACAATTGTGCATCAGTCGTAGTGAAAAGTAACTAAACCGTAAATGTAACACTCAGTGCGCTACAATTATCTTACCAAGAGAGCTACCAGAGCTGTTTTCACACATCTTCAGTACAGTACTGCATAGCAACTTGTAGTACTGCGGCTGCAGTTGAGTTAAAGAGCCCTCCACAACCTTTGCTGAGGAAACGCCTTTAAACATCCAAGTGCTACGATATTATCAAATATTAAGTTCAGAACATACAGTTCTTGACAACTTAAGTACAGTAAGATAAATACATACAAATATAACATTTTTCACGAATATTTATGTTGTGTGTGCCAATTCAACATACGGATACCATGATGTATAAAACAATAAAAAAAAACTCCCCATAAACCTACTTGGGTTTTTTTTGTCGTACGGTATAATGATAGTGAGATACAGCTTAAAATAAACATTTAAACAATATTTTAAATGTGTATTTCTTCAATTTTACTTTGTTGTTATTAATTATAAAAAATATCTATTTACACACAGCGTTAACAGCGTTAACGATGTTTTTGAAACTATTTTAACAACTACCATGTACTTGATTAGTTGAACAAAGTTATTTAACTGGTATATAGTAAGATCAATGAACTTTTAGACAAAAGAACGAACCAAGAAGTCAAAGGTTATCGAATGATAGAAGCAAACAAGTAAACCACATCAAGGGTCAAGGGTTGATAAAACAGAAGATAGTGAAACAGAAAACGTTCAATATGAAAATCAATACTTAATCATCTCGCATGTTCCCAACGCAGTTGAAAAAAGTCACTTGAGGTTCCTTTCCCCGCTTCGTTAGTAGGTTTGAACATTGAGATTGACTATAGATAAGATATGGAAGTAAACATCCCATAGGGACCAGCTGTCGCCAATTCTTAATTTCACAAAGAACATCGTTGTGTCAGCCAGTCACAGAATGAGGTAATCTTATTTTTTTTGCTGTTGACCAAGTTGGTGAGTCATAACAGTTACTATAGATTACAAGCAGTCATTCCATTGGCTTGACTGAGTGTATTTGACAGAAATTAGTAATTAAGATCAGCACAATCTGTCAGTGGCCCACATCGACATGACGATTTCTATTTATAAGGCAACAACTTTAATTGATGAAAACTAGATTGAGTATATATAATATTATACATCAAAAGTTGTCAAACTCCTTATCAAATTAGAAGATTGCTGGTGCGGTTCCCGGCGGAATTGCATCGAGAGATATCAATTATCATAAAGCTACTGCTTGAATCAACAAATTAACCAAAGGTGACAAGGCCTATTTTTAACCGTCCCCTCATAGAAAACGTTAGTAACAGCCAATGGCGGAAAAAGCATGCAAAAACAACAACAGTCATTTGTCTTTTCCACGATTCCGGAAGAGATCTGCCCTTGGGAATTTAGAAGAAAGCGAAACTAGAGACATTGCGCAAGTCCGGAGTGCAACAAACAATTACGTTGTACTGTAGTAGTGAAATGAACCGCGCGACACTCGACGACGCGACGCGACGGAGCGCGACCGTAGCCAACCCAACAACATAGCGACCATGACACAACGGCGAACAATATTTGAAAACAACGATAACGGCATGAGTGACAAAATATAAACGGAAAAACACGCAAATAATAATTAATTTCACATTGAATAAGTACACTGTTATCAATTAAGAATAGTCGTATCTTAATCATACAAAATGGTTAACATTAAAGTAGTGTTTTTCTACAGTAGTTTTTCTACGACTCTATTCCGCAGAGCAAAAGGCTTTAATAGTACAGTGCAAAGGCATAGACTAGTTAGTTAAATTGAACCTCAGCAAATATTTAAACGCAATCGCCTGAATAAATATAATTACTTACTTTAATTGTAAAAAATAAAATAATTTGTCCGGCAGGGAAGAAAATAAACTATGGAAATTATTATTGGAACTGTATTCGGTTTGGTTGGAAATTGCCAGTACTTATGTGTAAAACCTACGTTTATTTTAATTCTGTACAATATAATATTGAATATGTATTACATACAACATGGCAAGACCGACCATGTTTACAACGAGTACACAAGCTCTTCCCTGCATCTCTAGTGTTAACGAAACAAATTCTTTTAAGGAGTATTGTGTAGTGCGTCTATACAGCAGACTATAGAACATCCGTCTTAAGACACACACAAACAATAAATAAATGTTAATAAAACAGAACGTGACAAAATGTTGAGAAGTTAAACATTAACTTGCACGAGTAAAATAAATTTTCTTCACTAGCTTTTTTATGTTTAAAGCAAAATATGACTATTAATTACATTGATGCTGAAGTCCTTTGTAAAATAAGGTCCCTAATTTAACAATTTATGTTTAAAACGGGATCTGTGTTTGAGAAGATTAACTTGTAAGCTCTATGAAGCCTCTGTTTTTGTTGTTGCAAAAGACTGACCATGTTTACACGCACACACAAGCTCCCTAGAGCCTTATAGTGATGTTTACCTCCAGCGAAAATTAAACAGTTAATGCCTTTAAACCATTTTAACATCCCAGCAATGTTAACAAAAATATCTAAACTCAAAGTCGAGAGCAAATTTTGTTAAAGCAGGCGGAAGGATGTAATTTAATATGTTAGAAAGCGGAATTGAATATTCAAGGGGGGAAGTTTCAATAACATTTGTAACTCCGCAAGGCCGAATAAATTTGCCACCAGAAATTAGAATTTAGCTTCTACTATGGCAGCGACAACATGTAAATTAATCAATTACATTTACATTGATAGTTTATGTAACGATGACAATTTGTGATACGTAATAATGTATCTATATGGTTAGGTTGTATTTTCTACCCTTTCTGCGTTGCGGGGAAAATACTGTATCACTAATATAATTTAAAAGCATTTGGTTCAACTTCATGGTACAATTTTCATATTTTTGCGGGTTATATATGGTCATAAAGCCTAGCAATATGGGGATTTCATATCCCAGTTATAACTGGGATATGAAAATATATGTTATAACACCAGCCAGCCGGGACCTCAGGGTATAAAATGGCGGAGTGCGCTGTAAAAACTACCCCAATCGACGTAAAAACAAGCGACATTTATACTAGGAAAACTGGAAATATACGGGAACGAACGACGCGGCGGTATGTTTTGGTTGTAAAGTTGTGTTTGTTGTATGGTGTCTGATCGTGCCTTTCATTTTATCCACATTTAGCTTTTGCTGTCAAACTGTTACTTTAAAATCACATCTTATTTCGTAGCAACATAAATATCAATATAAATCCATAAATTGGTATACACTGCTATATTTTGACATAAAATTTAAAACTATATTAAAACTATTATACTCGCCCACCTATATTGCAAATCATTGCGAAGGCAAATATCAATACAACGATAGCAATATTTAATTTGTAGGCTACACAAGTCAATAATACGTGTAAGACTTACATAGTCAGTGGGTGGATTTTACGTATTTGTCATTGATAGATTGATAGGGTGATAAGTAAAACACAATAAATCCAATGACGAATTTTCATTGTTGGCCTTGGAATATACCAACCGCGCTGCCGCTTGCGAATCGATTTACCTCATTGAGCAGCGAGTTTCCTCGCACTGCGCAACAGCTGTTCCCACGGTGTGACCTAATGAATGAACAACTGACTGAACGTACTTCACGGTCGATTTGGCCAGCACTGAGTCAGCGAGCTGGTGTCGTGTAACAACAACACCAGCAGCAGCAACAACAACAACAACAGGGGCGAGCCTGACACTGCAGGTGATTGGCAGATTGGAATACGGTTCACAGGAACATCATTGAGCATCAGCAGACGTAGCTTCGACAATGTCCGCAGGTTGCGGAGATCCTGATTGGTTCTCGTGGCTATGACTGGCCTCAGGTCCTCAAGGTACGAGAGGTTATTCCGTATAAGATTATTTGAATCCAAGGACGAACCATTAGTTTATGTTTAGTACTTGCAATACGAACGTATCTTGACCAACATATTGTAGGCTATTATATCGATAGTATTTAGACACTTATCTACGTCTGTCATTGAAAGCTGTCAAAGCGGCTGAGGATAACTCTTGCGCGGTAGTGTCGTCCAACTGTTGGACTCGCAGTAAAACTGAGTGGCGAAGGTTTTATGATCAGATGAGAGCGGCGGAGGCCGGATGGATCCTGGAGAGCGCCAAAAATAAATCAGAGGCGGCGCGGCGTCTGGCGGGAACAATGCGCTGGTGACGTTAGTTACCTTCCTAGTACGAATAGGCCGAAAACGTCTTACTTAGGCTACATAAAGTACGTTTCCCTCAGCCCTATACTATTCTATTCTTCATTCACATCACATAAAACAATAAACAACTGTTTTAGGGCTTGATCCGTATTTGCGCAAATATTGTTTTAACTTTAAATGCAAATTACGCTAACGATAAGTCCTTTGAAAATACGAACATACAAGTTGACATCGGTTAACACGAACGCATGGATTAGAGAAAAACCGAGGTAGCAATATTTTGTTTCCCCCAACGAAGCGATCGGCAAACATAATCTTGGTAATATCAATCACGGCGGGCAAACACACCGCAAACAAACAAACAAGTGTTTGTCAAGACAAACAATCACAGTTGGCATTTGAATACCAAAACACGTCGAGACATGCTGCGCCGCTGGGCTGCGTCAGATTGGTACTGAATAATAAATATCGCTTGAAACTTTGCAACAGATCGGCCTATGTCATCGGTACTAAAGATATATTACACACACCAATGTAATGGTTTACGAAACAAGGACAACAAATAAGTGAACCTTGAAATTTGGACATTCTGTACATAGTCCCTACAGGATCGAAGAGCACAATATCACGTTTGGGTCGAGGCCAAACCACCAACAATGGAGCCACCCTCTGCATTGTCTGGAGAGCTTGTATACAGTGTTAACATGTCAAGATGAACGAGGTGCGTGTGTTGGCGCGTGGAAATATTACATTAACTCAGTTAGTTTCTCCATCTGCACGAAAGGAACAAAACTGATTCCATGAAATGGTTTAAAGTTCTTCTTTTATTAATTTGGCAGTAGTCCGAAAACGTCTTGAAGTAGTTCTGTTATTTGGTTTAGCGTGTACGGTAGGTTTGAGATGTGTAAGTTGCTCCAGCATTTCTTACATGACAAATGTTTTCTGGCAATTGTTATTTGAGATAGGCCTAAGGTTAGGTTTGGCAAGTTGCTTGTAAACTTATGTTTATTTCCAAATAACACGTGATGGGTTGCAATTCCGTTCAGCAAAAAACTCGTCACAGGCGTAAATGCCACATACAGTGTTTGTTTTGGAAGTCGTACCATCGTTAAACCTGAACGCATTTTATTTACAAACCCAACAATCGTACATGTGCGATGCGAGTGGCATCATCAACTGAGCAAACAGCTGCAGATGTCAGCGTGAATGGATTGTTACGGCTACATACGTTAATGGTTTACAAGTCAATATTTAGTACAGTTGCTCAAAGTGACACACATATTTTCGGAATGATAAATTACACTTGATTCAAACTGTAAATTTGTTGTTTCTATTCAGAGGTTAGCAAATCATTTGCATTTCTATTCTAAACTTGTAAAAAGTGATGCTATGACGCGATCACCTATCCTACAGAATAAAGCTTCGACACTATCAACACTAGAGATTCCAAGATTCCGCCATAAAGGGGACACGTGTTTCTGTCCGAGTTTTTGTGTGCCAACCTCTCCACCAGTTTCCAAAATAGCCCTTATACAGAAATAGCCGGAAAGGCTGCAGTCTGCCTGGGAGAGGGAGAGTTGATGTGTGAGGAGCAGCGACAACACAACAGCCGTCGCGGAAAAACAAAGCTCTCATGTTGAAAACACAGGTTTTACTTAATTGACAGTGTTGAATAAAAACTTCAAAATGTCAGAAACGGATTAGATCTGACTGTCCATTAGACAGGGGGTTGGGTAGCGGACTGGAAAAATGAGTAGTCTTCTACGAACCTTGGGATTAGAAGCCAAGGTGATAAAGTACAATCTGTTTGGCGCTTCTTCTTGACCTAAATTGACATTTAGACATGCGTATTGGGAGCTCAGTTGCTTGGACCAGTAACAATACTAGACTGTCATGTATGAAGCATTTCAGGTTCAAAATTTGAGACGAGTTAATTTAAATATATGAAGGAAACCTATATATTGTTCGGAGTTAGCCTAGTGGTTGGCGTTCCAGACTTCGATGTGGGAGGGACAGGATCGATCCCCGACAGCAAACATGTTGTGAGTTTAAGTCGCCTTCCCTTAATCCCTTCTTGAATATCTTTAAAGAATCAACAATCTTCTGTGAAAGTGCCATTGATATACTTGGGAGGATGAAACACAGATTACCATACTACTGGAGTGTTAACCTCGGTACCGTTGTCGTTACACGAGATGGCGAGGTTCACACGCCACTCACACTCAACACAACACACATGTGCAACACATGTACACTAGGCCTACCCTCCAACCTTCAACTCTTCCCACACGGCAACATAGATAAACGAATACTAAATGAATCACTAATCTAGGCCTAATTAATTCTCACCAAATATTTAAACAATCAATTAATTGAAATACTAATTAAATAGACTAGGGTACCCGGTAGTTTAGAGTTTTTCACATTTTGAGTACCTATATAGCGTGTAAGAAAAGAAAAAGCACATTGTCGGCAGTTTTAAACTGGTAACGAGTGATAAGACCAACAAATTTGTGTCTACATATATTTTTACAACGATAGTCGGTCAAATTTTCCGGCCAAAGTCCAAAGGTTTTCTTTAGACAAGATTATCAACGTCCAAAAGCGTCGTGTTATCCGAATTTAAACATCACAAGTAGTTATAGAATCTATCTAAATGGCCATGAACCTAATTATTTGAGTACATTTGCCATTTTGCACACTGTGGTAATAAACTATATTGAAGGTTAAAACTTTATAAATTAAAATTAACACACAGTAAAATTTGTCATTGTATTTAGACTAACGTGCCACCAATATTTCAGCGATAGCACGTGGTATGCAACACAAATATCGTGTTGTCCACAGCCTCAGCCCATTTTCAAGCCGTAAAACTCGATTCACTCCCAAATAGAGTGAGTCAGTAATCACGGCCTACCAGCCACATTCCAAACGAATATTATATAATAGAAAGGAAGCGCTGAAACCAGAAGGCCTCGGATTTCAAAACGTCTCAAGTAGTTGAGTGACCACAGCGGTCGCGTCGGTTAGTTACAAAACATCGTTGGGCAATAAAGGCCGATTTGATCGAGTTAGAAAGTTGTAGAAAAAGGCGCGGATTCCTCGGTGTTTGGGGAGAAAGTTTGTGCGTGTGCGTTAGTGCGCCTCTGGACTCGGCCCATCCCAGCACGACACAACCCGTTCCTGCTTTCCGTGTTTCCCAACACAGCACAACACAAGTGACAACAACACAGGTGGCTGACAACTGCGACAGGTCGCTGAGATCAACCAGTCTCTACATAAAACCACTCACATACCTCACCCGTATATGTAATAAACGGTTGGTGTAAACAAATCATTGAGCCTACTTATATTTTAGAAACAAATATCACATAGCAAACAAAACGAAAATGAACAAAATTGAACTTTTGCGCCCGATGATATCATAATTTCTTGAATTTATCGTTCAATCTTATGGTTGGATGATAATAACAAAGGAAGCAAAATAACAAATTAACATAACAATTTAATACCTATATAATATTCTCCTCGTGGCTATGTGGTACGCCTCATAGTTTTTTCTTCTAAAGGTTGGGAATACTGCTACTGTATATAGCACCATCTGGCTGTGAAGACGCTATTTCCCATCTGCAGGGATATGTCGGTGATCAGTAAGGGATGAACCTGGTCTTATGTTATGACAGGACGTATTGCAGCCGATATCGTTTCCATTACGGATCCATTTCGGTGTTGGTGAAACCTATTATCTCGAAACTTCCATTGGATGTTTGGAGCAATCCGGGATAAGGCGTAGAAATACATTATTCCCAAAAATAACATATTGTTCATATATTTACACTTCATAAATATCTATTTAGGTTCAAAATTTAAATTAAAATACTATTATTTATGTTAAAATATAGATTGAGTTGATACCGAAATATCACAGTTTCATGTAGGATTGGCAAATTAAAATATTTTATGCTGGCTACAATGGACTTTACTATTAGAACGAAAAGTGAAACTTGATCAAACCTATCATGTAGAAGAAAAACGTTGCCGAGTAGGAATTTCAGGAGACATAAATATTTCAGAGTCCCTAGAGTATAGCGCGTCTACTGCAGTATTCAACCCTAAACAAGGTTCATCTCACAGCGTACTTTAAGCAATTGCTGCAGTTAAATTAATGTTAAGATCTATTAATAAAAATCACAATGTGAAAATGTAAAGTGATAGCAAGCTGCTTTGAGTTTCTTGGCTGACATAGAAGAAATGCTAATCGTCTTGTATTTGTTTAATGATTTTAACTTGCCGTCTTGAGAATGTGAAATGCATCAGGTTTACCTGACCAGCGCAGGATATGTAAAACAAACTACTCTGTTGCCAATGAAGAGCGCGTTTCCTGTAAGTTACTTAGGTCAGCACGAGAGCGTATTATAAACTCGTTCATCTCCATACGACAGAGAAATAATCCATCACTCGCCCTCCGCCCTTCCTCTGACAACCTTTGGAAACACCTGCTCAGGCAATCTGCGTCACTGCGGCCTTACATGGTGAAAATAATGTAAAATTACACAGCAAAACAGACTGGGATATTGATTTGGAGCCACAAAACACATTCTGTATTTGCACAATGATGAGTAAATTATGGTAGAAGCTTAAAGAGACTGGCAAAGCTGAAAGTTTTCTGTCAAAACATGTAGGATAATGTAAGTCTTTAAAATATTGTACAGTCCTTAAAAATAAAACATAATGATTACTGATCATTTTCGTGCATACTTGAAATACGTAAAGAGAAATAAAAATGTTTGATAAAACTTTTTGATTTAGATTTCTTGGAATAATTTTTGAAATATTCCAAACACAATAAAGACCGAAGGTTAAGCCTTAGGTAATACATAATCTACCAAAGAGAGAGTTCGCTTGACGTATCATAACAACAACATGGTAGGATACATGTTGAGCTCAGTTTATAATAGTATTAGGAAAATAAAAAATAAAATCAAGGAAATTTGTTGTGTTTCTTTGATGGGATAGGATATAAATCCTAAATTCGGATAAGTTAGACAAACATCCAATTATCACAGACCTATCGGCCTTGACGATTGCAGACGGAGACAAGGCAACTAGTAAACAAGTGGTAAACAAATCAAATGACGTCGTCCGAGACGGACCTCGGGAGACGACTACCAACAGGAACAAGTAAGGCCTAGGTAGATACTGTCTACTGGTACTGTGTTGTAGTCTCTACTAAACTGGTATACCATTTACCCGTAAACCGTAGTCAACAGGGAGCACTCAATAAACCGTATTTTAAGTCTCCGAATGACGGCATATCATTATGAAGTAGTGTTGATAACTCCAAACCACGTCATATATCCAAAGTTATTAACTCAGCTAGGATGTGTTGATTCAGCGTTCGTCGTCATCGTCAATCACTATGATGTCAATTTCGTAACGTTACACTACGTATATCGCAGTCACCGGCTATACTGTGTACAAGTACCAAGGCACTGTCATACTGTAGACTGGCCAACTGTAGTAATTAATCTATCTATTGAACTAGAAGAATCCATCACCCAAAGGTTTTGAAAGGATTAAAACATCGGATTTTTTTAGATGGTATGATAAAAAAGTCATAATAGTCTATAACCGCCTTTGGATATGTATAATATTTATTATGTTTGATTAATAATAGAGGCCATAAAGGGATATTTATTTTAAAGTTCAAAATCAAGTCACTACTTTTACCTATTTTACAACGCCCAAGTCCTATTGCACAACATAATCATCAGACGCAATATTAGCACCAAGTTATACGGTAAGATTTGAAAATCGATATAAGTTGACGCCAGTTTAAGGAAAATAATGAACATTAGTTAATTGTGCTACCGGTACTGGGAGAACTCACTCCAGCTATGGTTAGCATATACAGTACCTATAGATTGTTAACTAAGCTTAACTCAACATAAATTTTTTTGTAAACTACATAATCTTGTATTACAAAAAACATCATATTTTACCTAACACCAATGAATTATTATACTTTCAGAAACCAAAACTGGTAGGCTACTGTAAGTATGTAGTTGCTTCAAAAATCACATCTGGCACACAAGGGAAAGGAGTTTTCCTTTACCGTGTTTTCTCCACATTTTGTAATGGTACAAACATGGACTGCTGTAGTGATCGTAGCCCGTGTGTTGAGTGATACAAAGATACAGCGAGGCGATCCTACAAGTGTTCCAAGGTCCGCGGATGAAAGCTACTGTTTAAGGACTTAATTGGGCGACCAGCGACCTCGATGGCATCATATGGTCTGGTTTTTATCTGCGGTTTTTCATTTCACTCTTCGCTCGAGATATGCAGCTTTGTGGTACAAGGCAGACTAGTGGTACTTAATAATGTACACAAGTGGAAAAATACAAACATTGAATGATTGACTAATGGAAACGTAAGTTCACTTTTCAATTTCATATTTAAAAAGTGCTTTAACTTGTATTCTAATTTGGGACGTGCCAAACTATTTAACCACCTTATTATAGCCTATTACATATTCAACATTATAAATTACACTGGAGTCAACACCGAACTATGGAATTGACAAGTACCTGTCGATTGTATGTTTGCACAAACACATTGACTAACTCAAACTCTACAAACTAACTTTTAAAAGCGGCTGGAGCATCATTATTATAATTTACGTTACCCTGTAGCTAGCAAGTTAAACCCAAAGTTCAAGAGTTAGGTGCATTCAACATCAGCAGACGTTAATTTGCAAAAATTAAAATTTCCAAAAGCTTCCAAAAAGTAGATCACACGAGTGTAAATATAAGAAAGTCGCTGAATGACTGGTGAACTTTTACACGGTAGCGGAAATGGCGAGTTACAGTTAAACATTAACATCTCAATGCGACGCCTCATTTGCGAAGGCGGCGGACGCCATTTAAAACACAACTTTCAAATACGTGAAAAGAGGTGATTTTCTTTAACAACAACTGGTAACAGTACTTTTAATCATTACGTAACTTGTTGGAGGGGAATTACCTCCGATAAACTGAGTTTGTAAAGCGTATGGAATTAATAGAATGTACAGTAAAAGATGTTAGGGGCTCCAACCCACCCGGTCCCTGCATTATCATATAGCAATTATTGTTTCAAGATGATTGGTAATGTCCTCAAATTGATTCCAGAGTTAACATTGTAGCAGCCGCTGTGAATAACCTGCTGTATTTACATGTCAGTGGCGTTGACGTCCCTATCATAAGGTTTTATCCCCCCGCCGATTAAAAGCAAAAAAGCGACGTGCATTCGATTTTTAGTTGTATTAACATTTTTAGTAAAAACTCCGGAAGTATCGTGATTTAAAAAATTTTCTTGTGCCGTCCTAAAGCATATGACATGCTATATTTGTATCCCTGACTGTTAAATGGGGGCCACCTAGTGTTTATCGTTCTAAAAAACATTTCCAGGGGTAGATTTCGAGATTTCCAGTCATTCTTAACATATTAATCTACACAAATATTTGTTTACCCTTAAATAATTTGTTCGACAGATATTTTTTTTTTCATCCTAGACATATATTCTTATATTTTCTATATTAATTTCTTATATTTTAAGTAACAAAGTAACGCAATCAAATTGTCAAACTTAACGTTGGGATAATTTGACAGTTTTCCTCTTCCACACGATCAGCGTTCGGAGAACAATGGCTGCCGGAAATTCGGATATGGACACAGGTTGTGATGGATAGAGGCCATGTTTGACTCATCCGTCACACGGCAGCGACCTGGCCGTCACCATCGATACAACCGTACCATCATATACAGTCCCGGCCACGTAAAGAGAGAAAATGTCCAGGTAGACCCGGTCAGGCCTAATCCGCCATTGTCAAAACATAGCTATTGTTTTGTAACCGAGGGGGCGCGCTACCCCATCCCAGCGGTCATTGCTACCTCAGTGGTCATTGCCTGCTGCTTCTCAACATCGACTAGCCAATCAACGAAGCGACGTAGAATTGTGATTCAAATTTTGTGATATTCGTCTTCACTTTGTGAATAAAATGACCTGTCACTTAATTTTAGGCGATCACCCGTTCGATTTATAGAATTTGTACTGCCCCGAGTTATTTCTAAGAATTAAAGGGAGGCAGTAGCAATGACCGCTGGGATGGGGTAGCGCGCCCCCTCGGTTTCAAAACAATAGCTATGTTTTGACAACGGCGGATTAGGCCTGACCGGGTCTACCTGGACATTTTCTCTCTTTACGTGGCCGGGACTGTACATGTAGTAGACGCAGCATAGAGGCATGTGGGTTACTACAGTAGTGTATTTCCTGTGTCGGTTCACACATGTGTGTGGGATCCTACGTGAACCGCGTTCTCACTCTCATTGTACAAACTGACCGTGAGAATTGATAAAAAATATTTAAAGGAAATGAATTTCCGTATAAAATTCCAACAATTGTCCTCGCCGATCGCCGGGAATTACAAACTACTGTACGCGATAAAACCGGGAAATATGGCTACCTCACTTTCTAATATCTATTCTTGTTCACATATTACTGAAGCTAAATCTTGGAGTCAATTAGATAGTCTGACAGAGGTGACTTTTAAGTGCACTGATGAGAGAAACAACACAAAATTTTAACTGCTTGTTTTTATTAAAAAGGGTTCTGAAGTTCAGAAAACCGGATGCAATCTTAAGCATCTGGTATAAAAGGACCAAAGGCGGGTGCGGTTTAGCACCCAATAAAGTTCAGTGAAACAGAGACATGCAAATTGAGGTTGGTTAAAGTTAGAGCGTTCGATGATTCGGAATTTTAAAGCCAACATACAGTTGGCGGACCACTGGCTGGAGCAGCTGGTTATTGCTTGTCGAGTTTACAACCAATAAACTGGGAACAGAAACGTAGCTCGGGATGTAGACCTTCGATCACGGTAGATCAGAGCATCGGTCCGTCGATTAAACTGTCCAGGAGAGCAGCAGCAGATTGATCCAGCAAAGAGAGTGGATCACGACCGATAATGATAAACTGCTCAAGACGCTAAATAAGCTGGTTTATGCATTCGATAACTCCAGGCGCAATTTGAACTGCCTAAAAAAAAGAAACCCCTTTAATGCGTAAAAAAAAATATTTATAATACTACTATTATTTAGGTGGTAAATTCTTCAAATTAGGTCAACATTTTAGGTAGACAATCGAGTCTCTGATTTTGTTTTGTTTTTAGATATATTATTTAATTCTTGATTAAATTTTATTTGCATGTAAGAGAATAACATACTTTACTGACAGTTCATTACAATTTTACTTTGCTTCGTTTGATAAGGGGAAAAATATACGACACTGGTAGTGCCCGATCATTCATTAATGACCTACTGTATAGTCTACCGGTACCGTACTGTAAATGACTTGATTCTTAAATTTAATAAAAAAAATAAACTCAAAGTAAAACTTTATTATACGATATTTTATAATTTGTTTTCACTTCCGAAAGAAATTTCAGCACACTAATACTCTATTTACCACTATTCACCACAATAATATTTCACACTAACAGTCAAAACAACTACAACTTTAAGGTTACATATGTGAAATATTTTAGGAATCAGCAAAAATAACAATATACTTGCCTATGTAGCAGCTACAATAATAGAAGTCATCCTTTTGTACATCTTAATTTCGCATTTTAACATTGTTTACAGGAGGGATTTAATTAATTGAAAATAACGGAATAGAAGGTCCGTGATGCATTATCAAACGTCAATAACCTGGTTTGTAAATTATATCAATACGTATCGTACTTTCTATAACTTAATCGAGACAAGCAAAAATATAACTTAAACAAATGTGTATTTTTCAGAGAATTTTTTTACTAAATGTGAGTTGCATAGCTTACGGTACTTTATGACAACAACATTTGAAAATGCTAAATAAATTAAAAATAACCTCATGCCGAATGCCGTATGATACCTGACAATTTAGTCTGAAGAGGCACCTTTTACCCTGACATTACAATTCCCTCGTGACATGTTAGACCTCTGGACTTGCCAAGGACTGGGATAAAGCGAAGGTCGTTGAAGCCTTCCGACGACACGTTGTAGGGTATGCGAGTTATTTAGAAAATTAATTTAGTATTCCTACATTAAATCCGGATTAATGATATTAGGATCATAACGCCTATCCTAAAAATCCAGCTCTGATAGCCTACTTTGAACGGTCCAAAATATTTTTTTCTTAACGGTATTACAATTTTTTTACATTGGAAGATTGTTTGTTGTCTTTCCTGAAATTAATTATGTGGCGCTCTTAACAAAAACTGCTTTCTTTTTTAGGCCTAGGCTACTAAATTACCGATATTGATTTATTTTGATGAGACACTTCAAATCGTCCGACAAGGCTTTTAAGTTAAGATGATTCAATAACTAGGCCTACCTAACCTACACTATATTGGTTACATATTTAAATATACTAATTAGTTGCAATTACAAATAAATAGGCTAGGTCTACTTATAAGTTAGACATTTTATTTGGTATTAAACAGTATTTTCATAGTTTAAATTGAACAAATCAATATTTTCTCCATAGCTAGCTAGACTACTAAAAATATTATTTATTTATGTATTCCCAACGGACATCTTTATTTTAATATGTTGCTCACATCGCGTAGTAGCCTAATTGGCTACATTATTATGTAGGTAGGTTTATTATGTAGGCCCAGAATTGTGATACCAAATAACATAAAAGAACATTATCCACTCAAATGCATTTTTTCTGAGTTTTACGTTCAGAAGAAGTGTGATTTTCATGCTACCTACCTACTGTATCTTAATAATTGAGAGATCGATTTTATGCAAATATAGCTGAGCGCTGCTGAACTCACGCTATGCCAGAGAGGGGTTCTAAAACACAAACAGGGGAGAGCTAGGCTTGGCTAGACAGGGCGTAAGGGACTGACGCCTTTTAGCTCAAGGACAGAGGCACAAAATTGAGCTCAACTGGATAGGCCACATATTTGTGCGACGCAGGCTGCCTAGTGCCTGGCTTTGTTAGGTTAGGAACTGACCGAGACTAAAGTGTGAAATCCGTCAGGCTGGTGCGATGGCTACTTTCTAAAGACCAGGGCCATTGTCCGCACTAATCAAAATAACAGAGGTTTCATCGTTAAAATAACACTTTACGATAACCAATTAAACTGTAGGTAACTTATATGGCATCAAATAATACGAATATTTATTTTGAAATAGTTTTTACACCATGTAATGAATACACTAACATAACCTCAACGCGTGTATTTATAGCGACACCAATCTCGCAATCATCTTTTTGGGTCAGGTTTTACGTTATTTCAAGACTGTTAGTTATATGTTACACTAAAAGACAACATGTACACTTAGATGAGAATATATTGCAATTAAAAACAAATAAGTTACTCGCCCTTAACAATATTGAGCGAGCTGCAAAATCGAGTTTTGCAAAAGCGGGATTCAAAACAACAACTTACCTGGTAATAAACTCCTTGAGGAGGGAAGATAAATGCCCCTGAGCTCCACATGCAGCCGGCTTATATCACAAGACACATACACTACCTATAAGTCCAGGAGGGATTTGAGAATCCCGCACAAAACCACGATAACCTACAATAAAACTAACATGGACGCTTGGTCTAATCTAGCAACAGCAACAGCAGCCAACAAGCGATCAATGGCAGGCATCTGCAGACGGCGCTTCCCCCACTCCGGCGCTACCAACCTCAACATATGAGACTGCGCCTCGACGCGTCGCATTGTGACCAACTGTCGCCGGTAACAACTAAATACTTCACCAAGACTTTCTGTAAAAGTATAGGCCTAGTCTAACGGTTTGAAGGTGATGTGAACCACTGTTAAACCAGCCCGTAAAATCTACATACAGTCCCACGGAATGTTTTACGTGTTCCATTCATTAAAATCACCTGTCGTAAAATGATCCAGGAAAATTATTTGCCAGATGATAATAATAGTATATTTCGTACCTACGGCCGAAAGTGAGATTTTGCCGGTTCGAGATCGGTTAAAAAACCATTTCAACCCGTGGTACGAACGAAATTTTTCACCGCACTAATACTCTATTTACCACTATTCACCACAATAATATTTCACACTAACAGTCAAACAACTACAACTTTAAGGTTATCTATGTGAAATATTTTAGGAATCAGCAAAAATAACAATATACTTGCCTATGTAGCAGCGACAATAATATAAATCTATTAATTGCAATGCATATGTATCCTGCTTGTGTATTTAATATACATTAATGTTTTAAGGAAAAAAGGATACAACTGGTTTTCGGCCCTAGGGATGTAAAAACCTGCTCGGTCCCCAAATGACAATGGCAGCTGGTAAACAGCAATGCATAGCTTTCGGCCTCCAATTACCGTTCGTAAAACGACTAAAAACGTCGTAGTGTGGTGAAATAGTATATTTCGTACCTAGGGCCGAAAATGAGGTATTGCCGGCTCGAGACAGTTTTTAAGTTCGAGACGAAGTCGAGAACTTAAATCGATCGAGAGCTACAAAACCATTTCGGTCCGTGGTACGAACGCTATTTTTCACCACACTATACCCTATTACCACTATTCACCACTATAATAATGCACACTGATAGTCAACACAACTACAACTTTAAGGTTAAGAAATAATTTGAGGAATCAGCAAAAATAAAAATAAATATTTGCTAGGCAACGGTGACAATAACAAAATTCTATTGCAAATCTATGGATACTGATTGTGTATTTAATATGCATCAATGTTTTAGGAAAGTAAGCGGACAGCTGATTTTGCGGCCCCGGGCTGTAAAAACCTCCTCGGTCCCCAAATTACGATGACAGCTGGCATGGCCAGCAAAACGTAACTTTTAGCCACCAATTAACGTATGTAATACAGCCAAAAACATCATAGTGTGGTGAAAACAAATGTTTAAAGCATAAAAATGAACTATCTAGAAAGCATATGCACTGCTGAGTAAATTTTGTGGGGACCACCCAATTTATTCACAATTAGGCCTGCTGTATCAATTTAATTTATTAAAACAGGGGACTCCACGCTATTTCAACAATTCCCTAATGTAAAAATCATTGGTTAAAACTTAATTGCTATAGTATGATTGATTAAATACTAACGCATTTTGAAATTAATAAAGATCACGAATAATAGTTTTCTAGAAAATTTGATATTTTCAGTTTGTGAAAGTGAGTGTTATTGATTTCAAATGTCTGGTCAAATACTATTTAAAATAATTACTTTTGGAGAATTCCTTGACCAATGCCCTACCCAAACCCAGATAAATTTACCATATAGTTTACGAATACTTTTTACTTGAACTTTGTCCGCTTGGCACTTGACACGTCGAAGTAACTTGTAGGCCTGACTAGAGATAAGTTGTAGAGTTCAGTGGTAAACAAGTGACAGACGATGATACGACTACAAGCCCTGGCATTTGTAGAGCCATCCTCCCACCCCACCCCACCCTCTACAACGATATCTATTATTTGTGGGGCTGCACTCCAATAACAAGGTCGAGGCGTTTGATTGAAACCGTTCCTCTCATCTACTGCTCTATCGAGGGCGACGGGCGACGAACACTTGGAATTACAAAACTGAACAACACTGTCGTTACTTTGTAGATTAGTAATTTAAACACAAATGGAAAAAAATAGTTTTCTCCCTTAGATTCCTCGAAAGGTACAAGCACACGTTGACTTATAACTAATGTTATTGTCAGCTACTAATTATTTCAACGGTACAAGAAAACAAATAATTTCCATTATTAGGTGGAGTAATGCACATTCTACACCTATAATTATGTAACTGGAAATATCTTATCAAAATAATATATCAGTGAGGGAACAGTTTGTATTTGAGTGAATGGTTTAATCGTTGGATTATTGATCAGCGTGGATTCGTTCATAAGTTAATTTACCACACATTTAATAAATATAACACATTTCTATGTAAATCTAATAAACCTAGCTATATCCAACATAGAATGATCCAACGTAAATTGGTGGTGTTCTATGACTTTCCTATGTTTCCATAGTTTGCAAATCTGCTCTTTCAATGATTACTAAGAAATGCAGCACTTATTTATATAATAGATTGGTTTCTTTATAAAATTGTATAGATAATTATGCATACACATGATTTTTATCCATACGCATAACTCTTCTAAAAAAATTGCGTTTGATGAATTTATCGAAGCTTTTAACATATTTATCATACCTTTTATTTATTTACGACCATTGATTTAAATGTCTTTATCACAAAATATCACATGTATTTGCAGCAACTACATTCTAATGTCAATTTAACTTAAATAGCACAAAGTATGAAGTCTTGAATTATCTTGGGCATGAATCGATATTCATAAAAATATACATAGTAAAACGATAAAACCTCATTTATAAATTTACCAAATATGCTACTTACCTTCATAAATCAAGAATAGATATTTGAAGACTCTATTATTTTGTTAAGGATGGATATACAATTTTTACAAGGCAACCCTAAAATAATATTGTCTAGTGGAAAAGACTCTGTTCAGTATGAAACGAGATGAAGATTTGACACATTACAGTATATTTAAAAACAGAATCTATTGGAAATGCATTGAGGAAATCAACAGAGGAACAAAACACATTAGTTGGAGGACAAACGGTAACTCAGGTAGCACCAAAAGTTTGACAATTATTGCGAGCTTGCGGCAAACTGTGGCGGAACATAGTCCCAGACTTTTCAACCCAAAGCTTTATGTTCTACCCCTAAAATATTGTTATTTCCTTTCCTATTTTATTTGCATAATAATGTCAAAACATTTTATGTTTATATTAAAAATTTCTAATAAAAGAAAAAGATAACTGTCGTATTGAAATAAGAACCTTTGATGGAAACAAAATCGTAATTAGTATCACACGTGTAAATTGTTGTTTTGGAATATATTACCGTACTACAACCTACAACGAATAAATTATTTATCTAAACGGCATTTTCATAGATTGATTTTGTTTATTGATTTAAAATTATTTGTAAAAAATAAGTTTATAACGTGTAAGTAGACACGTAAATCCTATAAATACATAAACAGATCGTTCTTACATTTGCCTACTCAAACTACTGCTACACAGAGGATATGCACTTCTATCAGCCACTGGCGAAAATACCACGAAAGGAATTCTACGAACGTGTACGAATTTTACGTCCATCCGAGAAGTTGATGGACCACCTAATGCAAGTTATTTGAGTGAAGTAAGAAATGTTTAAGTGGCACTGTCAGATGCCCAATAAAGTACCAATGTAGAAACAATTGAAATCTGGGTCGTTCAACGATTTATCAATAAAAAAAAGAATATAAATTGTTATATGCTATCATTGACTATTGGATACAGAAGATGCTTTTGTAGAAAATACCACTACAAAATCGATCATATAGTACACATTTCCCTCCAATCCTTAAACTGACGACCATTAGATTCGTCGTCATTAGTACTGTAACTATTAGATCTATGAGATCAATTCAAGACATAAATTTGTAATCCGATACATTAAAAGATGGGATTACTCCTGTACACTAAATATTCATTCGCACAACCTCCGTAAGTATTCAATACCTTACACAATAATTAAGGCGCATAAATAAATAAATAAATTATTTTATTGGTGCATAAGTTGTGCATCAATTGTAATCAAGTACAGTGTGTAATCCATTTAAAAGTAATGCAGTTTTTGTAGTTTGGATATCTAATCATATGTAATGCAGTTTTTGTAGTTCGGATCCAGTCAAAAGTAATGCAATTTTTGTAGTTCGGGTGCAATCGTTAAAACTTAAAAACTGCATCGACTGTATAAAGTACAGTAACATTAACTTGATCAACAAAAACGATTAAATTGACAACCAATAAAATGAAGCAATGCTATATTATGTACACCACGATTGTCTAAAATTGTACATCCCCAATCGCTATTATATGAATGTTTACAGCTTCAAATAATATGCTAAATCCTTCAGCATGTATAATTCTAAGAAACTTGGAATTCTTTGAAGTGTCGTCATTAGTAGGTTTCTTAGATCAATTTTGGTTATTGTTTAAGTTTAATATTTCCATTCATTAAAATTACTTTCCACACAACCAAATATTTATGACCTAATTACACGTTGGCCAAGGTTGTGTGTGTGTTTTTTTTTTTTTAACGAGCACAGTTAGTGATTCAGTTAAAAGCATACCAAAACACAGACTGCGTCGAAGTATGGAGCAGCAGCAGAGCAAAGCCAGAGTGAGCTGTTATCACGGCTGCAGGCCACTGATAAGGGAGTCCATCGGCTGATTAGTCGTCCTCATCAATAATGAATTATCTCCAGAGCTGTAGATGCGTCATTAACTAATTACTGTTTCACACAATATTTTATTAATACAAGTTATAGGCATTTCGTGAATTTCAAATAGAATTAATAAACCTTATGTCAATATGGGTTTCATTTAGTGGTAATTATTGGCTGATAAATTACTGATACAATCCGAAATGTTTCGAGTCCTCTTAGATTCTTGCAACATTTAGTCTAGTGACCGAAGTACTTAGAGTACAGCGAGGAGCGCCTGACGCCGCTCGCAGACAAACGTGTTGCATTCATGCGTTGTTGTTGTGGTTCGTTTCATCAGGCGTTTGTAGACCTACAATAATTGCAGACTTGCAACTTGTATTTCTAAATTTGTCATTATAATTCATGAAGTACAAGCAAAAACGTAATAGTTAATATTAAATAATACCTCCGCTGCAGCAAACCTGCCAACTAAGCGAATTTCCATTTGCTTGGATTGATTTTCAATTTATCTATTAAATTAACATTTATGTTTAACGAGTACCTAGGATTGCTGCTATTGGGAAACTAATAAAGTGTGTTTTTTATGAAAATATTAATAGCTTACTATAAAATAAATAAATTTACCAACATTTTACAAAATTCTCCATTAGAATAACATGGGAATTTTAAGGAACGATTTTTTAACTTTCTCCGTAACCAATAACCGTACAAAAACACTTTGATATACTAAATTATTTGTTTTTAAGCTCTTTAAAAAAATCTGGAGAAAAATTGATAAATTTTGTGTTTAAGGGGTTGGGGGGGGGAATGAGAAAAATCCATTTTTACCACACCAAATCCCGCCGTACACCTTCAAACCAAATTTGATTAAAATCGGAAAAAAATTATTTAAGTTACAGTATCGCGTTCATGGACACATATTATATAGATATCTCTAATTCCGTAAGCCCAAAATTTTACAATGAAATTGTGAGCGAACTGGAGGCCGTAGAAAGCTGGGAGGGGTCTCATTTTAAAGGTCTGGGCATGAAGTTTTGGGGAAAAATACTCATTTTTCTTACTTATGCACCAAAAGGTTATTACAGGATAAAATAAATCACATTTAAATAGCATGGGAATCCAGGTCATGTCCGATTTGTTTACTTTAAAACATGTGGTTTAGATTTATTTAAAGCATATGGTAATATCATTGAACATTGGCTACAAAAGTTGTATTAATAGTGTTAAAGGTAGTATGTAATATATGTATTGCATGTAACTATAGTGCATTTGAAAGTAAACATGCGTGCAAATGAAAATGAAACAGCATTTTGTGATTGGCTTCTACGCTTATATTAGGTAATGGAATCTAGAGAGCAATAGGGCAACACCGGCAATTGACATTCCAGATAACTTTGTTCTCTCTGATTGTGCAATTGTTTATGGCAACTCAATAAATCCAGAAAATATTAAAAACTACTCCAATCAAATAATTGTATGTCCTTTAAATGAACATTGTGATAATTTAAATGAAGAAGTATTAAAAATCTACTACAGTAATTATGAAGTAGTTTCAGAAGACCCTGCAGAGAGGTTGAACATACCAATTGAGTTTATAAATTCAATTACACCATCTGGAATGCCACTACACAAATTAGTTTTAAAAGTTGGTTCAATAGTGATGCTCATAAGAAATAGGGTCTGGATTAGTTAATGGAGTACGATTGGTTGTGTTGGGTATGTCTGAAAAAAGTGTAAAGTTAGTAGTAATTACTGGAGTAGGGAAAGGGAACATATTTTTCATGCCAAAAATAAAACTAATATCTACAGATCCTAATATGCCCTTTAAATTTACAAAGAATTCAATTCCCATTGCGATTATCTTTCACCATTACTATAAATAAAGCGCAAGGCCAAACCTTCCCAAAAGTTGGAATTTATTTGAAAAAAAAAACAGTGTTTACCCATGGTTAACTTTATGTTGCTTTTAGCCGGGTAAAGCGGCCAGATGACGTTAAAATAGAAATAGAAACAAATAAAGACCAAGGAATGGACCAAAATGGATACTACACAACAAATGTTGTTTTCAGAGAGATTTTGTTACAGAATTAGTATTTTACAATTTGGAAGATGACATTATCTCTATGTGTTGTGTTTTTCTAAGTGAATTTGTCTATATTAAAAAAAAATGTATATATATTTAATTAATAGTGAAGATTATTGAAAATGTTCTTTTGCTGTATTATGATTAGAAAATTTATGTTACAAACCCACCACATGAAGAGTCCTTTTGAATTTTTATCCTAAACAGAGCAGACATAAAAATGAATTATGCAGGTATGTGATAACTGTTATACATTATTATAATATACAAAAAATTTAAACGATAATTCAAGGTAGGGTACGGTAACCCATGAGACAAATAATTTGTACAAAATAATTATCAGAATATATTACATATACTGTATATAGGGGCTATTGCCCCTACAAGCCACTAGTATAAATCTAAACGAATAGTGTTTTTGGCCTCTGGGAACATCAAAATGAAAAAGTAAATAGGACTAGGTCCCGGGCCAAGGTCTTACCATGAGACCTACAGTAATAGCTAAATTAGCTAAAACCGTCCAAAATAAAAGTATTTCTACTGTAGGTCATGTGGCATAAAACTGTTAAATAATAAGTTAAAACGAATGTGCTGATAATTACATAACCTTAAAACTAAAATTCATGGAATAGTACGATAAAAAACATGTATAGTTTTCAATAAGATCCATTTGATCCAATCCAACCTCCAATGTTATAATTTTAATAATGACACAAATAGTTTTCCACCAGTGTTGCTGTTGCCTTTTATACCATTAATCTACAGACATAATATACTATGTAGAATTAAAAGCATGATTGAATACATTTGTCTATCTATCTATATATTAATAGGCAAGCATGTTTCTTTAAAACATTTTTTCTCAGCTCGTGTGCATCGTAGGGAAAATCTACGCATACTGTTAGAAAGCTATTTTCCTGTAGGTGTGCAGAATCCCTTTATAAATTAAAATAGGCTCAAAAATAAGCACAAAAAATGAATTTAAAATTTTAAAAATTTTAACATGGATATTATGAGTTGCCATGCTGGTGACGAAATAACAACGAAATATAAACAGAAAATCAAAACAAATGAAGGAAACTCCAATCACATGTTCTATTCAAAGTGTGAAATGAAAATAAAGAAGTCAGTACATTAAATATTTTTGGTCGAGTTTCGACCACTGGACGACCTCTAGTATAGATAATTCGTCAGTAAGTATTACCATAGATAAAACATAGGTTAGTCTATGGTATTACCATAGATAAAACATACTGGGATGAGAAGTCTACTTGTGTTGGTTAGTCTATGGTATTACGTTTCCTTGCTATTGAGTCCATTGCTATGCTATTACAATATAGAATTATTTTAACACATCTTTTTGTCAATTATTTTGATTAAATCGTGGTTTCGTGGCAGAGGTCTTCTGTTCGGTAAAATTTAAACAAAACATAGAATAAGTTACTACATAATGGACATCACAAATCTGACAAACCAATCATAAAAAGTTATTCCGGTACCGGGAATCGAACCCGAGCCTCCTGGGTGAGAGCCAGGTATCCTAGCCACTAGACCATACCGGAGCTTGCTGACGAGTCGAGAGATTTTATATATGTATACTGTATAGCGGTAACTAAATTGGCGAATGGCTTAAGACATAAACTGTTGGTAACAAATTTTTACTGTGCTTTGTCATTGTCAAGGTGTGTACAAACATACATTACACGAAATCAAACTCTTAAACTGGAAAAGAAAACGACTCTGCGAAGCGAATGCAATTTTATCCGACTCAAACCTTTTGTTATATAATTAAATTGAGTTTACTAATCTGTTGGTTAGTCTATGTCTGTATGTATAAGACAAGAAATAATTAATTACACAAAAAATAAAGCTTAGCTAAAAGGTCGGTAGAAAACTATTTATAAGATTGTATGAATATATGTACAGTATTATTGATGTTATAGAATGATATACTCGTATGTTTAAAACAATGCACATATGGAATTGCGGAAACACGGATTTATTTTATTGCTGCGATAAGGATGGGAATGGAAGTCAATAGATTCCTAGAAAAGGTCGGTTCAAAGACCAGTACAATTTGTAGAGCAATAATATATGCTGACTTCTGTTTTTCCCGGAAAGATGCGGATCGGTAGCCTATGTAGAATCAGTTAACACATTTGGTATTCTGTATTGTTTACGTTTAAAATAGGTTTACGCCGAAAGACAAGTAATAGAATAACACGACCAGTAGGCTTGCTCAGATATTGTTGTACTGTATTAATTCAGATAGAGATAGAGAGTTGGACCAAGAAATTGAGAGCAAAGTTCCCCGGGCATCACCAAGTCAAAGACCTCAGAACAAACTAGAATCGGCAACAACCTACAGGGATTTGTGGTGCTTAAACTTGGAATCAGCACAAACCAACCGACTGAGTTATCGATATGTCGCAAGTTACTGATAAAGGAAACATTAATATTTGGGGGTTTAACTAAACCAAAACTGCAGATCTAAAATGTACAAAGCTATTGTGTATAAATTTGCATTTACAATTGAGCTCCGTTTTGTTAATAATCCATTATTTATTTGCCAAATGCCATTTATTGGGATAAAAATTAATTTTCGGACAACGAAGGATCTACAGTTTTTTAACAGTAAATGAATAGGTAACGGGAAATGCATGAATGCTGCACATGTATGATAGTTATTTTCGTCTAGGGAGACGGGTCAAAAATGTGCTATAACTTTTTGAGTTTTTAATTTAATTTTGTAAATATTATCAATATGTTTCAACATTATCCCTCCTGCTAATGTACAGTCCACAATCTCACAAGTTCGCTTTCACTACTGACTGCCATGTTTCTAAAGAAACTGTTAGTTCTTGGTCAGTCCCAATCTGTTTTTCACATCGACTCAGTTCTTTTTTTGGAAGCAATATGTAATAAGTTAGGTTTATAAATGTCTGCACTGATGGAATAAACCGTGACAAAAACAAAAGAGTGCACAAACCCAACATCATCATTGTCCAGACAAAGCTGAAAAGTACAATTAGAGTATATATTGAGCATTCAAGACATTCCTGATATTAAGATGTTTTCTGATACATTGCCTCCAAACGGTTGGATATGAACTTGCGTGTCGCGTCCTCATAAAGTGGTATGTTTAAACCTTGCAGTGAAAGAGAGCGCATTAAACGGTGGAGCTCGAGCATATTTTTATATCTTTATGCGATCATTTAGGAACAAAATATTATCATACGCTTCATATAGCGCTGTGTTTAAGTACAACCCCAACAATGACAATAAATTCACAAGACTTAGCTACGTATATAGGTTAGTCTTCGGTATGTAATTTATCTATTTTATATTAATGTAACTACTGTAGTTTCTCCGCGTTATTTGACAATGTAACGTTGCAAATCGCGCGCGACGTCACGCCAATGAATCTGACTAAAACGATAACTACTGTTGAAAGTATAACCTTAATATCACCAAGGCGTTCTGGACCGGGTGTCTGAAGCAATAATCTTGGTAATGAAACTGCTAGTGGGAGGGAGAAGGGCTGTTTTAATTGCGATAATAAGGGCTCAGAAAGTTTAAAGTAATTGAATTGCCTCCTAAGTAGCTCTGAAAATGAGGCCGTCACGAGGTACCTTCAGTTGTTCGTTTACCAAGTTTTAGTTTATTAGTCATATGCTGATACATTATATTAGGACTAAATACTGTTAGGATCCTGTTAACACTCTCTCTATTTAATTCCCTAGCAATATAGAAGTAGTTTAAGAAACTGGGATAACCTGATATATTGTTGTAAAATGTTTCAAATTGTTACATTAAATTTCAAATAAAGGGGTCAAGGAGTAGAGTTACGACAAACTATGTAGGCTATCCAATGCCAAAACTAAAGATCAGACCATGAGTATTTTAAAACATGAAAAAAATTGGCAATATAAAATACGAAAGAAAAAGGGCAAGAACCATAGAGCGTTTGATGACAATTTAAACCTTTGATAAAATTATCGCTACCTAAGGGTGAAGTAGCAGAGAAACGGAAAAAGTATCCTTACTAAGTTAAAATGAAAGACTGATGTTACTGTTCGAAGTTTGTCGGATGCAGGATGGATTGTTTCTTAAAAATCACCTTTATTCTTAAGATTTAAGAATAATATGGTTTAAGATAAATATATGCCGATGCTTGATGTGAAATCTGTGCGTGCATACCTTCAATTTGAGACCTCGATCATGAAAATCGGACGGGTAGAAGACCCAAACGAACTCGAGAGAGAAAACCCAATGTGCTTAATATACAGGGTGTCCCGGAACTCTCTACCAATATTTTAGGGCATTGCTCCTGGGTAAGAAACATACCTAAATATCATATTTAAACTGTCCGGAAGTCCTTAGTTACTCACACAGCCGCCATTTTGTTTTTTTCAGTTATTAATTTTTTTCTAAAGAATGCTTAAACATACGAAATGGAAGCTTTGCACAAACATTATAGACAACTAGCCAAAGCTACAAAAAAATTATGACGATTTTTCAAATTCATAAAACAAAATGGCGGCCATTTAAAATTTTGTTTCTTAATTAACTCAAAAACCGTTGATTTGATAAACATTTTAAATGGCCGGCATTTTGTTTTGTGAATTTGAAAAATCATCATACTTTTTTGTAGCTTTGTCTAGTTGTCATAAATGTTTGTACAAAGGTTCAATTTCGTATGTTTAACCATTCTTTAGAAAAAAATTAATAACTGAAAAAAACAAAATGGCGGCTGTGTGAGTAACTAAGGACTTCCGGACAATTTAAATATGATGTTTAGGTATGTTTCTTACCCAGGAGCAATGCCCTAAAATATTGGTAGAGAGTTCCGGGACACCCTGTATAAGATAGGCACTTAAGTAAACCACCTAACTTTCTTTCCATACAGAATGAACCCAAATTCTTCGTTTTCCACTGCCCTTCAGAGATGTCTGACTTTCTTCCTCTTCATCTAGACAAACCGCCATCATGGCTGAATCCCGAAGTCCAAAGTTTTCGAACATGTTTACCACCTTCTGCTGCACGTAGTTTACAAATCAGACTAGCAAGTGTTGATCGACCGGTGGAGGAAATCGGGCATGGGTCGGAGGAAGCGTGTATGACAAGTGTGTTCACCCCCTCCGATCCCGCACCGATCCTTCTGGAATCCCGCAAATCGGATCGTAGTAGGATCGGAAGAGTGTATGACAAGTGTGTCCCCGCCTTTACGATACGACGAACCTAGCCCACCAAGAAATATAACTACTGTATTGGAATTTTTCCGATGGTTAAGGAAAAGTACTACACTCGTGCAAAATGATTCAGTCTCCAGAACGTTCCGAAGAGTCTTGACCACAGTAAGCTGATTGTCATTTTACTGTGTCTATGTGAAGGTGTTACATAAGTTTGGTCTTAAGAAGCTGATTGACATCGAGCTAACTAACATCGAGAGTGTGTGGGTGTTAAGTTACAAGACGTTATTACTTTATTTTACTTTTCGTATTCATTAAAAAATATACCGTATATCACAGTAAATGTAACTAATATTGACTGATGTATTAAAAATGGCATTCTTTTAAATTTAAGTTACAAAGTTTACAAATCTTAGATCAGGGTTTCCAACTAAATTCCACACTCCGACGTGATAGGTGTGTGAACAAGTACTTCCATTGTTTGGTTGAAGCACGGCGTTGAAGTCGCCGTTATATCTCATAAGGTTTGATTTATGTGGTTTAATATTTTAGCTTGTGGATGAGTTATTACCCAGCTAAGCCTGGATCTGAGCCAAGAGAGCTTTAGTTGAACGTACAGCGCAGAGCGGGCCTTTATCACGGGGACTTCTAGCTTACTCCGCCAGTTTTGATGCCAAGAATTATTTTGACCTGAGGTGTTACACTTCCACTGACGTATAAAATGTCAAAATACTCAGTTTTTGTACGATAAAAATTATACGTCCACTACCTTTCTTAGTTTTCTCGCAATAAAACCTAAAATAGTTATCCTAATGGCTTATATTGTTTATGTGCAGGTTTTAACGGTATAGTTAATATTATATTTTTAGTTAAACTTAAAAAAGTGTTATGAGTGGTAATGATTAATGATGGCTAAAAATATTTTATGGCAAATTGACAAAAATGTTATATCTATAAATACTGAGAACTAGACATTATATTCCCAAGTTACAGTTGTCACCAGGTTAAAAATAAAATAGTTGCAAAATAGTCTTTGAGCAGCCGACTGAGTAAATAATCGATTTCTGCCGAATACTCCTTAACTAACTTTTTAAACACAAAATATTACTGTATTACTGTGAAACATACAAGAAAATATAATTGTCGACCGTAGCAGACTCTGTGGGCAGCTCATTCAACTCCAGAACTTCATTTAAAATAAGATTTGTCGTCCAGCCGGTCCATTACAGGGAATGTCTGCTTAAGTATACATTAACAATGGTAACGTGGAAACTTAACTAACCTAACTCTCAATAGAAATTAATAAATATATACATTTTTTATTTCGCCGGTCGTACAAGTATAGGCAGATAAAACAAAGTTGTGCCTAATTTAATGTTAGCATAGGGTCTATCCAGGGAACAGTGTTGCCTTAGGTTTATAATATCTACAAGATCATTTCAATAGTGGTTGGCACGTGAAAGGAAATCGCTTTGGCAGCATGACACAGAATTGAGCATAGTTTTTAAACATCCGATTGGTTGTCGACAACGTGTTGAACGATTCTTGCCTTTGATCCAGCAATACTGTGCTCCTCAGTCGTCAGGTAGAGAGGAGTAAACAGAATTTACATGTAAATCGCTGTCGTCTCCATCTCGAGGACAACAAGAGCTTCACTGCTACATACTCTCCGACTGCGCCTTGTCAGACAGTCGAATCATTGACTTTGTGTTATCGATAAACAGACACAACTAAACTGATTGATTCTGCTTTAAATAATCGTAGGTGTATATAGTTCTAGAGAGGAATATAGATCAGTGTAAAGTAAAACTTTGTTTAGTTTGTATAATTCAACTAAGCCTGCTTATGCTACCAATATAAAAATCCTAATTGATAGAAAGTACTTAATTGGCTTACATTTCAATATCCTTGGATGTCTAGTCAAAATACACTTCATCAGGTTCGTCCTCTTTTTACAATTACCACCGACCAAACGCTTGCACGCACCACAACGTTGATAGTATGAATGTGCAGTCATTTTGTTAAATATCTTATGTCAACGTGTAACTTGTGTCAATTTTCAAATGTTATAACGAATCTTAGACAAGAATATATCTGATTATGTGGCAGTCGCCACGAAACATGTGTCGACCAAACGACTAGACATCCAAGGATATTGTAAGGTAATGAAATACATTCTATCAATATAAACCAATATCCAGAAGTAGGATATTGACAATTAATTCTGGAAAAGTCATATTCTGGTCATTAATTCAAATTGGCATATTGTGGTTTGTTGTCTATTATTTCTTTCGATAAGGCTAAGTATGTCTTATTTTCCGAGTTATTGAATTAGCCAATACGTTCATAGTTTCTATTATCCATGTCAAAAATATAACAGTTCCGAATGTTCAGAACAGTTCAGAAAACTGCATTTAAAATAAAATAAAAATAGGTAAAACTAATTTCACTTAATTCATTAAGATTTTTAAAGCTATTAATATAGTTGTAGAATAATAAATATTTTAATCCTGTCTCAACATATTGAAACACATAACAACAAAAATTATTTGAATTATAATAGCGCAAATTGCTTTAGTTTTACTGCACCACCATTGTATTCTAGAGTTCAAACAGCCAACATTAAACGTAGTTGACCAGATGCAATAATAATTTCACGATGAATGTATAACTTGACATAGCAGCTTTGCATATTGTCAGCTGACCAACTCCAATATTATTTTACCACATGTTCCGAGAATCGTATCGGCTTTGACTGTTTTTCCAATTAAATGTTCGTAAATCAGTATCGATTAATTATTCTCGCAGGGTGGAGTTAGCGCCAAAACTCGGCTTAAAGGGTATCCTGGTGTGAAAATAAGCGGGTTTAATGATCTCGGCTCACAGCGGCGAAAACTACTGATTATGAAAAGTGCGTATTTTGTTGTAGATGTTTGACGTTTTATAGGTGGTTCACCTTTAATTATGCACCTTTAACTAGAAAGTTGAAAAGTGTTTAATTGCCATTCAAAATTAAAACCAAATTTAATTCATGTATAGGAAAAGAGTATTTAACAGGTAAATTTAGATACTCGAGCGTTATTGCTAAGGCAATTGTATAATACGAAACTACAACAACAAAAATGCCGTATTTTAAAGTTCAGTCGATTTGAGCACGCTACAATTATTTACGATAACAGTTATTACAATAATGTTTACCAGACAATAGTAAAACTGCTTCCTTTGGTAGAGTAAATGATTGACTATTGAATACTGAAGTCAAAGGTACAATGTAATGTGCGAGACAAGGTAAGGGAAGACTAGTTTACCAAACGAACGTTTAGTACCTAGTACGTTTCACATAATGCAAGCTTTGAAAAGAACAACTAAACAATTGTAAAATACTAGAAGAAGGAATATTTAAATAACATTTTAAAACCTCTGAAAATTGAGTGCAAGGACGTGTACGCCGTAGTTAAAAATTGAATATGATTGAAAATAATATTTACGTTACATTATTTCGTATAACGTACCTAATGCTATTACTAATAATTAATTTAATTTAAATATATAATAAAAACAATATAAAACAATTTTTAACATACCTAACTCTGTACCTATATTTGGAACACTAGATCCAGTAATCATCCATACCGTTACATTACTATTTATACGAACTGAAATTTAGATGAAACATATTTTACCATTGTTGATGAAAGATCGAATAGCAAAAACAATTAATCTCACACCATACGAATTGTTATAGCCTTCATTAATGTTTGAGGTGAATTTGAATGAATTCGATACATAATTGACATTATAGACCAAGTTATTTTTCTTTCAATACATATATTTATTTTGAAATGTAATACAATGATAACAAACTCATTTGAAAGTCAAATAACTGTCAGTGTTAGAAGCTATCGGTTTTGACGCATGTAAACATCACGGCAGCCCAACTTGACTACACGTTGGTGACATACGCTAATTCTTTGACGTCAGAGGAGCATTGGGGAGAAGAATGGTTGTAATCTAATGTTTCTACTTGTCTTTCCGGTTGTATTTTACAGTTGCAGTCCCTCCACACGTGGTGAACAATTTCCTGAACTGTTTTATATTTTAACATACTGTATAATTTAAAATATAGTCTAACTGGTCAGACATACGATTTTCTTCATTTCGTGTTATGATGAATTTCAAGTCCGAATTCAGTGTCCGTTTTTAAAATAAAAATTAAATGCAAATTATGTAGACTTCTTATATAATATACTCAGGTATATTTTTAATTACAAAACCATTACGGATTCAGATATTGAACATTAAGTTAAGTTCCAAAACTAAATTACACTGAAGGTTCATCAAAAGCTTGATGGAAGGACAGACCGCTAATAAACTCAACTAAACCAGCTGTTACTTAGCTGAAACAAGCGAGAGGGAGAGGTGTTGGGACTTACAATACTCATGCAAGTTGTATAACCAGTGTATACAACAATAACTGATACATTTATATCGACTCTATGGACATATCATTAATTGATCCCCGTCTACTCTTCCTTGACTCAACTTAATAATCATATCACTAAAAAAATTAATTCCAAATGATACGTAAATATTCATCACTACTGGATTGAACACAAAAAATAAGAAAACAATTGATTTATTTGCAAACAAAAGATGTTCTTAATTTTTTGTTCTATACAGTGTTGTATGTGTATTTAAAACACAATTTTTTTTTAATTTATGTAAATACACAGATTTAAAAATATGTGTACAAAAAATTTTAAGGTCCTTTATTAAAGCGAATATAAAACTTCGTGGTCCACTTTGGGTTAACCCATACAAAAATAACAGTCAACGACTCAAATAGACTACAGAAAAATAGTATAAGTACACGGTAACGTCAGTAACAGCGATGACTTTGAATTACGTATGATTTCAGCTCGCTATATAAGACAAAAATAAACCTTTTTTACTACTAATATTATTTAACTGACGTCGAGCTTAAAAGAAAATTCTAGATAATATTACATGATAATACTACTATGGTTGGTAGTTTCCCTCAAAATCCAAAGTGACAGTAACTGAGTGCTGCATAACAAAGAACAAAATACAGCAATTTAACACGCAGCCTAAGCTATTTTCTGCTATCGTTCATATAAAGCAAAGTGGAATATACACACTAGTACCTTCAAGATGTGTTAAACACTACATATATACTGCCCTGCTAAGCACAGTTGTGGTAACTGACATCTGGGTAAAATTAAGAAAATGAGGGTAGTATTTTTAAAACTATGCCCTACAGTCAAAAATTGACTTAAACACATTTTTTTGGTCTCATCTTATGTATTTTTTAACGCTAAATCTTTTTCCAAAATTATTTTCAACATTAAAACATTCTAAATACTTAAGAAATTAGATAATGCTTTAGTTCTTATCAATTACAATCAAATATACTTGGCCATATAGTGGCAACTTAATTTTCCTAAGCCAATATGTTGTATCTCTGCAGATGCCACGAACTGGTCTAGCAAAATCATGGTTATTGTTTCAAATGCAACAAAATATAAGGTTCCCAAAATAAGAAAATTAAAATATAAAAAAAATTGTATTTATTATTAATTATTATTTTATGTTAAGCAGGTGTTCTATCTCTGTATCTAGTATCGGAACTATCACAACGTTATCGGTAACTTATCACAAAAGTCGATAACTTATGCATTATGAACTTACCTATTCAAGTAATTCAATACTGTATTTATAATAGAAGCACACGACACTACATATATGTATGTTAATTCATGTAGGTTCGTACATAACTGGTATTAAATTATAAACAATTGTAATATATTAAAAAAAAGCTTTATAAGAAGAATTAATTAACTACCAAGCTTCAACTGTACAATAATGATAAACATATATATATTTTTTTAATACTTTTCCAATTACTTCATTTCATTTTCAAACAAAAGATTTAAAGCATTAAGCTGTTATATAAACATGAATGATAAAACGTATTTAGCTCGTATATATAATCCAAATTAAATGCAGGCGACTTAAAAAATTGCCAAAACAGGGATAAAACCCATTAATTAAGATTAAACATCTCATATGTAATCAAACAAATTAAACATTAATTTCAACATTGTTGAAACTTGTTTTTTAAGAACTACACAAACTATTGACTAATAGTTTTGTAAACAATTTAAAAATTGTAAAAAAAATGTATTTTTAAATTGTTGAAACTTGTTTTTAAGAACTAGGCCTACACAAACAACTGTTAAATACCGGTACTTTTGTAAACAATTTAAATATTGTTTGGAAAATTGTTTTAAAATTCTTTATAACAAAACTAAGAATAAAACAATTTTAAATTGTTTTAAAATAGTTACAACTCGTATTAAAACTTATTTTGTATACTGCATAATACTGATTGTTAAACAATTTAAAGATAGTTCCAATCTTATATTAAAATTGTTGTGTAATATGAAGTTTAAATCAAAATGATTTTTAATGGTTGTAAAACAATTATTGTAATACAGCTTTTGACAATTTTTATGGTCATTGGGGATCAACAATCGAAGTTCCGTCCATCTTGTTTTGGGGAACTCATCCTTTCCTCCCATCAGGTTTTGGTGAGACACCATTTTCCTTAGACATATCTTGAATAATCCTATCATTGGTTTTGTTATAGCCCAAGGTTGTAAAAAAATATGTTACCAACTTTTTGGGACGTTTTTGTTATGAGTAATTTCCATAAGTAGGTACATCTTCATTAAGATCATCAGATTGACCTGTTAAAATCTCAATTTCATTTATCAATCCTACATTATCTGAATTTAGATACCCCTCCTCTCAAGTCATAATTTATTTCATCAGATTGGCCGGTAAAAACTTTAACTTACAGTTTCATTTATTAGGCTTAAATAATTATTGGCAGAATAAATGACCTCTTCTAAAGAAAGGTTCATCATTTAATAGGCCTACAAGAAACTCTGTTAAAATGTTGATGTCAAAAATATACTATTATCAATATCACCAAGTGGAATGTCAATATAAAGGAAATTAAATTCATTATTTGATAATAATAGGTTGCCTCAATTCAAAGAGACAAAAGCTTTGTTTCCAACAACACGGCACTTATAGGAATACTGGGCCAATAATGGGGATGATGCTAAACTAAATTGCCGTAACTGATGGATTGCTAAAGCATTTTGTGGTAACATATCATTCCTAAGAGAAATCGTTGTATCTGTCGTTGGATACAACTTAAATACCCTAGTAAATGTAAGTTACAACAACTGCGCTTAGTAAAACATTCCTAAACTGCAGATACGGCAAAGAAAATAAGCATTTTATAAATAAATACAACAACATATATGGCATTTAAGGCTATTTATATGATCCTAAGTATGTGTAGAATCACATGGTAACCATATCTCATTTTCCCCAAAAATGTCAGTTACCACAACTGTGCTTAGCAGGGCAGTATACTACTACAGTATACAATATTTGACATCATCGTTTTAACGATTTAAATGTAGTCTAACGTTCTACCGATTGTTTCATGACCTGCGGAATCAAAACAATACAGAAAGGGACACTATCGAAAACATACAACGAGTTTTGCAACATACAATAAACGTGATGCATAAACTTAAGTGACACAATAATAGCTTTGATACAATACCTCGAATATCACAACAGAACTGCAGGATCACACAATTGTTTTTTATCAGAAGTGATAGCACCAAATTTTTTACTTCAATGGTAGAAATAATATCACCAGTCACTTTATAATTATGTTATCACTCGGTAATGTTATACTTATTTTGTTTTATTTCAAGGGGCATTAAAGATACAATTTTATTATTTATTGTTTTTAAATAAGAAATCGTCATGATGACATAACTTACGAGTATTGTAAATTTCATGATGTAAATAAAGGTAAGACGCGTCACGGTTTAAAACTCCATTAGGTAAAGGTAGTTTGTTTTTTGTTTTTTCCTCCTAAATCGATAAAGAGATATTCTACATCACTCAAGAATAAATCAGTGGTATTATCAATTAATATATTATTAACCGGAATATGAACTAAGAATTTGTATCACTAAACAAACTAAGATAAGCCTACAATTTAAAAAAAAAATATCTTTGAATTCATCAAATAAACCGGAATACAAACGAGGCCCTCTCCTTGGTAGGACGTCTTTGCATATTCAACTGGATTCAACTTGCAAGTAAAGGGCTGAGTAACTAGACGAAATTAGCACCTAACTTGATGGGGCTTCCACCGCAGGTCGCGAAACTGAAAACCAACTTTGCTAACTTGAAGGAATTCCAACTGAGAAGTATTTCATGTATTTATTTAGTCTAAGACTAAATCGTAAAACTTCAATACGATTTATGCTTTTAAAATTGCGTTCAATGCAATTTGATTTTCTGCTTTATGAAAATATAAGTGCATTTTCAGTGAAAGGTAATGTTTAACAAACAAACAACTCTATTTTTCCAAAAAATACTGCAATCTAAGTAGAATGCCGTTGGTTATACGGCAATTTCATATCTTTTTCTTTTATTATATTTTCATTTAGAGTCAATTCATGCTGCCAAATACCCTTTAAACAAATTAAATAGGTACCTGCCACAATCCTACTTAGAACTAGTACTTATAATTTTTTGTAGGCCTACCTAGAAAAAATAATAAAATATTGTGAAATGATTTTGTTAATTGTGATTTACAAGCTGACAAGTTTTGTAAACTTAGCGAGGCTAGCCTTGGTTGTGGTCAGAGTCTGATGGTAATGAAACAAACAACAGGCTTCCTAACGTTTAGTAAGTAAAGGCCTGTTCACACCGGCGTAGCAAGACGTCTGCAGACGTATTCGGTGTATTAATACGTCGCCAGTGCACTGTTCACACCGCAGCTTCGTTTGACGGCTACGTAGCCGGCGAGCCGGCTGTTGTTTGTTTATTTCATTATATTATTTTATATTTGTTAGTTTATTGTTTATTTTTATTCGTAATTCATGAATTTCAGTTAAGATTGCCAAGGTTAAATTGCAGCTTTTATAGTACCCTGAATTGATAAAAATATTTCACTCTAATAGTTTTAAGTGAACTTTTATGTTATAGTCCAACATTTACCACTAATAAATTAATTATGAGGTGTAGGGAGGGTGGCGGTGACAGCCCGGTGTGCTAGTGCGCATGCGCGTATTCGGCGATGCGAGCTACGCGTAGCTAGCCGGCGTAGCGGCAGCGCCGTAGCTTCCGTAGCTCACGTATTAATACGCCGGTGTGAACACCCTCTATGAATTACATTTAGAGCTACGTCAGCTACGTATTTCGAAAAAGTATTAATACGTCTGGCTACGCCGGTGTGAACAGTCCTTAACGAGTAAATAAATAAAATACATCTTTCAATTGAGCAAATTGACTACATGCCATATAAAATAAAGATGTATGAATGTTTAAGTGGGTTGCCGTTAAAGTTTTTATCAGTTGGTTCCATGTTTTTTTGGATAGATAAATAATTAAACTTAAATCATAAATTAATTTTCAAATTCAGCACAGTTGGTCGCATTTCGATGAATAAATGTGCACTTAAGTCTAGCGTGTGGAAAATGTTATCAGTTAACGAAGTTCCAAGTATCGCTACCGTTACTAAGAGCTTTATTGAATTTTATGAACTTTACTTAAAGCTTTTACGTCATTTCAAGTATAGCATAACTCATTCAACCGGCTTTTATTTAGGCCAATACTGTACATTGTAGCAGTAGTAGCCGAGCCTCTACACGATAAGACCTGAAGAGAGTAAATACATTTTGTCCCCACTAGTGCTATAAATTTAAAAACAATATAGTTGCCTTTTATTAAAACTTACATTAGGTTACTAATTACTACAACCAACCCTCTAAATATGCAGTTAAAACTTGGTAATTTGTCATTCCCAAAGCAATTTTTGATAAAGCTCCCGGTTCCACAACCACACAAAGCACGCGCATAGGATGCTGGAAAAATGATTCCTGGGAAACAATTCAAATGTTCAATTCTCATAAATATTCCTTGGGCGTGTCAAGTAAAAACATGGAAATTCTCAAAAAATGAGGTTTGTTTATTAAGTTCGTAAGAATTAATTAATTAGCCTAATACCTTAGCTTACCTTAACTCTATAATTTCAATAGATTGTCGCATGTAAAAGATTACTGCTCTTACGTTTGAAAACTGTCTTTAAATGAACTCAATTCTAAGTAAAATACTGGTAATTAAGAGGTTTTATTGAGTCAATATTTCCTCTTTCCACTTATGTTTTGACATCCGTGGATTTTCCGTTTCAATTCCCTCTTGCACGTGGGGCTGTTTCAGCACTGTCATAAAATGTGTCCTTATTACTTTGTATGTGTTTTCTAGGGGCCACTTTGTGTTCCGAGATGTTATTTTCCTGAATGAAACAAACTTATGAAATTGATTTTCCTTAAGTGATATATTGTCTTAAGCTGTGAAAATAGACATGAAGCAAACCTGTAACATATTTCAATGTATTTTTCTACATGAATATTTTACTTAAGATTAACAAAATGTACAAAAATAAAACTAAAACAATAAAACCCTGTAATGCAATCAACGAAAAGGTAACATTATTTGTTATTCACTTGTTATATACTCAATATAAATACGTAGGTTACGAATGTTATGTTATTTATCACTATTGCTGACACACGTTGACTATGGTTTCGTTTAAAATGTAATAGAATCAAAATTCACCATTACTTTTATAATACTCTATCCAGTGCCAAAGGGCGTACCAGTAATAAACACACAAAAAATCGAATATCATCGATACAGTATACATTTTTTTCCGGTGTTGCTCAAAACTGAAATATTTAGAACATACGGAACCGCTAACAATGTAAAGATACCCAAAAAAATTGAATGAGCAAGTACAAATTGTTGGAGATGGTGATAAGACAGGAAGGTTCGTTGAAGGTTGGGTTTGTTCACATGACCGCAGTCCGATCAACTCAAACTAGCCTGTGGTCACCCCTCCCCCTCCTCACATTTACCTCCCTCAAGTCAGTCCTACGCTCACATCACAACTAACCCTCTCTAAACACTAAACTCAGTTATGTCTCAATAGGTACATGCATGCTCACCGTAAAAACATGTTCACAGTTAAGACATGCTCACAGCAAATACATGCTCAAAGCAATACTGGCACACAGTAAACACATGCTCAAAGTAAATACATGCTCAGAGTAAATACACGCTCTCAGTAAATACATGCTGACAGCAAATACATACTCACAGCAAATACATATTCACAGCAAGTACATGCTCACAGTGAATACATGCTCACAGTAAAAACATGCTCACAGGGAATACGTGCTCTCAGTAAATACATACAGCAACTACATGCTCACAGTGAATACATGCTCTCAGTTAATACATTCTCACAGCGAATACATGCTCACCGTAAAAACATGTTCACAGTTAAGACATGCTCACAGCAAATACATGCTCAAAGCAATACTGGCACACAGTAAAAACATGCTCAAAGTAAATACATGCTCAGAGTAAATACACGCTCTCAGTAAATACATGCTGACAGCAAATACATACTCACAGCAAATACATACTCACAGCAAATACATGCTCACAGTGAATACATGCTCAGAGTGAATACATGCTAACAGTGAATACATGCTTACAGCGATTACATGCTTACAATGAATACATGCTCACTTTCTCTTTTTAATAAAGGCTTTACAATATGTGCAATCCGTTACAGAAAATCAAGACAAACATTGATTAGTTTATCTATACTAGGTATTATAAAGATAATTAATTTATACAAAACAATTGAAAGCAAATTAGTGGTTTTATGCTACAGTACACAGAAAAGTGAAAATTTAGGGCCTCCAAGGCTATAACTGTTTGGAGGTTCCATTTTAATTTTTAAAACAACAAAAAAAATCAGCGTTAGACAATAATGAATATTAAAAAACCAGTCTCACTTAAAAATAATATAGCCTACAGTAGTTGGAAAATAAACAAATCATCTGTTCAGTTTTCACAATAAGTAAAATCTTAAACCTACTCTACTATATTTAACTTACTCAACAAAATCAAATAGTAGCCCAGCTCACTATTATTCTTTTTACAAAAGATGTTTGAATTTATTTGAAAAAATATGAAACTGATATTGTATTAACTGTACATATATAAAAAAAATGTATAATACACAAAACAACTAAATTATGCCTGAATATTTAATATTGAGTCAACTTCATCAAGTTCAAGCAACCATTTCTTAAGGTTTTTTAGAAAATGTTTTTTGTTCCTTGAGGTTTTAATGTTATTTGCCAGTTTATTAAATAGCCAAGGCCCGATAAACATAAAAGTCCTAGGAAAAAATGTATTATTGGGCTTTGGAATAAATACATGCTCACAGCAAATATATGCTCACAGTGAAAACATGCTCACAGTAAATACATGCTCACAGTAAAAATAATTCTGTTGCAGAATTTTAGCACCTTTACCATATATTTTGAAATAATCAAGTCTTAAATTATGAAGACTTACATTTAAGCCATGTTAAGCTATGCGAAATTAAGCTTATTAAAATTGTATCAAGGCCTAAATCCGATTATGGAGATACAAAAGACCCACTAGGGTTGAATCCGTAGCTTTGTCGCAACAAAGGGCTTTTTATACTTTTAAACTAAACATTGTTAAATATTAGGATTTCATTTATATTATTTATAATATAGGACGAACTAAGTTACTTTGAAAGGGAACATTTATGTATTGTATATATATTAAGCAATTGTCGACATGTCAAAATGGTTCATGTGACTTCACCATAAGTTGAGGGGAAATGAATCAGCTTTACCTATATGTTACTACTCTACGTTCTTAGGGGAATTTCGGCATTAGTACAAGAAGTCTTACAACAGTCATGCCACGCCGGTTATTTTATCATGTTGTACTACAATAAATGAATTAGAAATACTTTTTTTAAAGACGTGCATACCTTAAAAAAACAATCAAAAATATCTCTTTAGCCATTACAAAGCAATAATGAAATTTATAATCCGTGACGGAGTAAGTTAAAAGCTTGATTTATTGACTTTTAAATCAATTTATCTGTCGTAACTGAAAGCTTCAAGGAAACTTAACGCAAAAAGCTTTATGGAGAAGAGAAATCGTTAAAACTCCGCCTTTAGGGAGCTGAAATCACTTTTTTCTGATGGATAAAAAGTGTATTGATCGTAAATTGAAGTCATCGTATTTAATACATGCAGATTATATCAAGTTTCGTAATAAATAATCACTCATTAACAAGGCTCAATAGTAAATATATACTTTATAAGCGTACTGGTGTGGTAAATCTTAATTTCGGAATTTATAAATTAACACTGTATTATACCGATGATTTTGGAATAACCCAACAAACCACACAGGGAAATTTCGACTTGTTTTTCAATTCAGTGTTTAACGCCCGGGATAACATTGTTTATCTTTCTCACTCCCGGAATTGATTTTCAAATAGCATTCCCCTTTATTGAACAAAACAACCAGTGCGTTAGCAAAACATCTATAAACTGTTGGTGAATATGAAGAAATAAATAGTACTTACATAGACTTAAATAAATTCGTCTAGCTTTTGCACCCAAGTTTTGCGACGTGAACAGGGTACAGAAGAGAATATTTTGATCTGTTGTAATCCATCTATAATTTAACACATATGCCATTGGTTATAGAAAAAGGCAGTGATTTATATTATTTTAATTATGAATTACTCTTAGTGGAAAAGCGCCACGTCCTATATCGGAAGTTCAGTTTATTTATTTGATAGTAAATAAATAATAATAAATGTAACAAGAATACAAAATTTAAGCTCACGAGGCCAAAGTCAGAAATAGTCCAGTAACTAATGAATGAATAACTAAAATCCCATTCATAAAAAACCACCAAGGGAATTTAAAATGTACAATGTTTTTTTCTCTATTACCTTTGATCATACAAAAATACTTCAATTTCCAAAATTGTGATAGTTTTGGCAATACATGATCGCTAATTACATTGGGAATATTTATGTTTTAAGGGTAATTTGTTTTTTTTATCCAATTTCGAACAATTTTAAAACACATAACACTGTCTCCATTACCCGATCTTGCTGGATCGCAGACCCAATCAAGTTTATCCACTTCTGCACATCTATACTTATTTAATACGCAAGCAGGATTTTTGTGACAATTACTCCTCCGAAACTACTGAACCGATTGACATGTTTTTGGTGTCATTGGAAAGAGCGTAACAGAAAGTTGTGCAGGAAACTTTTTTTGTGAAATAATTATAGAGTGAGGCCCTGGGGCCCTTTAAAGTTTTGTATTTCTCCATAAGATTAACATGGGAAACAAAAATTGTTTTGAAATTCCAGCTGTTGTCAGAAATTAAAAGTGAGAATAAGAACATATGTTGTAAACCGTCAATAAGTTTGCTAATTTAACAGTTTGCTACAAACATTTACTGTCTTGGTTGAAATGAAATTTTTACTATTTGAATTTTGGTTGGCGTAAATATTACAATAAAAAAGGTAAGAGAGCCTGGATAAATTGATATCTTAAAAAGAAAACAGAATTAACATTGTGCTGCATTTATTATTAATCATTTAAAGAACCCATTTGCAAACTATGGAAACATAGGACAGTCATAGAACACCACCAAGGAGAATAAATAGAAATGTTTTTTTTTTAGAATTTTTTAATGTTATTATGGGTAACCTAATGCGGCTATGAGTAAGGCTATTTGTAGAAAACACTAAAAAACAAGATCAGCTTAAAAAAAATGATAAGATATTTACAAGAAATTGTGATTATATCGATCTGCTATGTACCTACATTATAAGTATTTCCAAAATCTTAGAGTTGAATCTTTTTAAGTCATCAGAAATTATGACTGCTTTTGTTTTAAAATAACGCCTTTAATACTTAGCAATTGCTCGAATTCGAGCAACAGGGACATGCTCAAATTTAATCCCAATCAGACCAAAATTGCTGTATTAAGATATTACATAATGTATAAACCATTTTAACAAATAGTGTTTTTTTTTTACTTTTTTGGACATCAAAATGAAAAAAGTAGGACAAAGTCTGTATAAGGCTTTCGGTGCCCGTTAATAGCTTCTTACATATAAGGAAAAATCCATCACAGTATATCGATCGCATTGGAGGTATGTGGCAACAATATGGCAATGTTAAAACAAATCATGAATTGTATTTTTTTTTACTAAGATAAAACTTAACGATAATTTTTTTAACACGTATTTTACTGACACTTTATAATGTAAATTTACACTTTTCTAAAGGAAAGTAAACACTATTTTGAGAATCAGTTTATTGAAATTATCCTTCCTTTGAGTGTAATGGGTTAATACATCTGACACAATTTTGCAGCTAATATTCTAACTTATTTTTTCGTAACCAGCACAATCCCGTGATATTGAGTACAAGATAGACAATTATAAAGTGGGAAGGCTCTAGGAGACATTATGATAACTGGGATTCCGGAGCTGCTCATTGTGACGGTCACAATTAATTGTAAAGATGCACAATCTGCCCACTATTGTGGTTTCATTCGCATTGCACGGTATATTAGCTCTTATCAACTGGCAAATTAAGTTTACAAGTAATACTTTAATCTAATACATTATAATATACTTTGTTTCAACATAGTGTATAATAGGAAAATCACTTAACCTAACCTAGATGTTTGCATGAATCAAATTTTAAATCAAAATTATGATTTAAAACTGAGCAAAATACAAATGTGCAGAAGAAAAATAAAAACTATACTTAAGTGTTCAATGTAAAAAGTAAACGTAAATCGACAAATTGCTTGAGGTTGAGTGGAGAACAGCTAAGAAGCGTGTTACATTGATTTACATGCGCCACGCTCAGCAAAGGCATGCACACCTTGTGCAATTTGTGTTGTGGGCAGACTGGTGGGAAACGCACTAAAATCATCCTCTGTGCAGAAAATTCAGTTACATCAACTTCTTATACCTTATATAGAGTAAGTTATGTAATATGCCAATTTTCGGTCCATACAAAACAACTCACGGAGTTACTAATATGTAAATTTAAATACATGAAATTATATAAAAAAAGTTAAATACTATTGATATTTTTTGTTTTTGGGGTGATATCACCAGATGAAAATTCGGTCTGTCGTCCGTGCAAGCGGATCCGTCACGAAAAAAAATTAAACACGTGGATACGTATCTATACGTACACCTAACGATTCTACTGTACTACCTAACGATAAAAACTTAATGTATTATGTTCTAAAAGAGTGTAGAAAATTTACATTTTTGTGCAATAGATTTTATCGCACATACAGTAAATCATTCCACGAGTCATTACTATAATAACATTTTATACTATATTTAAGTACCTCCTTTTCAACAAATAACCCGTTTAAGATCATCAAGTTAAAGCTGGACCCTCTGTGTAATTAACATGGTATAAATTACCATCTCAGGACCTTAAAATTATAGATTCGACAATTATGGTTTTTTTTTATAAAGTCAACAAAGTTGCGATGGATTACCAGTTACCATCTAAAATTATTTTAGATGTGGAAACGTGGATTCATAATAAGCTCCGGTAGGCGACCAGGAGGCTCGGGGTTCGATTCCAAATATCGAAATCGCCTTCTTACTAGAACCAGCATCTCAATCAATTGATAATGTAAGAAATGTGATTTTCTTTTAAAGACAAAAAACAACTATTCTTAGATACAGAAAATTAATCGTTCATTTATTTTGACCAATTGGATATAGATAAATATAACTACAAATGTACAACAAATATTCTTTTAGCAAGTCGAATATTATTTTAAGAGGTCGTTTAATTGGAATGGATTTAACTTACGCAATTGTCAACAGCTCCATATTCAACCACTCACCTGCAACAGAGAAGTTAAACATAACTCAACAGTTTGACATCGGGGAAACATGATAATACGAGATCCCCAGAGTCTGCCATTCAGTCTGGCAAATTGTATATTTCCACTACAGTCAAATAATCACAAGCCTACCTCAAGAGTGTCCTGTACTTAGGAACTACTATAATCTATATCTATAAAACTATGGTATACTGTCTACTTACATCGTACGTATTTTTCTATAAAATATGATATTTGCTTGAGTGTTTTTACGTAAAAAATATTATAGCATGTAATCAGCTAAAATATTATACAACAATATTAACAATTTTGAAAACTGAGAGTTGTTTGTTTCGACCTCTGATCATACATTGACATCTCGTGGCTTCTACTTTATACTGTTTATATAATGTATATTCTACATTATACATTATACTGTATGACTGTATAATCATACCACACATTGCCTGTTTGTATGTCAGATCCGGACAATACCGATGTCTGATGATTGTACAGTAATAGCCAGTGTCTTACTGGCACGTGCTACAAGGAATCAAACAATCAATTTTATGTTTCTTTACAATATGCATTCGCATATAAAATGGCAAACTTTTGCGACACTTTTATCCGCCAATTAAACAATAGAGTAGACGATAAAATTTGATCCAGACAATACAAATGATTCGTAAATAAAATAATTTTAACATTCCGTCAATAATCTTTTATATTCACCTAGTTGACACCTTAGTGACTTGTAACAAAATCGACAAATCTATAACTGTTCCTTTATAACTAACAGTGTCCTTAAACATCCTGTAAAGGAAATGTCCTAAGATCCTAAGAGGGATGTAATTATAAAATCTAATCATTGTTTATTCTCAAAATTGTTTTTCTTAAGTACATCCCACGCAAACACAATATTATTAGCGATTTCGTAAATATATTTATATTCGTTTGTTTGGTTGGCTGATTTATTTAGATTCAGAGTGAAACATAACCTTTAACATTCTTATATTGCCGCTAATATTTTATAACAAAGGTGTTTTAAAGGTATAAAAATCGCATCCCTCATTATAACAGATAAGATTGCTGTAACGAAAGACGATGACAAAAAGAGGCTTTGGTTGTTAGGAAGACAGATGGGAGGTAAAGAACAGCCTAATGGGTCTTTTTGGGGAAGAGTAGATTTATTACTAGGACGTAATGACAGGGTTTACGTTCTTATGTGGGAAAAATACCAAATTTATATGAAAAAGTAAACGTAATTTCATTCTTTGTATGTGTAACAAGATTTTATATCCCGGATATGATCATAAACCGTCAAAGCTAATATCTGATATGTCAATAACTCTGCTGTTTTGGGTTGGGCATCCATCGTTTTGGATCATAGTGGTGATTGAAGTTTCCTTTTTTTTACTAAATATTTACGTGAACGATGTACTTACCAAGTTATATGTTCAGGAAGATCCACGGCTAAACAACAAGTGAAATACTTTTGTATTTTGTAAACTATAGAGGTAATATTTGATTGAATACATCCTTACCTAATTCTGTGGACTTGAAGTAAAGTTGTTATTGAACATTTGCAGCAAATGTAGTTAAACATTAGTGGACATGGACGTGTTATGTCCCAAAACAAATCAATACGAAACTAGCACTACTATCACAGATTGCGTAGCATAGATCTTGTTTGGGTTTGGTTCCCGTGTTGTTAATGAAAAGAGGAGAATTGAGGTTCGAAACTAGTTACAACTTAGTTTCAACACACTTCTGGCCAGATGTTGCTCTTCTAATGTCCACTGGGACACTGGGGCAGGGAGGTAAAAGATTTCTTACATTGCTAGTTTCATTTGCTCTCATTGTGCAGAAAATAAACAATCAACATCCTATGAAACAACTCCAACTCGTCATTGCGCCGATATGCAAAAATAAACTTATAGTTTAACCATATACCATATACCTATGTTAACGCATGAGTTTTTATAAATATACTAGCAGTCACCCGGCACGAGTTGCTGCGCTAACAACTATTATTTTTAATGGTAATTTCGTCTTGATAAATAATAAAAAATGTATACAAAAAACAAAAATGTTTACCAAAAACAAAAATAGAATACTTATTTTACTTTATTGCCAGTAGATAAACAATGTTTTTGGTTTTTTCATTAGGTGTATAAATATAGGCTAGGCCTATAAGTTTTTAGGCGTACCTACCACCACATGAGCTGTCCGTGTGAAAAGCATGCATTTTCAAAATTTAATCCGAAGATAGTCAGGCTTTGTGCCTTGATTGCGAAAGCAAGACGCAAAGGAAATTGTATTCGCTTGAATTCAAAGGGTAATTCGGATGAAATCGTCGGTATTCATGGGAGTAAGACTATTTCTCCTTTAAAACTTACCACCACAGACGATTGTTTCTTCGATCAAGTTTGATGTCATTTTTTTAATCGTCAGTCTGGTTCCGTTGCACAGCTTGGGTGGATTCAAGTTTTGCATTAGTTTTATTGGAGTTTTTTCTTTTAATGACAGTAATGGTTAATGACAAAATTGGGAGGTATTTGAATACCTGAGATAGCACGCACGATTATTATTCACATGATAATTTATGTTAGATTGTGTGGGTATAGAACAAAAGATAAAAATATTAAGGCATTGCCATCCCTTTTATTGTTTATAATACTTTGATAAAGGTTATTACTTTTTATGTTTACATATTTAATAGTGGAGAATTTAAACGTTGTTGAGTGCTGCGATTGGGGTTTAATAAATTTTGACTTATCAAAAAGTAAAATAGATTTCTGTGCTGCGTTCTGTGGAAACAGTGTGGCACTATTTCAAATCATGACTAATACAGAATGTTGTAATTATTCAAACCTACAAATCAGTTGGTGAAAGTAAACATCTGCTTTTCTTCTACATATATATAAAATCCAATATATGTTTGTTTGTCCTTTATGGTCTCCGAAACCGCTCGACAGATTGTAATGAAACTTTCAGGCATTATTAAGCATTATTTAAGGATGGTTTGTGTGAAGTTTGGTGCAGATCCGTCAAAAGAGCTCAGCCCCAGTGGCTCTGGAATTTCCCATGATAACCTTATGAGTACTCATATTTAAATGTAATTAAAGAATCTTAACTACTGGTTCAACTAAACAATTTGATTCTGTGATGTTCAATAGCATTAAAAAGTTAATATGTTTACCAACAGGGTGCAGTACTATTATTATTATTATTTGTATTTTATGACAACAGCTAATTTGCAACCTAAAGGTGAGTAAGCGTAGCAAACGAACATCAACCAGGACGTGATTGAGCCATGCGAACGAGCTCATCTTGAAAATGAACGAGCATTGAAAAACCACATTAGGACAGGACGACGTCTGTCGGGCCAGCTAGTAAATTATATTTATTTGTAAACATTGTAGTTCCAAAAGTCTGACATTTGATCCCTTAAAACCCTCTGGTGCGAAACCCTTTAGACGGACCTGCACCAAACTTTACACAAACTATCCTTGAACATTGCTTAATAATGCCTGAAAGTTTCATTACAATCCGTCGGGCGGTTTCGGAGTCCATAGGGTATATACATACATACATACTTCCTCTTTTATAGATATAGATAGATTAGCTGGGGACTACATTATTTTGATACACTAGGGGGCCGTGCACAAATGCCTATTTTATAGATATATATAAACTGTATTAGTTGGGGACTATATTATTATGATACACTGGGGGGGGGGGGGTGCACAAATGCCTATTTTATAGTTGGGGACCAAATTAACTAAATAACTTAACTAAATTAAATTAACTATACAGGGTGTCCCGGAACTCTCTACCAATATTTTAGGGCATTGCTCCTGGGTAAGAAACATACCTAAATATTATATTTAAATTATCCGGAAGTCCTTAGTTACTAACACAGCCGCCATTTTGCTTTTTTCAGTTATTAATTTTTTTCTAAAGAATGGTTAAACATACGAAATGGAAACTTTGCACAAACATGTATGACAACTAGACAAAGCTACAAAAAAATTACGACGATTTTTAAAATTCATAAAACAAAATGGCGGCCATTTAAAATTTTGTTTCTTAAATAACTCAAAAACCGTTGATTTTACAAAAATTTTAAATGGTTGCCATTTTGTTTTATGAATTTGAAAAATCGTCATTATTTTTTGGTAGCTTTGTCTAGTTGTCATAAATGTTTGTGCAAAGTTTCCATTTCGTATGTTTAACCATTATTTAGAAAAAAATTAATAACTGAAAAAAGCAAAATGGCGGCTGTGTTAGTAACTAAGGACTTCCGGATAATTTAAATATGATATTTAGGTATGTTTCTTACCCAGGAGCAATGCCCTAAAATATTGGTAGAGAGTTCCGGGACACTCTGTATATTTAACTAAATTAGACAATGTTGGGGACTATATTATTATGATACACTAGGGGGGCCGTGCACAAATGCATATTATAAAGATATATATTAGTGGGGGCGATATTATTATGATACACTAGGGGGGCCGTGCACAAATGTCTTTTTTATAGATATGAAATGATACAAATATCTTTTTTATAGATATATTACCTGGGGACTACATTATTATGATACACAAGGTGGGCCGTGCACAAATGCCCAATTTATAGATACTGTATATATTAGTTGGGAACTATATTATTATGATTCACTTGGGGGGCTATGCACAAATGCCTATTTGATAAGGTTCGGTTTCTATGCAAAACGAATAGTGTACCACTCATCCAAGATTATATTCGTTTGAGACCGTTTATATTATATTTGTTTATATTTGATTATATTTGTTTGTAAATAAAACTACCAATTTACATTATATACATTTTATTTGTTGCTTTTATATCTACAACATAAAGAATGACTTATCTCCTCAGAAGTTTCCTGAGAAAATGTAAAAAAATCCCAAATCTATTTTCAAAACATGACACAAAAGTTTAAGCTTATTTAAAACTATACTGTCGTAGGGCATAACAATATTAGGATTACATTCTCATGCAATGCTTTCGCGTGTGAAATAATACAAGCTATTGCAAATGACAATTGTTTCACATTAGCATAACAATACGGAAAGGGCATATATTAGTTTAATAGAGACTATATTTTGCTAGCAAGTAGCCTTTTGTGTAACATAAACTCCCGAATTTTAAAATTTAGATATAATTTAAATATATTAAGATATAATTTAAATATTTAAATATAATGATAATTTTAGAAATAGCTAAAACAATTGGCCGACAAATCAATTAAGACCGTACCGTAATTTACCCTTGTTCCAACAATCAGTTGAGACTTGCTATTTTCAATGAATTTTTTTTATTGAAAATAGTTTAAATGTCGTTTAAAACTATATGAAACATGTTTAAAGTAGGTTTTTAATTTAACTATTTCAACTACCGGAAATTGATAAGATTATTTTTAAACATCCGGTAATAACGCACATAAACTACGAAGCGCGAATGTTCATGCAGCGTTGGAGGACATGCTTGGATACTTTCACTTGACCCATGGAATTATTCTCTAACAAGGGTTATCTCAGTTTTACACCCATTAGTTATCGATAAATAAAAGTTAACTGCAAATTTAGAGGTTAGTTAACAGTGAACAAAACTCTAGATTTCACAATTGGCCCATTAGCTCAGTTGGTTAGAGCGTCGTGCTAATAACGCGAAGGTCGTGGGTTCGATCCCCCCATGGGCCACATTAATTTTGTTCGACTCTGTTTTTAACATTGTATGGCAGTTTTGTAATTATTACTGAGTACATGTACTAAATGTGTAAGAAATTACCCGTTTACATTAAAATATATTTTTTTATTGTCAAATTAACTTTCAAGATCAGTCAGCAGAGTATCGCATTTTGAATAATTATATGAAGTCTATTTTCAAGTGTCTGTTCAGTTATTAAAATATTACGTTATACAAAATACACGCACACGGCGTTGGTATACAATGGGGATAGTCCGTTCGTCAATAATAGTATTAGTTCCTGTTTTCCATTTGGAACCCCTTTTCTGCCCTCTTACATTATTATACACTTCTGCAAAATACATAAATATAACGTCAGCTTCAACAATTTTAATTGCAGAATGAGTGAATGAATTTAAGGAATGAGTCAAAAAACTATAAGTTGAAAATATAAGTTTAGTAACAAAACTTATATATTCTAAATATATTTAGTTAAATATAGGTTTAGAGTAAAGCGTAAAAACATACGTTTGTACAGTAAAGTGGGTCTTTGCGGTGCAATTATTCATAAATCATCGATGTGATGATTGGAGTGTCAAATCGAAATCAATTACCACTGTATACCATATTTTTATAAATGTTTACCGTATTGTGAACCCAGTATGAGAGTAAATATATTTTTCCTACAGTCATCCGACAAAACGGTCTTTCATGCACAGATTATAGTACAGAAAGCCTTATTTTGGCACACAAATTTTACTTTGGCGCACACCAGTAATCCAACCAAACAACTTTGCACGTAATCCGTGTACGCTTAAAAATAAGTTGGCAACCATTAAAGATATTACGACTACGATCAGCTGGTGCAATGTTTAGCATTACGTTCAATATTTGCGTTTAACCTAACCTAACGTGTTGTACAGTGTTTAAAAGACTAATTATTTTTATAGTTTACTAGCTGTACCCGCGGGCTTCGCCCCGTTTAACTTCATAAGTATTCGCATGGCTCATTCACGTCCTGGTTTGAAGTTCGTTCGCTACGCTCACTCACCTTTAGGTTGGAGCTCGTTCGCTGCGCTCACTTGCCTTCAGGTTAGCTCGTTCGCTACGCTAACTCACCTCCAGGTTGAAGTTCGTTCGCTACGCTCACTCACCTTTTGGTTGGAAATTAGCTGTTGTCATAAATAAAAAAAATATAATAGTGCTGCACCCTGTTGGTAATCCTTGTAACTTTTATGCTATTGAACATCATAGAACATAACCAACTTGTTTAATTGAAACAGCTGTTGAGATTCATTAATTCCTTTTAAATATGAAAAATCATAAGATTAACATGGGGAACTACAGAGCCACTGGGGCGGAGCCCGAAAGGGTTTTTGAGATAAGAATATGCTTTAATGTTAATCGGGAATGTGAGCTATCATCATGCCAAATTTCAGCCCAATCCGTCCAGTAGTTTATGCGTGATTGAGCAACAAACACACACACAAACACACACACAAACACACACACAAACATACACACAAACTCACAAACTTTCAGATTTATAATATTAGTAAGATAGTAACTGTAGGAAAAATAAAATGTGTAACACGAAAGCAAACTGTTTGTGCCCACTTGGTACAAGTAACTATTTCAATTGTTATAAGACGTATTTTTATTTAAAATTCGTAAACTATTCAAAGTAAACGAAAAACAACAAAAATCCCAAGTAATGGTTGCGGTCAGAGTTGGCTAGTAATGAAACAAACAAAAGACGTCTAAACGTTCTAGCTAGTAAACGAAGTAATGAAAAAAATCAAATGATAACATGATCAACATTTCACATAAAAATATACTCTATAAACATGTAAGGAGTTTGACGTTAGCATTTATATCAGTTAGTTAGATATTTTATCGGTTGGATAGAATGACTTAACTGAGATTATTACATGTTTTACACTAGTGTCTAGAGTAAGGGAAAATGTTTGATCAGTTAACAATATTCCAAGTTTCGCTACTGTAACTAAGAGCTTAATTGAATTTTAAGAACTTAACTTAAAGCTTTTACGCAAAGTATGACATAACTCATTTAACCGGCTCTTTTTAAGTAAATTTAATCGTTAGAAACACAAGCTATGACATATACCTTTGACTTCATTTACATATTAAATAAGTAGATAATTACACAGAAAAGTAAGTAAAATACCACATTTTATGAAAATTCAAAGGTAAAATATAACTTAGTGATCTTTCATCAACACATCACATTAAATAAAAAACTACTTCGAATCAATCGCCGAATATTCACAATATGTAACTGAACCTGCATTTGTCCCACCAACAAAAAAAAACAAATCTTAAGCTGAAGTTGTATAGGCCTAACTACACAAAACATGCGTGTGGGATGCCTGGATAAAGATGTATTTCCTAGGAGATTAAGCCTTAAAATGTTCAGGTCCCATTACAATACACTGTAAAACATTAAGCCTATGTCCCACGGAGCGTTGCGCGGCGCGCAAAGCGCGAGGCGTGCCAAACCTCGCGCCGTGGGACAGGGTAAGCGCGTGGTGCTACGCGCAAGAGTGGCGCGGAGCGGGGTTGCGCGTCCGTTCCCGTGAGTTGTCGGTAAACATCAAAGGCGCGGGTTGGAGCGTGGACGCCCTGGGCCAGTACGAGACGTTTTTCCACCGGGTGAACAGGTGTCACGTTGAACTTGCAAGTTATTCAGCAATTGTTGGTGCGAAACTTTTGTTGTATGCGTGACACGCGCCGTGGGACTGGTCTTGCGCGGACCTAAACGCGCACAGACGCTCCAACCCGCGCATTTTCACCGTCGCGTGGAGCGCCGCGCAACGCGTCGTGGGACATAGGCTTTATAAACTCAAACATGTAGTGGTAGACAATAGACAATATTGGATTTATTAATGAAATTAATTAATATTTTGATTAAAAATGTTTAAGGTCAGTCAGTAGATTGCCAATTACAATATGAGTACTCTCTAGACTCCAAACAATTTTGTTTATTAAAATCGCTAGTACAGTATTGATCAAGCAATTAAGGGGTTTTTTAGAATATTAGTCCCCTAGCAGGCTTTGACTGCAAATCTTTAAATTTAATGGCCAGTGATACAAGTAAAAAATGGTAGAAAGTTCTCTTACATTTTCTAAGACTACAAAACGCTAAATTTTCCACTGATCAGGATTATTGAATAGTCAATTTCCTCCTCCCTCCATGTTTGGCATCTATGGATTTTCCGTTCCAATTTCCTCTTGCGAGTCGTCTCATACATTTTCAATATGAATTCTTATACAATTAGTGTACATATTACCAATTATTGTTGTTCTCTATGTGTCTTCTAAATATCGATTTTAAACCCAGACAATTATCTCCTAGTTACAGTTAAGCGTTCAGTTTATTTGTGATTACTTTGTTAAGATATTATTTTGACCTCCTAAAGATATACTCACAGCACATTTTGAGTATTTTAGCCACTTACCAGTTTTCGACTCTTATCAACAATAAATGTATAGCAAATAATGTTATGATTAACAACATGCCACCAATGTGAAAATACTGATGATCAATATAGCTTAGACATATTAAATATAGATTCCTTAAAATACAATTCTGAGAGAAAAACAATAATATTCCACCCAGTAATATACTGGAATCTTTTAATATAAACTTTAAAATCTGTGAAATTAATTATATACTCAATCTAGATATCAGTAGCGTTTGAAAATCTTTTAGTATTTTAGAAGTTAAAGAGTTAACAATGTAAATATACTCGGTAAAATTGAATGTGCAAGTACAAACTGTTGGAGATGGTGATAATAAGACGGGAAGGTTCGTTGAAGGTTGGGTTTGTTCACATGACCACATCCAATCAACTCAAAACTAGCCTGTGGTCACCCCTCCCCCCCCCCTCACATTTACCTCCCTCAAGTCAGTCCTATGCTCAGCTCATATCCAACCCTAAACTCTGTCATCTCTCAATGGGTAAATAAATACATGCTTACAGTAAATACAATACTGTAGGCTACTCCTAATGTGAGTCAATGTCTGAATCATTGTTGTGACAGTGCTGGATAAAGTAATATGAAATTTGACATTGAAAAGAGACATTTCAGCTTTGCTGTTTTATAATTAACGTACATATTTTTTTTCGAAATCACTTCTTTTTATCCTTTCATCTTTAAAAGACTAATACTTATTTCTCTACATAAAACAAAAATAAGAAATCTACAACATCCAAAGCATTGGAACGGTGGAAGGGACCTAGTGTTTCTAGTTGTTTTCATTAACACGTTTCTTTTTTGTTTCATAGTGACCAGAACTGACCCAAACAGTCGCAATGCCTCTCTTCTTTTAGCGATCTTTGAACATGTATATGAATGTCTCTATGTGGGTCCATGTTTCTTGAAAGTCTTTATCGGTGACTTAACAAGTACTTAAATATCTAATATTGATCCAACAATTGCGGATTTGACGCAGTCGTTTGTATAAATTGGTATAAATGAGGAGACTACTTAAAACTTACAGGTTGCGAAGTGCCTCAAGTTTCAGCGGAATTGGTCTCATGGAGACTATAATGCACACACGTGTTCAGTTCAACTTAGTTACTGCTAATATACTGCCATCTAGCCTGCAAAGGTCATTTACACCTCCTTTCGCCATTCGATTAGTCAAAAATGGAAAAGTTAAAGTTAATTTTCCTATTAACTCACACTAAACATGTTAATTACTTTGTTTTATTTACGAATATATGACTAAAATAACACTTCATTTTGGACTAAATTTAAAAAATAAATATATAGATACATTTTCCAAAGCTTTATATATATACTGTTTTACAAAACAAATAGTGTTCAGGTTCAATTCGACAAATAATAAAATTGATCTATGTTTGGTGTTATGTTGATATACTATTTAGAAAATCTACTCAAGATTTCTACAACATTACAATAAACTTCATCAAGACCAGCAATGTCTCGAAATCAAAAATAGGTATACAACTTAAAAATAGCTTATACTATAAAGTAATTTACAATATTTTTTAGACATAAATTTTGAAATAACTAACCTCTTAAAAATCTTTACGCTACTGTTGCACTGCGAAATTAAGTTTTTCAAACTTGTATTAAGGCTAAATCCGATTATGGAGATACAAAAGACTCACTAGGGTTGAATCCGTAGCGTTGTCGCAACAAAGGGCTTTTTATACATTTAAACACAATATTTTCCAATATAGAAATTTCATTAGCAATACTTCCGATTTAGGACCAAATAAGATATTTTAAGATGTTGCGTAGGCCTGCCGTTAGTGATCCACCATCCATCTAATCACTACATTAGGTATATGGAAAGTTCCCTTAGGAATTACGACCTTATAGGGCAATTTATGAAATAATGGATAGTTTTGCGCGATGTTTCTCGTCATGACGAACATTTTAAGTATATGGTTTATGAGGGTGTTACTTGTAGTTTTTCATATTATAGTAAATAAAGTTGAAGTAAAACAGAATTTTAGACACAAAAATTGACAGCGTTGCTGAAATATTTTGAATCCCCTAACCAACAGCATGTGAAAAGCTCGACTGTTTTTCAATTCAGTGTTTCTAGCAGACATTGTGATATTCGGGTTATCATTGTGACGGTCGCAATTGTAAAGAGGCACAATCTTTCTACCATTGTGATTGTATTTGCATTTCCCAGTACAGCCGCACGACCTGGCAACCGACGTATACAATTACTGTGTAACATCAAATATATACTAATTTGTCCACATATAAACTTTGGTTGACTATAATCAATGACTATTGGATACTGAAGTAGACTTCCCATCTATATGGACCAGCTGTAGCAAATTTTTTATTAAAAAAGAACGTAGTTGTGTGAGCCAGTCACAGAATGCGCTACTGTCTAAAATTGCATTTTATACCTTATTTTTTGTTGCTGACCAAGTTGATGGGCCATAACAGTTGCTATAACTCATCATAAGTTATTCCCTATGTACACTTACCACTTTAAAATGAGATTGCATTACACAGCGGTAGGACCAATGAACAATGAGTGCACTCGTTGTGGCGCATTGCGCATATTTTATTTGGTCAAATTGTGGCGTGAGGCTGAACCTTTATTTATTTGAAAAACCCAGTGTTTACCCATGGTCAACTTTATATTGCGTTCAGCCAGGTAGAGCGGTCAGATGATGTTTAAATAGTATGTACTATAACCAAATGAAGACAAAGAAATCGACAAAAATGGATACTATCATACTATACAACAAATGGTGTTTTCACGAGAGATTTTGTTATAGAATTAGAATTTTACAATTTGGATGATGACATTCATCACTATGTGTTTTTCTAAGTGAATCCGTCTATATATTCAAAGAAATCTATTTAGGTTTAATTAATAGTCATAAATATTATTATTGGAACATGTTTCTTAGTTGTAGTATGATTAGAAAGTGTATATACTGCATGTTCTTTGGAATTTTTATTTTAAACAGATCATACATCAAAATGCATTATGCAGGTATGTACAAACAACAACTTTTATACATCTTGAAATATTCAAATGTTTCACGATAATTCAAGGTTGGGTAACCCATGAGGCTAATAATTTGTTCAAAATAGTTACTAGAATATAGGGGCTATTGCCCCTACAAGCCACTAGTTGTTGATGTACATACTAAATTTGTATCAAAGTCGTTGGGGCCATTCTCGAGAATATATGATTTTCCCGGTATTTTATGGGTTTTATGGGAAAATCACAACTGAAAAACAAATTTCGAAAAAACGAAAAAAACGCCTGGAGATACTATGGATTAGTACCTATATACCAAATTTAATACAAATCGGACAACGGGTGTGGTCTGTAGCTCTGTCCACAACCATACACACGGACACACGGACCGGACACACAACAAGTCATAACTTCGAAAACTACTGTTGTGAGTTCAGGGGGACCCAAAACGGATATATCTCTAAAACTCAAACTCGAAAATGTTGACGAAAACAATACTTTCTCCATACCACTATGTATAGGGGGAGAATGTAAAAAATTAACATGGACCTTATGGGTGGCCATGCAGGTGACGAAACGTAAACAGAAAATCATAGAAGAAATTCTAATCACATAAATTTTCCATTTATTATTTATAGTGTGGGGTGAATATAGAGAAGTTTGCAGAATTGAGCTATTCTGAGGGAACACTACCAGCAGAAAGGAAACGAATTGCAGCAAAGTAGCGATAGAACTTCATGTTCCTATGTCAATGGTCCCGGCGAGGCCATTGGTAACTGACGTGTTCTCCCTTGGAATACGTAACATCGCCAAGGAAAGAGCTGTGGTGGAGGCTATGACAAGGTTTGGTGCATGTAAAAAATGACTACGTAATATTTAGCAGTAAATACAAACTTTAAAGATAAGTATACAGACATAAAGAGTACTTTATTTAATTATATTCAAATTATTACAATTTCGCTAACTCTCTACTAAAGGATAAGATTCTATACAACATATTTTTTAAGCAGAAAGTTACTTGAGTTATCCAGGAAACGTGTTGAGGACGGAGAACAGCGAATAAGCATGGAGAACATCTTAAACTAAACCCATTTATTTAAATAACTTGAGTTTAATAGATGTATATCATCATATATGAAGCATATTCCTCATCTAAAATGACAACAGACATAAACTGATATTCGACTATATTATGGGGTAATGGTTAGCTGGTCCCATAATCCGAGGGTCGAAAAAGGTTGGGGCAATAAAACGACTCCACTGGTCCCGAGAGGTCCAGGTAGTTTTGGGGCGGCTAATCCAGTGGGGCAATGAGGCATGAAGCGTGATGTAAACAAACAATAAATACTTGCAGTCCTGTCCTCGGCAATGAATGGTGCGAATTTTGGAATTCCCTCGCCAGGTCATCATCCCATCGCGAAGCTCTAAACAATGCATCACTTCGCTCTACACGTCAACAACAGCAAATACTTGCAGCGCTCTCGGTATCAAAGAATGTTGCGAATTTGGGGTTTTGAAGCACTCACCTACCATAAGGGGAAGTTGATAAATATACCTTTAAACATCTATGAGAGTAAACAAAATGGAGTACAAGAGGTAGTACTGTGTAATAAGCAATGTTAGTAGGGATATTTATGTTCAAAATCAAATGTTAAGGGGAGAGAAGGAACGTGGAGGAAAAGGAAGACTGTGGCAATGAAATACTTCATCGACAAAAAGCTAGAATCTCTTTCAACAGGGGAGATCGACCTGGTCACTTTAGCGAATTTCCCCTATAGGGAATAAGCTATTACCGTAGTACTCATGGTGAGACCTGGACCCGGGACCGATTTATTTTTTCGTTTCGAGGTCCCTAGAGGCAAAAAACACCATCCGTTCAAATTCATATATAACACCACACCGTCCGTTAGCGCGATAACTCGAGCAAAAATGTTCCGATTTTGATGAAATTTGGTAAAAACGTGTAAACTTATGTTTATTTGAATGAGTTCGCGAACCAGCATGATCGGACTATGGGAACAGGGGTTTATGGGGGGTTTTATGGTGTTTTCCCATTTTTGATCCTAAAAACTTAAAATTTAGCAATTTCTTTTCAAACCATTGTGTAGAGCTTAAAAAAATATATTTAGTATATTAAAGCGTTATTATGCGCCTAATTGTTACGGAGAAAATTCCAAAAATCTGTTATTTTAAAATTCCCATGTTATTCTTATGGAGAATAAGTTAACAGTTGATGTAGTTTGCTTGTTTATGAACATATTTTGATCAAATTTGGAAAATGCATTAATTTCATACTAAACTATTAACATTTTACAAAAAAAACACATTGTTTCCCTCCCTGTTGCAGCAAACCTAAGTAGGCATACTCGTTAAACGAATGTTATTTTAATAGGGAATAAATGAGACATTTTTTAAGGATACATTTTAGTGTAAAACCAATCAGGGAAATGGAAATTCGCTTAGTCTGCAGGTTTGCTGCGGCGGGGGTATTTTAAAATGTGTATTAAACGTTTCCTTACCCAGAGAGGTTTAGTGGAGGGGAATAGAGTCTGTAAATATAGTTTTTAGTCATTTTGTAATATGGTAGTTTGTTTGTAAAATCTTTGTAAGCATTCAGTTTGTTGTATTTTTCGTTTTTTCGTATATATGAGTTTTTTAGCGAATTTCCCATATAGGGAATAAGCTATTACCGTAGTACTCATGGTAAGACCTGGACGCGGGACCGATTTTTTTTTCGTTTTGAGGTCCCTAGAGGCCAAAAACACCATCCGTTCAAATTCATATATATATATATATATATATATATATATATTTGTATATATATTTATATATATATGTGTCCGTCAGCACGATAACTCGAGCAAAAATGATCCGATTTTGATGAAATTTGGTACGAACGTGTAAACGTACGTTTATTCGAACGAGTTCGCGATCCAGCATGATCGGACCATGGGAACGGGGGTTTATGGGGGGTTTTATGGGGTAAAAATAGGTTTTTCCCATTTTTGACCCAAAAAACATAAAATTTAGCAATTTCTTTCCAAACCATTTTGTAGAGCTTAAAAAAACAAATAATTTAGTATATTGAAGCGTTGTTATGCGCCTAATGGTTACGGAGAAAATTCCAAAAAATTTAAATTTGAAATTCCCATGTTATTGTTATGGAGAATAAGTAAACTGTTGTAGTTTGCTTGTTTGTGAACATATTTTGATCAAATTTGGAAAATGTTTTTATTTCTTACTAACTATTCACATTTTACAAAAAAAAACAGTTTTACCCTCCCTGATGCAGCAAACCTAAGTACTTGTTAAACTAATTATATTTAAATCAAGAATAAATGTTATATTTTTAAGTAGACATTTCAGTGTAAATCCAATCAGTCAAATGGAAATTCGCTTAGTCTGCAGGTTTGCTGCGGCGGGGGTATTTTTGTTTGTTATCAATTGTAAATGTATCTTTTCCGCAATTTAATTTCATATATCATCGTATTTGATCTGGTTTTTGATCAATGTTTATGTCAATTTTTGTGAAATATGTTTTAAATGTACTTAGTAATTATTAAATCGTAAATATTCATCTTTTAGCTGTGTGCCCGGTCTACGCACGGGGATCTTATAGTGGTCAGTTGAAACCTTCCTATATAAAGAACAGCAGTTGGTTTGCATATTTTAAAATATGCTGGCCAAACTATTGGTATATAAACAAATACAGTATCCGACAGTTTCAAGTAAAAATAAATGCGTAATAGAACTATAAGGGGTACACTTCCATATCTGTTGGCACAAACAACCAAATGAGTAATATTGATTATTCAATTGTTTAATTCAATATATCGTTTGGTTAGTTAGGTTAGGTTAACCTTACCTAACTAACCAAACGATATTTAGTAAAAATACTACCTCAACCTCGCTATTAAACATTCAGGCTGGAAATTTCACTATCAAAGGTGTTCTTGTCCTGTCCGTACGGAACACTGAGTAATATAATATGCGCTACCAACTTATGAATAATTGTTTAGGCCTACGAACCCAAGAGATAGGCAATTGGTCTATTGGCTGTATGGTCCAGCGAGCAGCACATAGCGTTGAGAAGACACATTGGAAAAGCGATTTGAGCATAATCCGTAAACCTCTGTTACAATCACCCACTGCAGTTGTCACTTTACACTTTAAGTTTCCCAGCCATATAAAACATTGATTCAAGGTATTTTTCCCGGTTATCATAACTCAAGAACACTTGTATACACAAAGAATCTCTATTTTCATTAACGGTTACCCCACAAATTATTAAACTTGCGATTAATTAAATCCGTTATGTAAGGAAAAACTGTTTTAATCCAACTTGGTTTGGATATGCTTTTGAAACGTGATCGGAAATGATTGCGGTATTTGTAAATAACTTTAAATGTAAACATATCAGTGACATCTAGAGAAAAATAATCTTGATCCGAACAGCTGTTCGCTATTTTATAGATGATTATGTGATAAAAATTGGGAGAAAACTTGACAAAAATCGCACAAAATTGGGTTTTTAAACGTCCGTAAGTTTAATTAAAAAGTAGTGAGTCCATATTTTAATAGCTAAAGACACTCTCGCCAATCCAGTGAATACATTAAAATGATTCGGATCTTGATAGGTACTCTCGTTTTTCAGGAGAAGGCCGCGTAAATGGCTCTTGGGCCGTGACAGACGGAAGACAGGCAGACAGAAATTGAGATGAGACTTGTTTCGGCTTCTTTAATGTATAAAACGTAAAAATAACCTAAAAATTTATGATTTTGAGCAATGTACATACAAAACTCTAGTTTTAGCGAATTTCCCATATAGGGAATAAGCTATTATTTATATAGATTGTTTTAAACACATGTCTTTGTATATTTTTTCAGTTCTTTTCTTAACGCATTTGTATTTTATAATAAATATTTTCAGCATGAAATAATCGAAAATTATTCACAACACTGTGTATTAGTATCCTTAGGAATTAAAACCCAATGAATTCTTTAACATGCCATATTACTGATACTCATTCGCTGAATCACCATTTAAACACTTGTAAGTATATAAACATTAATGCTGTACTTTTAAATGTGTGTGTGGTAACACTATCTAAATCTATCAAACACTCTCCAAACATGTGTTTTTAGAAACAACGAAACACCTCAGGCCCCTTCCTTCTACTGATGAATGGGCATTGATAGCTATACTAACACTAGCCGTAATCCTGTTAGACAAATTACAAAGGGGCTGCCGACGGGACCAGTGGAAGTGCAGATTAAGAGACCTTACTTGAGACTGGGACCAGTAGAAGTAGGGTACCTGGCTTACGGGACCAGTTGAGTCTGCCCCATATTATGTTGTAGTGTCTCTGTCCTCAATCGCTCCAGTGGATTCAACACTGAGCGCTGAGAACAGCTGACAGATGACAAGGTGTTGATGCCAAAAGGTAATCATGCTGCAGTCACAAACAAAGAAAAACACTATACTGTACGACCATTCAAGGTTCAGTTTATTAGTTTTCGAGTCAATTTTTGACGCAAACTTAAGGTTTTATAAAAAAAAAAACCACTCAGTCCAAAACTGGAATTAATTTAAGGAAACCCGCATTATTGCATATAGAACACGAAAGGATCAGATTGGATACTGTCGCAAATACCTGCCATTGTCTGAAATGATTTTAGATGTGCACTCGCACGCTGGCTGTATGCCAAGCGACTGACTTCAATTGACTTGAGACAAAGAATTGAGAAACGGGACGGATATAAATAGAGAGGTGAATAATTATCATTTAAACCGTTTGGTTAACATTTGCGTTAATATTAATTTGATATTTATATTGAAAAGTTTCTTACTGTTTAACTAATCATTTTATTGTTTTTTCCTTTCCTTTAAGATCAGTTAGAAACTCTGATATACAGTGTGTATGTGTGTATAGCATTGGTTATGGAAACCCTCAAATCACATAGGCTGTCTCACTGTACTACAAAGGGAGATTTTACAAAATATAGAGCTGTAGACCAAATTATATGCACAATCTAGGAACATTTATTTCCTGTTCGGCGATTGTAATGTCATATTTTTTTATGAGATTGTTGAAATATGATTCAATAGTTTCTACGTAATTTCGTCAGTTTTTATGTTTAAAAGGCATGAGGAATATAGATAACTACAATACGTTACATACTACTCGTATTTAGGCTCTCAACACAAAAAAGCTCCGGTATGGTCTAGTGGCTAGGATACCTGGCTCTCACCCAGGAGGCTCGGGTTCGATTCCCGGTACCGGAATAAATTTTTATACGACAACAAACCTATGCATCTTTTTATATGTGACAAGTAAAGATGAATTTAACCACGAATATTCTATTAGGGCCGATTTTTAACAGACAAACCCAGCCAAGATCCTTAAGACGAATAACACCCTAATCCAAAACTGAAATAAATTTAAAATGTTTTTTTATTGATCAACACTTAACAACAATCGTTTATTGCAGAAACCCCATAACCAACATTTTTTGAAGTTGTGTGATTTCTGCATCCAACGATGTACATCATTAATCTAATAGTCAAAATCCGAAAAAGGTTGGTAATGGGGTTTCTGCAATAAACGACTTAACTGTAGTCCTAGATTAGGCAGTAATCCTATATTAGGCAGTAGTAATAGAGATCAATCAGGTAGACTAGTAGTCCTAGATTAGGCAGTGGTCCTAGATTGGGCAGTAGTAATAGAGATTAGGCAGTAATCCTATATTAGGCAGTAGTCCTAGATTAGGCAGTAGTTCTATATTAGGCAGTAGTTCTAGATTGGGCAGTAGAATAGAGATTAGGCAGTAATCCTATATTAGGCAGTAGTCCTAGATTAGGCAGTAGTCCTAGATTAGGCAGTGGTCCTAGATTAGGCAGTAGTCCTAGATTAGGCAGTAGTCCTAGATTAGGCAGTAGTCATAGATTAGGCAGTAGTCATAGATTAGGCAGTAGTCATAGATTAGGCAGTAGTCCTAGATTAGGCAGTAGTCCTAGATTAGGCAGTAGTTCTAGATTAGGCAGTAGTTCTAGATTAGGCAGTAGTTCTAGATTAGGCAGTAGTTCTAGATTAGGCAGTAGTCCTAGATTAGGCAGTAGTCCTAGATTAGGCAGTAGTCCTAGATTAGGCAGTAGTCCTAGATTAGGCAGTAGTCCTAGATTAGGCAGTAGTCATAGATTAGGCAGTAGTCATAGATTAGGCAGTAGTCCTAGATTAGGCAGTAGTCCTAGATTAGGCAGTAGTCCTCGATTAGGCAGTAGTCCTAGATTAGGCAGTAGTCCTAGATTAGGCAGTAGTCCTAGATTAGGCAGTAGTCCTAGATTAGGCAGTAGTCATAGATTAGGCAGTAGTCCTAGATTAGGCAGTAGTCCTAGATTAGGCAGTAGTCCTAGATTAGGCAGTAGTCCTAGATTAGGCAGTAGTCCTAGATTAGGCAGTAACGAGCCTACCATAATATCGAGTAATGATCGAGTAACTCTTGTATTGTTGTTTCTTTTAGTGGACATGTTAAAGGGGAATGGATACAACTTACGAAATTATCAGGGAAAATAAATATTACATCTTAACAGATCAGCGAATCGTCATAGCGTCTGACAGTTTGGCAAATTGCATCTCCTCTGTAGTCAAAATAACGACAAGCTACCCTCAGGAGTTTCCTATTATCGTTCAGTGAAACCACTCTTCAAATCATTTTATTGAAAGTTTCTATTACAATAATAACACCATCTGGATATGAACAAAATTATTCTAGCCATTCAAGTATTCAAACTCGTCTTCCAAAATACAGTAGTTATTTCCTATTTGTACCATATCAATGTCAAATCTAGACAATACCGTTCTCTGATGAGTAATGATTACTATACTCATACTGTTTACACATACTTACATTTAGATAAAACTATAAATTCGAGTTCATGTTCCTTAACATCATACATCCGTATATTAAGTTATGAAATGTATGAGTAATAAAATAAATTAACTACCAAGATAGCAATGGACTAAGCTAGACTGTACCAAAATTGATAGTTAGAAATTTAACGCTTTATTATACTCTACACCAATAAGCTGTGACATTCGTCTCGTTAACTTGACATTAGTGTTATTAGCTACAGACTAATAACTGTGCATTCTATTGAACGATATCCCATAACATTATTACTCATCCCCCATGGCAATGAGATTATAGTGTCACGAATCATCCAACCACATCTACATGACCAGAGTATAATATGTCATTTAATCATCGTAATAACGATCATTGTTGACAATGTCGAATGTGCATTTACTAGCTGTTGCCCGTCGGCATTGTACGACATACTTTTGGGTTTTTACTATTATGAACCCGCTAAAGTTGTGACTTCGCCGTGGGTTAAAATTACATTTTGCATTTAGTACATGTTATTCAGGAATAAATTCATTTGTATATACCCTAATCACCTAAGCCAGTTAAACATATGGATGGGACTACTGAAATCAAACTAAGGGAGAACTACCGTACTTCATTTGAAAAACTAACGGCCTTCTACCAAGAACTTCGAATTACTCTCTCTGAAACGACCAACATGGTACATGGTTTTTTTCCGAAAATACTAGGCTATTCCTGTTCAATTTCGTTTCACTATTAATCCAAATTTGTCAATGGTAAAGTTGGTTTTCTCGTGAGCTTATTCAAAATTGTTAGATAGTCTATCTTCAATAAGCTACTTGGTGCATAATAAACTTTATTTTGTGACATACCGTAAATGTAGCCTAAACTTAAGACTTTCTCTGTATTATTTGATCAGTGGGCATCATCCGATTTATTCCCTTGTACTGTGTTTAGCTCGTAGCTTAATTTAACACAGGCTATGATTCTTTGTTTTGTTTACATTTACGTCGTTATTTTGTAACCAAAATGGCAACGCATAAAGCCAATGTTAAAATTTAAAAACTTTAAATTACTTTTAAATTATATAGCCATTATCAAAAATTGAAATTAAATTAATCTAAAACTTTCAAATATTTGTCAAAACAACCTTGGTAAGTTTGGCTAAAATATGTTCAGCCGTTATTGAGTTAAAAGTGCCAGGAAGTTAGCATTGTAGTCGATCCGATCAGCTGTTAGGATCTTATCCTGGTGAAAATTTGCTGGGAATTGGCCGAGTACGCAGGTTTGCTATAATTTATGCCTGTATTAACTTTCAAAAAAAAATCACCATTTACAACATATTTAACTACAGTTTTGCTAATGGAAAAAAAATAATACGTGAAAAGGTTTTTGAATACAAAATTTGCAGTGTTTTTTTTTAAGGTCACGGGTTTTATTATGTATTTATTGAGGAAGAAATAAACATGGGCAATAACTAATCTATCTCAATAACTCCTAAAATATGATAAAAGTGCGTACTTCAAGCACTTGTACGATATGTTTTGAAAGGCTTTTTACTAATTTAGGTATTTTTATTTTGTTAAAAATGTTGCTTTTAATAAAGTATTAAGTTTGGTAATCATGGATTTAAATGGAAACTGCCTTGTTTTGAGGAGCAAATATTAGGAAAAGGAAAATGATAACAGTTTTGACTTTTCTTTATGATTTAACTCGAAAACCATTTAGGATATTAAAGAACTTGAAATAAAAGTTTAGTTGTAAATTATTTAATTGTGCACTTAAGATTGTTCACCAAATTTAAGATATCTATGCATTGATTCAGCTCATACAGGCCAAACTAAAAAACATTGTAGATTTTCACCGGAAATCGCTTTAAATTCCCCCCCCAAACCTCCCTATGATTTCAAATTTCCTAAAACCCCGTGTTTTTGCACACCTACACAATACAGGGACCCTTATATTGACATAGTGATAATATTTTCACAGTCAGTGGTATTTGCCTTTTATAGTATAAGAAGATCTGTTTTTGATTTATACAGCACAAAAACGGCCGACAATACTTCATATAACAATCATTTTAAATTAATAAAAATCACATCCCTCATTATAACAGATAAGATTGCTGTAACGAAAGACGATAGCAAAAAGAGGCTTTGGTTGTTAGGAAGACAGATGTGAGGTAAAGAACAGCCTAATGGGTCTTTTTGGGGAAGAGTAGATTTATTACTAGGACGTAATGACAGGGTTTACGTTCTTATGTGGGAAAAATACAAAATTTATAGAAAAATTATATGAATGTATTTACATAAGATTTATGGAAAATGATTGTATGTCTCAGAAATCATAAACCGCCAAAGTCAATATCTGATGTCAAAAACTGTGCTGTTTTGGGTTGTGCATGCATCGTCTGCCATAATAATATTGACGCGTCATTAATTTATTAACTAATATATAATTATTTATGTTACACGATTCATAGGCTTAGAGACATCGAATATTTGTACAAAGAGCTAACGTTAAACAATACACAACTCATTCGTTAATATAAAACCATTTACGAACGCGTTACTTTTATCCGTCATTACCTCAACCTATTGGAGTTGCAGGTTTTATTGATCATGTGCTACAGATTTATATTAGTGAACATGGACGTATCTTTAAAAAAACCCAAAACAAAAACACGATACCAAGCTAGCAAAACTATTGCAGATTGAGTAGCGTAAATGAAATGACAATTGTTTGGGTCTATTTAAGTCTATTTAAACTCAGGAGTAGGCGGAACCAGTCGACCGTACTAATACCCTCACCCCTTGAGTCTATTGTGCGAGTTCGGGTAGGGGCACGCGTCGTCGGCCTTTGTCGGTGAGTCATTGCTGCTGGTCCCAGTGTCAATATGCAAACTTTTTTAATTGAAAGAAAAACTTAAAACAAAGTATATCACGTGCTGTGTTTTGATCGCCTGATTATTTTGATACCAAATATGAAGGAAATCGGTTAATTTTGGGGAAGGCAAAGTAAATAATTAAATCGTATACGTGTTTTTCAAATAATGTTTAATGGTCATAAAATAATTTTTTTATCGAATGACTTTGATTACATGATTGATGAGTTTTATAACAACCTCTTAATTACTACTTTACACAATAAATATCACCATACAGTACAGTGGACAGGCAGTTTTTTGTTCATTAAATTCATTATTAAAATATAGACATAAAATTTATACTGTTATCAGTGTGCATTTATTTACACTTGTTCATTAACTTGATATTGACAACAAACTCTATTAAAATTAAATACATCTTAATATTATATATATACAAAAAAAAGAAATAGACATCATTATTGTGTAAAGTAGTAATTAAGCGGTTGTTATCAAACTCATCAATAATTTAATCAAAATAAATTTATTGACATATTTATAACCATTAAACATTACTAGAGATCGCCCGGTGGTCGAAATTCGACCAGTTTAAAAATTTACTTGAAATATATTTTGTTGATATAAACATTTTGTTCTTCCTGATTTGCTAGCATTTGTTATGACAACAGCTTTCAAAATATAATGATTCAATCAATTACCGTTCTTCCATAAGATTAACATTGAAACTTTGAAGGCCTGTCGGGCGTAGCCCTGAGGGCCGATGTAAATTATAATGGGATTCTGCTTATCTACAGGACACTACCTTTCTAACGGTATGCGCGAATTTCCCCTACGATGCACGCAAGCTGAGAAAAAAGGAGGAAACGATTTGTGCTTGCCTATTAATATATAGATTTGAAAAACACGTATACGATTTAATTATTTACTTTGCCTTCCCCAAAATTAACCGATTTCCTTCATATTTGGTATCAAAATAATCAGGCGATCAAAACACAGCACGTGATATACTTTGTTTTAAGTTTTTCTTTCAATTAAAAAAGTTTGCATATTGACACTGGGACCAGCAGCAATGACTCACCGACAAATTTATGTAGTTTTGTTGTACTCATATAATTGTACTCATAACACTCCCCTTAATTTTAGTTCCCGCGTTGTTGATTAACAGATGCGATGTATTGGGGTTCGAAACTGGTTACTACCATAGAGAAGTTAGTTTCAATACACTTCTAACCAGTGTTACTCACTTGACGTCTACTGGAACAGGTGTGTAACATAACTCGCAAAGCTTTCTGGCATTACTGGTTGCATTAGGCCTACAAGATAAAGGTCGTTATTCAGAGGATATAATAACTCACATTTTGCAGAAAACATTTTATCAATAAACAATCAAACTTCTATAAAACATCATAAAATTAAAATGCTAATTCGGGAATTCATATACTGCACGTCAAAACGTCAAACGTCAAAATATACAATGCTAATACATAAATAACTACTCATAGCAGCTGACTTCTGCAGTTAATATTATATTACTGGTACAATCGTGGACACGGCATAGTTTTAACGACGACCGTTGTGTCGTAAACATCCAATGCACAATTCGGACGAATGGGATTTGACATCGAAAATGCATTTAATATCGCAGGCAATAATGTCTTTATGGCTGAATACAAATCAGTGTAATATAAATGTCGAGCCCGATTCAGGATTTGACGGACTGCACGTCACAATCATCAACGTACTATCAAAATACAAAACAAAATTGAGATAAATAATTAATTGATTTTATAGCTTGCTCTAGATAGACTGCTTTGTAAGCTGAAGGAGAAAATATTTCGTTAAAACGAATTGTGACAAAAGATATTGTCAAAGATGTTCGTATAAATTTTATACGTATTTTATATTTAGAAGATAGTATAAGCAGTTTTACTATCTAAATGTGTTATTTTGGGTTCGGGTAAAATTCCTTCAACAGGGTTTTGCCTATTTTGCTCAATGAGTTTTCTATTATTAATAGGTATACATGGAGATATACATGGTTGGTAGGTCAGTAGAAAGGAAACACTCAAATTAAATTTTCACTGGGTAAAGCCAGCAAAAATTAACCGTGCACACTTTTATACGACAAAAAGTTCAATTTTTAGTTGGTGTGAAAATTTTACCCGGAACCCCATAAAGTAGTCACTAAAACTACTATAATAATTATGTAAAGAATTAATTAAATAAAAACGCCTTCGCAAAAAAAGCAACATCCTCCTGTATCGAAGGTATTGCGGGAACATTCTGACAGCGTTTTTAACTGTGTATCAAAACTCTGTTTATCCGGCAAGTCGTTTATCCGTCATTACTCTGATCCCGTCTATACCAGACAAACGAGGTTCTACACATTTATATTCTCGCAATTTCAAAACAAAACACTGTGTGTAAAAACAATTGAAATGCTATTGAAACATTTACTTTTCGTTTAAAAATACGATGGTTTAGCAGATAGTTATTCATGTAGCCTACAAACAACTTTGCTAGTGTAAACAGCACTTAATCCTCAACGGCGATCTGTTGCCACATGATGTACAATAGATAGTCTGGAACCTGCTACTACCTGGACAATTGAAATTTACGACAACAGCAGTGCAGAGCATACCGTGTTGCTATGTTGATCTAAATATACCATTACGCCACCTCCCCTCACAATGCTGTGATCCGCAGTTGCATATGTCAACACTAAACTTCAAACAAACGAAGGCCTTCCTGAAATATGAAGTACTGTTTATGTTTCATCAGTCCTTCCGTTGAAAATCCCTTCATAAATTAATATATGTTCAAAAATAAGCAGAAAAAATTAATTTAAATATAAACAAAATTAACATGGACCTTATGGGTAAAAATGCTGGGGACGAAATAACAACGCGTTGTAAACATACAATCAAAACAAATGAAAGAAATTCCAATCACATGTTTTATTTACAGCGTTGGGTGAAAATATTTAAGTATGTACATTACTAATTTTTGGTCGAGTTTTCAACCACTGGACGACTTCTAATGCATATCAAAATACAGTCTTAGGACGGTATTTGCTTTCCATGATAACAGAATTATTTGCACAGATTCAATTAATATTATTACATAGCAAAGATATAATGGTCATTTCTGTACAACACGGCGTCGATAGGATTATTTTTGCTGTATCCAAAACATTACTTGGAAGTGTGGTATTGGACATCGAAAATAAAATGGTATCAATGAAAACTCTAAAACATACATTTTACAGAATCTGCTCCTGCTATGATCCCAATGACACGTTTATGTGCTTGCTATTTAATTAACCAATCTAATTTAAACATGGTATAAGCTATCTAAGCTGACTCCTAGGCTATTTTAATACTAATATGTTAATAACCTATTTGGAATATTAATTTTGCTATATAAACCACCAGGGGTTCATAAATTATTTTTTAACAATTGTAAATTATGAGTGTATTTAGACAATGAATCGCGTAATTTCATACAGCGTTGGAAAAGATGCTTAGATGTTTAAACTTGACCGATAGAGAAGTATTTCCTTACACGAGTTATCTGGTTTACGTTTAAATTTTAAATAATACACTGCAAGTCAAAAAGTGATAAGTTACTCAACTGGCCCATTAGCTCAGTTGGTTAGAGCGTCGTGCTAATAACGCGAAGGTCGTGGGTTCGATCCCCCCATGGGCCACTGACATTTTTATTTTTTACTACGACTTTTTTACCATCTATAAATAGATAGGCAAGCATGTTTCTTTAAACCCCGCTTTTTAAGCTCGTGTACTTCGTAGGGGGAAAAAAATGTGAGTAAAAAAGTAAAAAAAGAAATGTGTAGAATCCCTTTATACATTAAAATAGGCTAAAAATAAGCACAAAAAGGGAATTTTTGTCATACTGCAGCAAAAAGCCGTTTTTAATGCATGCGTTGCGGGTCTAAAGTACTTAGGATTTTTACTCTCTAGGGAGTAAAGATCATTTTTAGTCTCTAGGGAGTAAAAATCAGCTGTTGTAATAAACAGCTGTAAATTTCGATTGTGGCAATCGTATCGATTGAAATTATTTATCGATTGATTTATCAGGTAATGTTTTAGCCTATCGTTGTCGATTTCTCGACATATCGATGGTATAATCATTGACTATATAACACTAGTGTTATATAACACTACACAGGATATAACCATGTGTGGATATAACACTAGAGTTATATAGTTAATGATTATACCATCGATAAGGCGAGCAATCGACAACAATTTTTTTAACTATGTTATAGAACATTAAACATTGTTGGTATAATGTTCTGTATAACACAATCGTAATAGACGAAATGATTGAATCACTTACTAAACAGCTGCTTATTTGCATTAGCAGAATTGAAAACAAGCTGGAAGTCGTTTTGAGAGGTTATCTTTACATACAAATTATATCGTTTTCTAGCTTTAGCAATATGTAGTTCACCACACGGGCAAAAGTGACTTTTTAACTCTCGCTCATTTGTCGACCTCGGATTCGCCTCGATTGTAAAACTTGACCTCGGGTAAAAAAAAGTCACTTAAGGCCCTAGTGATGAAATATACTATTAACATAAAAAAGTCACATGGGCCTTATGAGTCTCAATGCTGATGACGAAATAACAACTTAATATAAACAGAAATTCAAAACAAATGGAAGAAATTCCGTTTACATGTTATATTTACAGTGTGGGGTGAAAATAGATAAATCTGCACATAATGTATTTTTGGTCGAGTTTTCAACCACTGGATGACTTCTAGTATATATATTTATCAGCATTATATTTGAGGTTCAATAACCCCCCCGATAAAGAACAGACCACTTGGCCTTCTTGCATTAGTTTTACAGACCAAACTTGAATAGACAAATAACTTACAAAATTTAAATAGGAACTGAAAAAAATACATGAAAGGAAATCAGCACACGAATGTCACGTAATAACTGAGATTAATAGCACATTTCTGTTCAATTGCAAATTCCAGCTAAAACAGTTTTTTTTTCTTTACTAAAATAAAGCAAGCCTATACACATATGAGTGCAATGTTTTGAATCCTTGGGCCCAAAACCCCTTAGCAGGTCCTAATGACGTACCCGTTACGTATTATTGTTAGATCTCCTTTTACAAATTTTATATAGCCAGGCAACAATAAAGTTGCCTGAAATGTGTCGCAATTTCCCCTCTCATAGGAAGTGTTTTCGTGTTGAAGAGTTTGAAGAGTTTCCATTACCTGTCATAGAAGTGCGCTGATAAACCGTCTTCCAGCCTAAAGCTTCGGAATTTCGCTCAGTTAGGGTTACCTGTTACTGTACTGATGAAGATTTACTGATAGTGAAGTGCAAACACTGATATGAATGAATATGGTTATCGTTGCTGATTACAGCATTGTAAGTGTTGGAATTATTAATTCTTACGATAATATGTTTTCGTTTTGGATCCCAATATTGAATCAAATTTTGAATAGTACAAGTTTTATTATTTATGGTATTTAAAATATGTAACAAATGCCAATTAATTAATCGGTTCATTGGGGAGCAACAGTTGATATGAATTATACGATAATTGTTGCTGCTTAACAAGCAACGAATAAAACCAGTTGTTGAAACCTGGTTGAAACCTGGTTGAAACAGAGTTGTACAACTTCTAAACTGAAACAAGTTTGTTACACCGAACAACAGCTTGCGTTACTATGGGTTTAACAATAGGAAACGGTTGCACAGCAACTTTAGTTAGTTAAACAACAAATAAATAAGATATAGTTGTGTAAAAAAGTAAACAAAGCAAGTATAATCCAGAAAATTACGAGCCAAGTGTTTGTATATCTCTAAACAAAACAACGACTTGGACAAGATTCCAAACTGCAAAGACAAATAAGCTATACAGGGTGTCCCATAAATAAACAGCCAAACTCTGGGGTATACTTTGGTTGAAATAAAAAACAACTATGAATGAAATTTCTTACAAAAGCACTTGGTTAAATATAATATCCACATTTTTACATGGCTATTTTTATTATTTTTATTTTTAAATCAATCATTATGAAACTTGGTACATATGTATATTTTAACGTGAAAGAGTTCCATGTTAGAAATAGTACCCAAGCAGCAGCAAAAAAACAAGATGCATTTTTTACCTAACTGAAAATGTATTGAAATTGAAATTGTGTTTTCCCGCAGTAGTGGGCACCTATTTGTATCAATGCTACTCTAATTTTTCACGTGTTTTCACGCTGCGTTTGTGCGTGAAAACCCACTTGTGCGGCCGCAGCCTGGGTAAAAAATCACTCAACCGTAAATGAAATATTAATGCTGTAGTGCTATATGACAAACCGACGTTAAAATTTTAAATCAGGACAAACGTTCGAACTGCGCAGGACACACCTTTTTCAGGTAAAGTACGAGAGAGAGCGAGAGCGAAGGAAGTCTTTTGTTTCTGGAGGGATCTTCAGCTTACCTCGGTCGAGGGTCTAAACAATGAGGCTAATCAAGAAACAATAAGGTCTGGAATAAGAAACAGCAAGACTTACAATAGGATGCTGGGGTTTATTATGTGCAGTAAATAACAAAGTGATTGTACAGTTGCTCATAACAGGATTGACGTGTAAAATGGCGAGTTTAGTCGAATTTGAACCATTGGCTGTTATGTATTGAAATTTTAATACCATTGCTTCGAACAGCACAATGCATATCACATCATATTGTAAAATTGTAAGCTTGTTTAGGTGTTTCGTGTTGGTGACGTTGAACGTTGTAGAAGAAATGTCCCCCACACCGTTAGTGTAAATTTTTTTATTTGTGCTTTGCTGTTGTGCTGGTTATAAAACAAATGGAAGAGCTATTATTTATAATAGTTCAATTGTTTCATTTATTTAAAACAGATCTGAAATATAATAACAAGAAACAAATAGGAAACAAAAACACACTTAGGCCTACTACATACGGAACATACATTGCCTTCAGCTGATCTAAGATACGTATGACAAGTCTGTTAGGCTCAATCATCGTGCATTTACAATACGAGTTTATAAGCTCGCGTCGTTGAGGCGAACAAGCAGTTAATGGATGAGCAAAACCAACGTTATGTTTAAAAGCACTTAAGACATACGCGAGGAGGAAATGGTTGACACAACAATAGACATTTATCTTACCTCAGGCCTGAACAGTCAGTGGGGTTGAGGGGGTAAAGGTAGAGAGCGAAGTCACATGTGTTGTATGTTGTTATGGGGAGCGACGAATTCTTAACAAATTACTCGAGCTTTGTTTATTTTAGAGTGTTCATCTTTCTTGCAGGATCTGCTCTAATAATATAGGGCAAAGCTTCAGTCACCAAGGTCGCGGGTTCAAATCCCGCCAGAGCTAAGTTCCCAACCGCATAAAGTAATGACAAGGTGGGACATAAAAATAATTAGTAGATTTCTTTTAGAAATTTCAACAATACCGTTGATTTGAACGATTATGCCCATCTTTACGTGTGCTTAGCAGTTAGCATAATCGTCTAGTCCACGATAATCCAAGGTATCGGAACCGTACCATGATGGATTAAATTGTCAGGGATTACAGATATCAATATCCCTAGTCCTTGGTACGACTAAGAGAGCGTAATATGATTGAAAACTTGCGATTTGGATATTGCTTATTATCAAGACAATAGCACATGGGTATTCAGTTAATTACAATCGTAGACTAGATATTACTATGTCCCGCGCTGGAATAGTAAAATATTCAGTCAGTTTAGTGTAGGGCCTAGGCTTTTAAACAAATAACAGCTTAGTGCTGACTGGAATAAATCAAGTCATTAACAGTATATACATTCGACTTAAACTCACATTTATTATAATAATATATTATCAATTTTGGATAAGTATTTTCACAGATAAAACATTAAATATTTATTTTTATCCAACAACATACAATCAAAATATTTTCAAATAATACTTTTTTGTTTCTGTTGTTTTACCGAATAAAATGATTTGATTATGGCCTCACGGCAAGTAAAAACGTAATAAATAACAAATTAAAGAAAATGTTATTTGACAGTAATAGTGAAAAGCATTATTATTTATAGCAAAGCAAAACCCACTTGATTGTCGCCTGTTATAAAACACGACATTTGCCAATAGCCTTGTGCAAAGGTCAGAACAACCCTATCAAGTGACAAAGACAAATGAACACAATTGTTTGGCGAGACTTGCAGCTTGCTACTATTAACTAAATCACTCCTTTAGATAACAGCAGCAAGCAGAGCAGAGTGCAATTAATTGCTACGTAGAATGCAGCAGTGATTATTTCTCATATGCAATCAAAAGAACATTTCGTAATGCGTAAAATAAACAAAACGTTAAGTTGTTGTGTATTTTATCACAATGGACAATACATTCATAATAAATGCTCATCAAGGTTAATATTGATTGCATTTGAATCAATAAATCTATTTACTATGTTGAAAAACGTAAACTTATATCATCTAGAATACTTGTTTTTGTTTTACGAAAAACGTAATAGTATTCCATCAATCGGGCATATGTGTAAAGCGACTCTTTCAAAAAGAGCTCCCGTTCACCGTTAACGAAAAATGAACAAGGGTAAAAAAATATCAGCCGGTGGCCGTGTGAACAAGAGTGTTTGTCGTTAACACCTATTATTCTATACTACCACATTAATAAACGATGAGTTTCTACATGATTTACCTTAAAATATCTCCCACAATGACTTCCACCATGTGCGCTATTAAATACGAGCAACTGTTTCCGTTAAATTCAGTTTCAGTAGATGATTGGTTACAAATTAAAATTACAGTAGTTATATATTTTTCATTTACATTTGTCTAAATTTCGACTCTGATGTAAATTATGATAATGATCACAAATCAATCTTGGCAACAATATAATAGCTTTTGACCATCGGAACTATTAATTCCTAAAAAAAATTTGGATGTATTGATAAGATATGTTTTTGCTGCATGTTTATGTATTTACATCTACGTGTTAGCCATATAATTACAACTGCCTTTTTTATAAATTTGCCTCCACGTTAAATAGTTATATATCCCCTATTTTGTCTGTATTAATCTTACAAGGACCATCAATACGATAGAGAATATCAGATTGTAATAAGTAGCAGATTATCACACCAAGGCTGGCTGCCTCGGCACGCAAGCTAGCGTGTACACAGTAGTAACTGCTCCGCCACCGCACGCCGCACACCGCACGCCGCGGGAGAAATGGATCATATCAAAATTGGCACCCCGACTTCCATTATACCATACTCATCTACTTATAAACTTTAAATAATTGTTGATTGTGTGTATAGCTACAATATATCACCAATTAACTTGATATAATAATTGTTTATCTTACAGAGTACTGTACAATATACGGGTATAAACAACGGGTATTTTGTAGACCTATGAATCACAAGATAAGACTGAAAACTGTATTAGGTTTATTGATTTTTGTTATCAATAATGAGTATTACTTTCTTGGGTAAAGCACTCGTGGTGTCAATGCATTTTAAAGTATTCAAAAACACTTATAGGATTATAACTATTCAATATATATGCAATAATATTTGTTGGCAGAGTGTTAGTAGTTTTGATAGTAATTATGTCAGTTTGTCTACGTTACAAACCATTTGTATATCCCTAACAAAATCTAAGTTTGATATAATCTGCGATTTATTTCTGAATTAGCTGCATAATTAATATATAAATGAAATAGTGTATCTTTATGAATTTGATTAATGTGTATACTTGTGGGATTATCGCAATTGCACAAATACTTAAGTAAAGACGTACACATATTAAAGAAAGAACTACACATTTTAAAGAAAGAAGCACCCGTACTTTTCATACACTTGACCCATCTCTTTTTGTGCTCTTTTTGTGTAGAATTCGTACTATCATTAACTTTATACTATGCTATAATCTCAACAGAGATGGTCCACGATAGGTCTAGCTGTTAATTATGGAACTTCAGTCAAGAATAGTTAAATCTCTTAACCGAGTCTCCAGGGTTAAGAGTTTTCCTTCATCTATTGGCCCTACTTATGAACAAAAACGAAAAGATACGTTTCTTCAAAATGAACCCGATCATTATCAACAAGGGTATTTCAAGCAAAACGCGAGGAAAAATCAACGCTGAAGATTTGATACGCTTGATGAAGTGTCAATTAATGTCAAAGACAGATGTCTATTCAGTGCGATTATATGACAAGTAATGGAGGTGACAGCATTCACTGCGTTACTCAGATTTTATATAGGCTACTTTATTTGTTACGTGATTTTTTTTTTAAATCAACTGATTTACCATTGCCATACACTACTCATAGACCTACAGGTTTAAAAAACTCTAATCTTTTATTGCTTAGCATGATGATTTTACTTTATTTGACAAGATAATTAAAATTTGTTTTCCTTTTAAGGTAATGAAACGTACTTCAAAGAAAATTACTTTTTAACTTCAGACTTCATTCACTCAAGGAGTGGCAGAAAACTTAATTTACTAGACACTCCACTTGAAGATTTGATTTTGTTGCTTGGACATCGACATTTTAATTTTTTAAACGACAATTTTTTTTATGAGTTTTTAGGATGGTTGTTATTTGTATCACTACAGTTTTTGTAGTTATTACCTATTAAAGTTAACCTGTCTTCGGTTACACAACACAGTTGAGTTGTTACAAAAACTTTGGTTTATCTGTATCACTACAGTTAACCTGTCACCGGTTACACAACTACAGGACAAGTTTGTAATTGCTTTAAATCACCATCTTGTCTTACACCGGGGTTGTCAGCAACTAGGCGAGTAGTTACAAGAAGGTTGCTGTTATCTGTATGTATCACAACAGTTATCCTGTCTCCGGTTAGCCTTCTTTCACACTAGCGCGGTGCGGCACCGTCCCGCACCGTCGATGCGGGGCGACCCGCAAGGCCCTTTCACACTAGCTGCCCGGATCCGGGCGTTTCCAGGCTGAAACTTTGTGATTTTTGGATGCATTTCATTCAAATAAATAAAAGTAAGGTGGTTATGCTACTTTTTGTATCCGAAAATCAAATACAGTGCCCCCTTGCTAAATAACCTAATTGGATTGATGCCGTGTGTGTAAAAATGTCAATTCCTTGTTTTTTTAAAAGTTATGGTGACAGCTGTGGGATGAATCTCGCACTTCAAACATGATCTCAAATATGTAATGACTCACTTTCTACTCTTGTTATGAAATATACTATAACATCTGGGACCATTTTTTTATTTCAGTGTACTATAGGAAATAAAGTAATTCTGTAGTTGATATATGGTTGATACATGGTTGATATTTTTATGCACATATTTGTAGGTGGTTTTAGCTTAAACAACAATTCATTTCCTTCCATATATTTAGAAGAACATGTAAGTGGTCGTTAAGCTAAATTTTTTTATATTAAATAAATCAGACATGCTTAATAAAATCGTTTGTAAAAATTTAAACATCCAAATGAAAAATGGTTTGCTGCAGTTGGGGTCTCGTCATACACGCTGACCTTCAAACTAAACCAAAATATAAAGCTTGACCAAACTAATAATCTCTATATAAATTTCAACCTCAATACCAAGAACATCAAACTTGCCTATTAACAAGAGTACAACAAAATCAACCACACTCAACCACTGATATGCATAGACAGCCAAAACTACTGATTTATGTGCGGGCAAAACCAGCCCGTCCCGCGCAAGTGTTAAAGCGTACATAAGAACCCATGATCTAAAAACTATTCTTGCGGATTCGACCCGCATTGGAAGTTTAGGTTCGTGCGGGTGATTTTTCAACCCGGACGGAGGTTTAGGTCTGTCCGGGTCAACCCGCACTGGTGTGAAAGCTCCCATATGATTCAATAGTCTAAACAGCTTCGTCCGGTGCGGGACTGTCCCGCACCGCGCTGGTGTGAAAGAAGGCTTACACAACACATCACAGCACAAGTTTGTAATTGCTTCACATCACCATCTCGTCTTACACCGGGGTTGTCAGCAACTAGGCGAGTAGTTACAAGAAGGTTGGTGTTTAGGCGAGTAGTTACAAGAAGGTTGGTGTTATCTGTATGTATCACAACAGTTACCCTGTCTCCGGTTACACAACACATCACAGCACAAGTTTGTAATTGCTTCACATCACCATCTCGTCTTACACCGGGGTTGTCAGCAACTAGGCGAGTAGTTACAAGAAGGTTGGTGTTTAGGCGAGTAGTTACAAGAAGGTTGGTGTTATCTGTATGTATCACAACAGTTACCCTGTCTCCGGTTACACAACACATCACAGCACAAGTTTGTAATTGCTTCACATCACCATCTCGTCTTACACCGGGGTTGTCAGCAACTAGGCGAGTTGTTACAAGAAGGTCGGTGTTATCTGCATCACTGCAGTTACACTGTCTCCGGTTACACAACACATCACAGGACAAGTTTGTAATTGCTTTAAATAACCATCTCGTCTTACACCGGGGTTGGCAGCAACTAGGTGAGTAGTTACAAGAAGGTTGATGTTATCTGTATCACTACAGTTACCCTGTCTCCGGTTACACAACATATTACAGCACAAGTTTGTAATTGCTTCATATTACCGTCTCGTCTTACACCGGGGTTGTCAGCAACTAGGTGAGTAGTTACAAGAAGGTTGGTGTCATCTGTGTCACAACAGTTACCCTGTATCCGGTTACACAACACATTACAGCACAAGTTTGTAATTTCTTCATATTACCGTCTCGTCTTACACCGGGGTTGTCAGCAACTAGGTGAGTAGTTACAAGAAGGTTGATGTTATCTGTGTCTCTACAGTTACCCTGTCTCCGGTTACACAACACACCACAGGACAAGTTTGTAATTGCTTCACATCACCATCTCGTCTTACACCGGGGTTGTTAGCAACTAGGCGAGTTGTTACAAGAAGGTCGGTGTTATCTGCATCACTGCAGTTACACTGTCTCCGGTTACACAACACATTACAACACAAGTTTGTAATTGCTTCACATCACCATCTCGTCTTACACCGAAGTTGTCAGCAACTAGGTGAGTAGTTACAAGAAGGTTGGTGTTATCTGTAGCACAACAGTTACCCTGTCTCCGGTTACACAACACATCACAGGACAAGTTTGTAATTGCTTCAAATAACCATCTCGTCTTACACCGGGGTTGTCAGCAACTAGGTGAGTAGTTACAAGAAGGTTGATGTTATCTGTATCACTACAGTTACCCTGTCTCCGGTTACACAACACATCACAGCACAAGTTTGTAATTGCTTCACATCACCATCTCGTCTTAAACCGGGGTTGTCAGCAACTAGGCGAGTAGTTACAAAAAGGTTGCTGTTATCTGGATCACAACAGTTACCCTGTATCCGGTTACACAACACATCACAGGACAAGTTTGTAATTGCTTCATATTACCGTCTCGTCTTACACCGGGGTTGTCAGCAACTAGGCGAGTAGTTTCAAAAGGTTGATGTTATCTGTATCACTACAGTTATCCTGTATCCGGTTACACAACACATCACAGGACAAGTTTGTAATTGCTTTAAATAACCATCTCGTCTTACACCGGGGTTGGCAGCAACTAGGTGAGTAGTTACAAGAAGGTTGATGTTATCTGTATCACTACAGTTACCCTGTCTCCGGTTACACAACACATCACAGGACAAGTTTGTAATTGCTTTAAATCACCATCTCGTCTTACACCGGGGTTGTCAGCAACTAGGTGAGTAGTTACAAGAAGGTTGATGTTATCTGTGTCACTACAGTTACCCTTTCACCGGTTACACAACCACAGGACGAGTTTGTAATTGCTTCACATCACCGTCTCGTCTTACACCGGGGTTGTCAGCAACTAGGTGAGTAGTTACAAGAAGGTTGCTGTTATCTGTATCACAACAGTTACCCTGTATCCGGTTACACAACACATCACATGACAAGTTTGTAATTGCTTCACATCACCGTCTCGTCTTACACCGGGGTTGTCAGCAACTAGGTGAGTAGTTACAAGAAGGTTGATGTTATCTGTGTCACTGCAGTTACCCTTTCACCGGTTACACAACCACAGGACGAGTTTGTAATTGCTTCACATCACCGTCTCGTCTTACACCGGGGTTGTCAGCAACTAGGCGAGTAGTTACAAGAAGGTTGCTGTTATCTGTATCACAACAGTTACCCTGTATCCGGTTACACAACACATCACATGACAAGTTTGTAATTGCTTCACATCACCGTCTCGTCTTACACCGGGGTTGTCAGCAACTAGGTGAGTAGTTACAAGAAGGTTGCTGTTATCTGTATCACAACAGTTACCCTGTATCCGGTTACACAACACATCACATGACAAGTTTGTAATTGCTTCACATCACCGTCTCGTCTTACACCGGGGTTGTCAGCAACTAGGTGAGTAGTTGCAAGAAGGTTGGTGTTTACTGTATCACAACAGTTACAAATTACACAATAAACCGGTTTACACAACAAACCGAGGGATTTTTAAGACATAAGTGAAAAATTAAAGGTGGCAAGATTTTGTATACTCGTAACAAAAATTATAATGATCAGGTGGTCGGAGAAGTAAGACCTTTTAAGACAATGGTGGATAAAAATTGTGGGAAGATTATCATCAGAATATATAATCATTAATTTTAACAAGGATGAAAAACAAGGAGGTCAGAAATAAATTCAAATTTGCAACAAAGTATATATGCATACAAATGTGTAATAGATCATGATATAGTCAATGATTAAATTATTGATTTAATATATAGCCTAAGAAAAATACGTTTATTTCCATTATTACAACTCTCAGATATTACAATATAACTCTGCTGTGTGTTCTAAACATGAGGAGTGGTATAATTTAAGTATTCAACTGCTTTCAATTTTTCTTTACTATTTTTATATTAAGTGTTAAATTTACCACATTGTAAAATTAAGAAGTGGCGGGAAATATCTAGACGGTTTATTATTTAAACAGAATAGAAAACTTATTCATATATTCTTAGTTGTTAACTTTTATTGGACATATAAAACAATCAAAAACCTAATAGTAATCGAAAACCCTTAGTTATTTTATTTGAGCTAAATGCGTTACAATTCATACAATATGTTGATATTTATCATCGTGCTTTGAGAATTACAAACGTATTGATGCAGGTTTATCTAATTTATAATTCTCTTAAAGCGTCATCACTAATGTGTAGGAATAATTAATGTGTAACTGTTTATTATGGTTGCAAGAACACTTTGCACAAGGTTTACAGTATACCCAATGTAATATGCAAAACAACCGCTTCACATTTAAGTTGTGTTGTACTATAAATATGATGTTCATGAACATGTTTTCGTTGTATAGTAAACTTGCTGCAAGCAAACCAATACCGGCGTTTTATTAATTACTTCCTTTTATATCGGAAATTATTCCAGAAAATATTCGTGAATCAGATAAAAATTAAGTGATAGGCAAGACATATTTTAAATAAATTATTTGGAGCCACTCACATTTTAAAATATGATAAGCCACAAGTTATTTAGTAATGAATGCTTTTAAAGATCGTAATTGGGATAAAAAAAAACTATTATGATAATTAGGGCATAACCAAGCAACATCGGTAAAATGCCCCTGCCGCAAAAAACCTGCAGACTATGTAATTTCCAATTAGTCTGGTTGCATTTTCACTAAAATATTTCCTTAAAAAATCATATCTATTTCGTACTAAGATACCCGTTGCTCAAAATTGAGCAATTGTTAAGTATTGAATAAATTAATTGAATCAAAATAATTTATTTTCACGATAATTTAAAATTAATATATTAGATTAAACTTATGAAAAATCTAATAAATACTGACAGTACAAACATAAAGCTATTTATCAAATTTTATTGAAAGTATTTTGCAGTTTTATGCTGCTTATATAAACTGATGTTTTCTATAAACAAATTGAGCCCCACTCAGGAATTTGCGTAGGTTTGAGGGACAAATGCAAATTGTTCATCATTGTTGTATCATTGTATTCCTATTGGATCAATAAACAAAAGTAATATCCAGATGGTAATATCCACTCATTGCTATGGACTGACCCTAAGACTTATTATTAGACGTCATGGCTAAAGCTGTAACTACCAGGGATCTAGTTTCTTTTATGTATATTCGCATCACTTTGTCTGATGGCTTCAAATTGACATTTGGGCGTCAGGATGCTTGCTTATGAAATCAAACACATTATGTAGATAGATTTAAATAACATCAGATTTTAAAAGTACTTAGGTTCATTGTACGATAGCTATTTAAAGTTGTTACTTAATATGTATGTAAACATGTTGACAGATAGTGTTTTTGGCCTCTGGCCAGATTAAAATGAAAAATTAATCAGTGCCGGGCGAGGTCTTGCCGTACCACCTACTGAACTGCCAACGCTGAAACGTAAAGGTAGTATAACATTGAAAAACTTAATGTGTTTTAACATAAAATTGAACTGAGAACAGTGGTTTTTAGTACGTTATTACAGTACACTTGCCAATTGTATATGTACTTTTGACTGCAAATTTACGAACAAATAACTGTAAATAAGCAAGCTTACCCGTGAATACAGAGTACTAACAGCTATTTAGTTTTGGCTAGCCACTGTTACTCCCCTAAGGAACAAAATTATAACCTAAGACCGGTTGTTATTCTGGCACAATCCGGCAAACCCCCTCGCAAAGACAACAGTGAATTATTAACCATGTTTTTGAAACTAACAAAAAACAAACAGTTGTTACTGAACACTTACTTGACTTTTGTCCTTGTCATTACCTAACTCTCATTCCTTAATACTACCTCCTCAGACTCAGCATCATTAAAAGGGGAGGCCTCAAACCTTTTTACAAAAACACGTAATTATTTCATTTACATACATTGGTATGACGGGATAAAACGATAGGCTGACTATTACAGAAAATGCGAAAAACTCTAGGCCTGCAGATAATGACATAACACCAAACAATATATAGTTATTTGTGCAACTAGTGAGAAAAGTGAGCAATTGACTCACTCGAGAGAAATCCTTACTCACGAGCCGTAGGCGAGTGAGGAATGGTTTCTCGAGTGAGGAAATTGCACTTTGAACTCGAGTTGCACATTATACTTTTCCTACAGTTACCATAAAACAAATAAATTGGTGAAGAAACGTAACCTATTTTTACACAGAAGTGAACTTTTAATATAACATTTAATGTGACACTTCTCAACAAATAATGTGACAAAAAAAAATAATGTGAAATAATGTGTGTGTGTGTGTGTGTTTAATGTGACAAATACAACAGAACAACAGCTGACCAGCTGATTTACAGCCATTGCTGCCAACGTATTTCGCGCGCATACGACGTTGCCTGCATTTACGCGCTCACTATTTCGTGCCTTCACGTTGCAAATCTGGAGTGAGACAAAGTAATTAGAGTGAGACAATGTTAACATTGTCTCACTGATGAGCGAATTGGCCACTTTGCTTTCTCAAATCAGTGGGAGAACATGTACATTGTTAGGTAACTGTAGGAAAAATAAATAATATCAATGTGAACGCTAATGTAAATTATATTGGAAATAGCATTATCGAATTCTTTTAGTTAACGTCAATAAATGAAAGGGAAGCCAAAAGTATTTACTTTTTATTGTTAAATAGCCGTATATACAAACTGATCAACATATGTATTGAGTAAGTTGACTCTTCCGTAATAAAGTGAGGGAGTTGTATAATACTTATGCAAATGCTTAAGTAATAAAATATTAGTTAAGTGTTAGGATGTAAAAATTAAGTTGATCTTGAACTTTTGTTCTTAATAATATAAATTAATTATTAATAAGTAAAAATTGTAAAATGAATTATTTGTTCTGATGAGCGCTTAAATACAGTACTCGTACCGTCTGTTGGCAACACCACGCGTCAGCAATTATAGTTTTTTTTCTTTCTTTTTTTTCTAATATGTATTTTCTGTCCGTGATTTCGTGTGCATGTAATGAAGAGGATCGTTCCAAATAACTTCTGCTTAAAAAAGAAACTTAAGGTTCGATACCAGAGATCAAGTGACAGGAAACCTCATGATCACCAGTAATAGTGGCATTTCAAACACGTGTATTTCCATTGAACTCCGGCAAGCGTGTTTGAATGAATTGTGAAATTAGCCATAGATAATTTGTCATAGCTTATTAAGCTGTAAGAGATCTAGCCACACTTTGAAAATCCCATATTTTGTACCTACAGAAGTAACGTTTTGGTAACCTCACAAACCTAAGTTGCAACAAGTATAACGATGTAGAGCAAGACACCCCCCCCCCCCCCCACCGTTCTACATGAGATACTGAAGTGGTCAATTTGGCTCAGCCACTGACACAATCAATCCTCAGGCTCATTAGCAATAAACTCGCTCCATTTCACAATCAGACTCAGCTAATGTGGTTATTTCTACAGAGCAATATCAGACATAGTAAACAAGTCTGAGAGGAGTACACGAGTTGTCTACTTAACATCATCAGCCTGGGTCATAGGTATTATTAAACCCAGAAATACAATCGTGTTTGATGTCGACAAAATGTCGGTGATTTGGTTCAAACAATAAGCGGGTACACAAAGCCGTTTAGTTGTGGGACAGAACTGCAATGTTATCTGAAGCCGAAGCATACTAATACTCTTAAGCATTTAGAACAGCCGAAAGGCGGTTTTATACTGAAAAATGTATTACATTTCGGTTTAAAGTATTTGAATACGATAATGAATATATCATAGCTAACCGACGAGGCACTAATAGGTCTTGCAATACGCTGATTTGACAAAGACTATATGCTGTATGTAGCAATCTGCCAATATACACTATTTTATTCTCAAACTCCCGTCAAACACTATTATCCACAGATTTTTTTTGCAACCACGTGACGCCAACCTGGTAATATTACAATAGATTTCACTTTTCTTTACTGCACATTTTCTACGTCCCATATACTAGACTCTATGCCTCAATATTATTTCACGAAGGAACGTAAAACATAAAACCCCTTTTAATTCAACTTGCACAGCAAAATTAGAATTTGTAGTGGGTTTCTTAAATGTTTAAATTGTATATCATGTGGACTTTCCAAATACTGTGTTGGAAATTATAATTTGAAACCTTGTGTTGGCGTCAAAACGACAAAGTGTCACCCCTTCCCCTGGGTTTTGGGGGTGTGAGTGGCACGGGGGCAGTTAAGGCACCAACGGTCGTCTCGGATTTACGATGCATTTAGATGTATTTTTTTAAATTCACATCTCATTTCAAATTCCAATATCCATTCATTAATTTTCATTTATTCAATATTACTCGAATCATTTTTCAATAAACAGTGTAATAATTCAGCACCAACAACCCAAGTTCATTGCAGAACTGAGTTCATATCATTTAGTGCGTACACCTCTACAAATGTAAAAGAGCCATTTCAAAGTGAAGTGGTGTACCAAGAGCCACGGCAGTCTTGGAGGACATGATAATCGCTCCCAACTCCCAATTCGTATTATGTGGTCTAATGCTTGTACGCTGGAAAGGCCTGGCCGATGTCTTATGAGTGATGTAATTAATTAAAAAACAACGTTATTGATCAACCTTTTTTAAAAGTCCAATGACAAAAATTGATAGTTATAATAATTTAAAAAGAATTCCACGATCGAAAAGGCGCAAGCAAAGATAAAACAGCTGATTCCATGCATATAGCAACGATTGGAGCGAACCTTTTGTTCCGTTTTCGGTAAATATTCACCAACGCAGCTGTTCTGACTGCGACCGGCGACGCGTATGATTCCTACAATGACAATATTTCGCTGCCAACGCCAAGCTACATTTACAACACTTTTTTGATTTGAGTTAAATAAATATTGCTGAGTTTGATTTTTCGTTCAAACATAAAAGCTGACAGTGAGTTCTATAACGATTCACTTGGTGTAGTTGTTACACAAGACATAAACATAAACAATTTATTTTCATATTACAGTGTTTCAAAGCCAACTAAGTGTTTGCGTCTATATCCTATTGTTAAAAATGATAATTCTGTAATTAGTTTTGCTATATTTTGATAATTTTGCTCTATGGTAGAATGTTAATCAATAACCGATCAGTAATATTAAACGGGTTCCAAGACAAATTGTTGTAATGCAATTCGCTTACATAGTTGTCCAATAGGATCGTGCATAACTATCCGTAATTAAATGTTGAGATATTACGTTCTAAAACTAGTCAGTAGACAAGACTTAAGATTATTGTTTTACAATAATAATATTATGTTATAGTATGAAGTATAATATTTAGCTCCTGACTATTTTTATTGATAACTTCTTTACATGCATCGTACGTGTTATTAAATTACTGAAAGTACAAAAATACGTCAAATAACACTTGTAATAATATGGTTACCCTTATACTGTGTAGGCCTACTCACAAGACGGTAAATCAATTTAATTGATGGTAAGTGGTGATAGATTTCGATTAGGAAATCTAATCTATTGGGTCTGATGATGATTGGAGTGTCCAATCGAAATCAATCGCCACTTACCATCTTTTATGTGTATTTCCCCGTCTTGTGAGTAGGCTTACACTGTATAAGTGTAAATATATTATTACAAGTGTTATTTAACGTACTTTTGTACTTTCAGGAGACTTTTATAGATCTCAAAATTTGCCATTATGGTATAATAATTACCAATTAAGCATTTAGGAACATGGAATATTGTTAAAGTATAACAGAGTACAGTAGGAATGGAGTATTGTAGTAGGTTCAGATATACCTAGCTTATATTTTACTAATATTTTTAAATGTTCTACACTAGTATTCGTCTTTGTTCAGAACTATTTCGTAGACCATAAACGCTTGCCTTGTAGCCTATAGATAAATAATTTAAATGACAACAACGAACGAATTGTGTATGTACAAATTGTAACTTGTGTAGGAAAATGTAAAAGTTTATTTGCGATTTTGACGATGGAATTCAGCTTGAATTTGTACAAAGTTGTTGCAAGGATTTTTCACACTCCCATCAATCCCACTGGTCATTCTGGTCATTATTGTGTGAATCATGGCAAAACAGACCTCATCATCACAAACATGTAAATCCAGGGATCATAATGTAGATGACTACTTGAACCCTTACAACCCTTACAAACTACTTGAACAGAATACATTATCCAGCGTCTAGGGGACCGGAACAAAAACAGTTGGTGGGGACCGAGTTTAGCTCAAACTAAACTAATTGTTTATAAAATAAAGACATTATTAGAAACTTAAATAATTTGCCATCCTAAAAGATAAGGTTCAAAAAAGGATTTAACTTAAAAAAAACTGTACAACCTACAAAATACAGAATATTAAAACTGCCCGTTGATAGTCAAAATAATATGATCCGAAAAAATATCTCTTAATAATATTTTAAAATATCTTTGGTATTACATTGTTTAAACGTGGATTGTTCGTTGCCAGCTAAGGTCAGGTTATATTGGGCACCAAACGGAATTGAAGTGGAAAATAGATATTAACATTCTTAATTTATGGAGAAGTTGTTATCATTCACAATATCGTATCAAACACAATTTGTCGACAGTGTATTTACATATTTCCGTTATAAATGTTTATTGGAAGTCATTATATTTGTATCACTAACCGGTAAGTTGCATACTTCTCGTGTAAAACTGAGAAAGGTACTATCGTACAAGTAGGCAATAAATAAATAAAAAGTGATAAAAAGTGAAAAATAAATAAATATAAATTTGAAAAAGTGCAAGGATACTTTTGGAATATATCAGGCGACATAGAACGTTTGGAAGCACATTTGCTACAGAACTGATTTTACATTTAAACCACGAAACTTCAGTCAAGAATTAACAAGTCACGAATTAAGTAACACATTAAAAATACTATACGAAAACAAAAGAGATAAGTTTCTAGCAAGTAGTATTGACAATTATACGGATTACGTCAAAGTTACATTTCCTCAACATAGGTTGTACATCCGGAGCCAAACTATTAATGCGAAGCCCTCATTAGAACGTCGCGTCGTCGTTCATTGTGTGACGTCAGCAAACGTCAATGGAGGACTGCTGCAGTTGAGTCGCTTACAAGTCGGTAGTCACCTACCTCATTATAATCATCAGTCACAAGCACCCCCCCCCCCCACTCACTCATAATATTGTTTACACTAATTGCGACTTCTACTTCTTTACTCCTAATTGTCGCTCGACCTCGTTACATGTCCAAACTTAGATACCGTCGTTGCTATTTATTTGCTAATTAACAAGGGATTATACAGAGCATTACTGCAAAAACATGAATATTACACAACATTACATCAATTGGTATGATTTGATTTTTTTTAGCAAATTTATTCCGTTTTTCAAAGACTTTCGATATTTTTACTCTGATTAACTATGTAATTTCCTTAAAACATTGGACCAAACTTGTAAACTCAACACTCAGCATGAAATCACTAGTTGATACAATTTGGTATGACAACTATTCAGTCACTTACAAACTCATGTCTATAATAAATGCGTCACGTCTAGTGATCACTCTAAAAAAGGTTCGGATAGAAAGGATTTAATGTCAACTGTGTGGCTACTTTGTGTCAAATTTGATATAAATATTACCGATCCATTACTTTTTTTTTATCTAAAGGAGTTTTCGATCCGGGTTTGATTCCCTAGGCAGAAACCTGTGTAGGAACTTAACACGATCTAAGCGCTAGTGTCAATACTTCAACCATTTAACAAGGTCGAAGCACAAGTCAGTAGGGGCAAAAGTAAGGAAATTTGAGCTTTGACCTATTTATAAGGAATATGATTCAACTAGAAAACTTAAACAATCCTCTAAACTATGACATTGACTGTAGAAAAAACGGCAAAACAAAATGCTTGATACTTCCGGACGGGAACCGACAAAGTAACCAAGACGAATGACTTGTGTTTGGGCTGAAATGTTCTGTCGCTCAAACCACAACATTTACTCACTTTATTGCATTATCTATGCAACTTTAGCTGACGTACATTTAGATGGATAACCTGAAAGTACTTTATGTAAAATTTTCAATTTGTATCTGCAAATTTTATATACGTCACTGAAAAACAAGAAACAGATTTATTGGCAAGATTCAATTTCATTTGTTTTGTGTAAAATTATAAGGATATCCATATTGAATTTAAAGTGGAGAAAAGGCGTATCAAATCTATTATGCACATAGTTTTATGGACAATAATTGTATTACGGCTATGCTTAATTTAAAAACACCATGCAATATACAGGGTTAGTAAAATGTGTGGAGACCCCCTGTTATTTTTGTAATGGCCCATACTAGAAAAACTAAACTCGGCACACCTTTATGACATGTTATGAAGTACTTTTTGGGCATAACCGTCACTTGGTGTACATCCCCAAAATGGGGGATTTTGGGGGAAACTCAACAATTTTAAATACAAAAACCCATCGAGTGACCCCTCATTTTGAAGGTCCTGGTAAAAGAAAACCAACAACGCAAACTAGAGGTCTTTATCTCAATCCAGTAAAAAATGGCAGCCAATTGAACTTCTCAGAAGTTAAATTTAACTTACAGCTTTCCAAGTCTGGAGACCCCCTGTAAATTTTGTAGCGGCTCACACTAGGAAAACTAAACTCTACACACCTTTTTGGCATGTTATAAAGTACTTTTTAAGCCTAATAGTCTTTTGCTTACCAAACCCAAAATGGAGGATTTTGGGGGAAACTCAAAAGTTTTAAAAGATAAGCCCCATCGTGTGACCCCTCATTTTGAAGGTCCTGGTAAAAGAAAATTAACAACGCAAACTAAAGGTTTCTATCTCAATCCAGTAAAAAATGGAAGCCGATTGAAATCTTTAGAAATCGGAAATAACTTGCAATTTTATATTCAATTGGCTGCCATATTTTACTGTGCTAAGATAGAGACCTATAGCTTGCGTTGTTAGTTTTCTTTTATTATGACCTTCAAAATGAGGGGTCACTCGATGGGGCTTATCATTTAAAATGTTTGAGTTTCCCCCAAAATCCCACATTTTGGGTTTGGGAACTTATGAGAATTTCAATTGGCTGCCATTTTTTACTGAAATGAGGTAGAGACCTCTAATTTTCGTTGTTGGTTTTCTTTTACCAGAACCTTTAAAATGACGGGTCATTCGATGGGTCTTTGTATTTGAAATTTTTGAGTTTTCCCCAAAATTCCCCATTTTTGGATGAACACCAAGTGGCGGTTATGCCCAAAAAGTACTTCATAATATGCCATAATGGTGTGCCGAGTTTAATTTTTCTAGTATGGGCCGATAAAAAATTAACAGGGGGTCTCCACACATTTTACTAACCCTGTATATAACCAACTCAGAGTAATTAACTTGAATGTATCGTAAATGTATGCCCATGTACAGCGCGCTTGTAGACTGATGTTTCTACTCGTGCCCTTGTCGTATTTAATAATTACTAACTTATACATTCCTCAAGTCTTTACGTTTCACAAATTTATCTTAACTTACAAAAATTATCTTTGTAGGATAATCAATAAAACTTATATTACCATCTTTCAAATAGGAAATCAATCTGACAATTGTAAGGGAATGTTTTAGTATAAATCCAACTAGGTAAATGGAAATTCACTTAGTCTACAGGTTTGCTGCGGTAGGGGTATTCTAGTATTTAAAATGGATTGTAATTGTTGTTACAAAACATTTCCGCGTCATACACATCCTACATGTAAAGACTGCAAATGTTGTAGTTAAACAACTCTCTCTGATAACAAAATGTTCCTACCAAATTCAAGATTGAAGAGTTTTCAACTTTTTTTATAAGATATAACATTTGATTTATAAAGTGATTTAGTGAAAAAGGAAAATGTAAAAGATTAAAAGGTTAAAAGGTATATTTGTTACTGGAATTCAAAATTGTAGATTGCTGTTATCTTCATTTTAGTTCATTTACCACGTCATGCAACAGTAACAGTGTTCGCTCTGATTAACACAAAAGTTAAACAATAACAAGTTGTTAATAATTCATATTTTATTTGCGTAATTTGTTATGCAGTTTGAAACATAAAGTAGAGAAATTAGTGTATATTTATAGTATTATTATAGTAAATTTATAAAGTAAATGTAATAAGTAAATTTATAATAGTTAGTAGGACGAAGTAAAACAATAACTGTTGCGGATAATGCGAAAACACGTTGATGACGTAACGTATTAAACAATATCAATACGGGAACACTCATGTAATTTATATTGAAAATAACATTTCCCAATTCCATGAGATAACGTCAATGAATGCATAACAAAATCAAATTAGTGTTTAAACCATTAGATCGTTATTTCGTTGAGTTTCCAATAAAATAGAAATACCTGTTATTGATCTAACATCATAACATTTAACAAGTAATTTGTGAGCATTAATAAGTAGGTAAAATTATTGTAATCTAAGCACATCAAACGTTTGTCTATCACTCAATTTACGAATGTGGTATGAACATGTACAACATGAACAGCGCAGCAGCAGCAGGTTTACAAAGTATTGGTATCGAGGTTTCTCAACAAATTAAATGGCGAATATTTTTCAGTTAATATTTAAAACAATATGGGGCTAGTTTTTAGTTTATAAACTAAAAGATCAGAGTGTTTTTTAAATATTATATTAAAAAACATAAAAAGTAAACATTTACAAAAACAACATAAACAAATAACATGTGAGCATGTGATTAAATAAAACATACTAGTGTACATGTTGCTTGAATTCGAGCAATTGCAAAGTATTACAGGAGTTATTTCAAAACGAATAACAGTCATATTTGAATGAGTTTAAAAGAGTCAACTCAAAAATTACTGGTGTGTACCTCAGACCATGTTTATCTTCGTTATTGATAAACCTAAAGCATTCCGGTCGGTTTTCTCCTTCTCAAAATGCCTCGCTGTACAGGCAACACAGGTCATTGATAGAGGGCCAATTGAGAACAAAAAGTTGTTTTGGGGTAGTGAGGGCGCATTTGTAACCTAATAGTTGAGATTGTCCAGGGTCAGGTGCTGACTATGATAAGTTATATTACGCGCCACTGTTCTGTGCTGCGGTCGTTATCACGCATCCTGTCTATGTTTGGTTGTCGTCGCGTCGGAGGCATTTAAAAGAAAAAAACAACAAATAGACAAATTATAGCTACACGAAACAACGATAAATACACAAATTTAAGATACAACCATACTAACACGATTCGTCTTGGGGGTTATGTTTACACAAACTCAAATAGTAAACAAATGTACTCAATGCGTTTCATTGATTTGAAAAATAAATAACAGCAATTAAATTATACAGCTGATCAAAATGTAAACAATTATGTTCTTCATAAGGATAACATGGGAACTTTCAAAGCCACTGGGGCACAGCCCAAGGGACTTTTTCAAAAATGTAAGGCCAGTTTGCAAATCTACGCGACACGCTCTTTCCAATGAGACGTCAATGGATAAAATCGGTTAAGAAATGGTGGAGGAGTTCAACCGACAAAGTTTCATGTAGCGTATTAATTATAAAGATATTACTTGTCATCTTCCCATTGAGCTTGGAATCCTCATCTTTATTTCACAACTTGTTCTTTTAAAAATTAACAACTGCACATATAATTGAAAAACATGCCTTTTAGTTTATTTAGTTGACTGCACCATAATTGATCAACTAAAAGATCATAGTGTTTTATTTGCTGTCTATTTCCAAAACTAAATAGTTAACATTTACAAAAACAGCATAAACAAATTACATGTGAACATGTGATTAAATAAAACATATGTTACGAGTACTTGTCAGTTTGTGTAGCGTTTTGTAAATTTGGACTTTATATTTTATAAATTCAGTAATAATAGTCGAACAATTGAAAAATAGGCAGCTCTTGATTGCTCGGAACAATATTTAATCTCCGATAGGCATCACCATGACAACGGCCATCCCGGCTTTTAACGTGATATTGTTACATTCAAGTAGGCTAACTAAGAAGAAACATCATTTACAGTTCAATGTAAGAATAATGAATGTCAATCAATGATCATAACAATGCTGATTTTAATAAAATAAATAATGAATCAAAAAATATATTAGTTAGTAGATATTATCGACACAACTGTTTTGTCATGTTTCATATTAAACACAGTATTGATGTTTTATATTATTTTTGGCTAATAAAGGCTTCTAACCTTCTAACCTCCTGATAACTACTTTCTAAGTTCAATTTTCAATATCGAGACGAAGGAAATACATTAACACAGTGTTTAAAATCCACGAGAAGCGTTAACTCCCAAATTTACGGCGTTTAATAACGGCGAGGAGCCTTCTAAACTGCTGATGAACAACCTTCACCCCAAGTTACATCTCTGGGGCGTTCGTTAAATCAAGTGTAATCATCTTATTTTTACCGCCTTTAACAAATGTTTGATAGAAATTATACTTTTAAATTCTGTTTGTACGTAAGTTTTCAAATTAAGGTACCATAAAGATTATGCGTACAAGACTAGTCTTAGCTAATTGTTTTGTAGGTTATTCAAACATCCATCACGAATTGCCATATTAATTTTAAAGTTTATTTAATGCCTAAGTAAAAAATGTAAAAATGATTTTGTGAGATAAATAAGGTGTGGTAAGTCGAATCAAAGTTTTATTGTTTGTTAAAAATAATACCAAACTAGTGTAGATTGCTGCTTTAATTATTTAGGGTTGAAGGGGAGCACTATAAGAACTGCACTTGTGCGTCGTGAAAGATTGTTAAATTGTCCAATTTAAAAATATGTAAAAAACGTTAATATGTAGTTTACACTTAAAATCTTAGTATTAGTTCCCTATGAACCTTTTTGAAAATACATCCTGGAATTATGTGGTAATGCAAATTTAAAACCTTAAAAGTTGGTTAACTAAAATTTCAAAACTTACCAGTTTTGTAGGAACGGCATGCTTATACCAAGTATGCTTACATTACCAAAAGGATGCATAGAAACATACCTGTGAAATAAAATCAGTATTAATACATCATAACATACGTACTACAGCTAGACACATAAGTGCAAACGCAAAACAAGCGAAAATCATAAACTTAACTCGAGCAAGAAGAAATACTAACATTTCATCATGCTAACTCATAAAAACATCGAATTATTACATTCCACAATTTAGAAAGAAATGTGGCAAATAAAAAATAAAACGTTGATAAATGTCATATAACACGATACAACATACAACAGCTAGCACAGCCTAAGGCCTCATTGTGTTTGCACATACCGCATTTAAATATGGGGAAGACACTTTAAGGTTGGCCAGCATCTGCAAAGAACACACTTTGGTTACAATAATTATCATAGAATGAATAAATGCAAATACAATAACTGAAGAGTTTCTCTTCAAACACCCTCGCTCAACAATGAGATGTCATTCGTAGAAAGGATTTATTCTCAGGTATATTATTATCAGAAAAACGTATACATGCTATTCAAGTTTAGGTTTTAAAGTTTTAAAAAGCACAAACTTTCACCTCGGCTTGATTTTAGATTGTTCACGAATCAGGTTATTTCGTACAATCGTACTTTCTTGATTTTTCCAAAGTCCATTGCAAAGTTTATCTTAATTAATTAAATCATTCAAAGGCAGTGATACGCGTGTGAGCGTGTGTTTGTGTGTGTAGCTGAGGCCGGTGTCATAGTGAACCACAGGTGGACATGTCAGTTTAATCCAAGCAGGTTTAGAGACCGTCATGTATTGTATTGTTCTTTGTACCAACCATGTATTTGATCCAAGCTCGTATTCATGTGAAACATTAATGCAATGGTGCACGGTTGCTGTCCTAGCACCTTAGTTTGTGTAGGTGGGACCTACAAATAATAAAACATACTAGTGGTCGTCCAGTGGTCGAAAACTCGACCAAAAACATGAAACATGTAATGTACACGTATTTGGATACTGAAGTAGACATCCCATCTAAATGGACAGGCTGCCGCAATTTTTTTTTATTAAAAAACCTGTAGTTGTGTGAGCCAGTCACTGAATGCGTGTCTAAAATTCTATTTTCTACCTTATTTTTTGTTGCTGACAAAGTCAGTTGATGGGTAATAACAGTTGCTATAGCTTATAATAAGTCATATTCCATAAGTTTGACTTGGTAAAAAACATCGTGTATTCGACAGAAATTAGTCATTTAGATCAGCGCAATCTGTTGGTGGCTCATATCAACTACGACGAATTTAAAGAAAAAACTGGTGTCAACTTCAACATGGGTATGGAATGTAAAGGTACAGGCTTCTCTATTTTCACCCCACGCTGTAAATAAATTGTCCATGTGATTGTAATTTCTTCCATTTGTTTTGATTTTCTGTTGATATTTCGCTGTTATTTCGTAACCAGCATGGCAACCCATAAAGCACATGTTAATTTTTTTAATTTCATATCCATTTTTGCGCTTATATTTGAACCTATTTTAATTTTCAAAGGGATTCTGCAATTCTACATGAAAATATCTTTCCAGCGGTATGCGTAGATTTTCCCTGCGATGCACACGAGCTGAGAAAAAAGGTTTTAAAGAAACATGCTTGCCTATTAATATATAGATTATATATTATAATATATACTGTACATTTTCCTTTGAAATAACGAAACATTTTGGAGCTACTATCCAAAATGGTAAATAAGATCGTTTATTTTTTGAAAAAGAAAAAAAAATGTTGAAAGCATAATTATAAATTCTATGAACTTTGTTGTGACAACCGTGTTGGTTGGAAGATGGTGCCTTCAAGAAAACTAATCAAACCATGGCTGGATAACAAATTGTCATTGACAAAGTCGGCGTCTAAATATAGGAGCCCTAACTTGTTAAATTAAGCTTCTAGTTAGTTGTGATTGATGATTCAAAGAACAACCAATTGAGATTTAAACTCCCAACTACAAATTTAGTAATTGGGTTTTCGAATTAGTTCGACTTCGCTTTGAAACTAGAAACTCTTAGCTAGCTTTAAACTGTTGTTAACATCAATTTGTAGTTTCAATGCACACGTCAAACATAGCCACAAATAGTTTTTTTTGCAAATCGATCTATTAAAGTTAATATGTTTCACACAAATCATTTAATAATCGTAATATTAAAACCACGTCCGGATATGAAAGAGGATTAATAAATGTAACAACAAGAAAAAGTTATAACCCGGCATAGTTCGTTAAAATGAACTTATTGTCTTTGGTATGCAGTTGTAAAAGATTTTAGAATGTAACGATAAAACAATTCGTTTAATAAACAACTTACGCCACAAACATTTAAAAGAAAACTTGCAAAAAGAAACTTTCTCTTATCATGCAATTGGTACTTGATGGCTGAAACTTCTTGGAAAGCTCTCTAAGAATATTATGATAATACTTCGTCTTCTGCCGTAAGATAAGGGATGGCCATAAGTAGCCATCTACAAAGTGATAAGGCGACGATGAGAGCATATTTTAGGGGATGATATCTAAAAGGCCACTTGGGCCTTCCAGGCTTGGGTTTATAGTTAACGTCTTCCTAAAGTTGTCTATACCCATTCAATGAATCGTGGAATTTTTTTTATTTAAAGTATTTGGAAACATTAATTATACATGGTATGGCCCTCATTAGATAAATAAAATGGGGATTAACGTAAAGTGTTATGTGAATGTACGAAAGGCAATTCATACTGTGTACAAACAGACCCCTTTGAACGCAGGAGACCTGGTAGAAATTATAATACAAAAAAATATAAAAAAATCATATAAATCATATCCTACCTTTTCTGAACACTGAACATTTACTAACAATTCGAATGTTATGACTGTTACTTTAGGTATCGAAGATAAATAATAAGCAAGTTAGATCCCTCTAAGTTATGGTGTTTTAAAAAAGTAATATTTCTCCCTAAAAGAAGTGTTGAGAATAAAGTACAGAATGGTTCCAGTTCATGCGTGTGCAGCAGAGATCTTATAAGCTAAAGATAAATAGGTAAAGGTTGAAACACCTTATCTTAGGGTATTTTAACAAAGTAATATATCTCCCTAAACGAGAAAATGTTGATAATAAAGTACGCCGTATTAGATGTGAGAGGAGGTAGCCGAGACAATGGGTGATGCTAGTGAAGGTGAATCACCTTGCGACAATGAAGATATTACTCACTCGCCACAACCCCCTCCCAATCTACACCACCTTACTGACACAAGAGTTGAGCACAACCTATCCCTATCAAACCCACCTTACTGACACAAGAGTTGAGCACAACCTCTCTTTATCAAACCCACCAAAAGAGATGAGCACAACCCCTCTATATAATTCCCACCACCTTAGAGACACAAGAGTGGAGCACAACACATCCCTACCAAACCCACCAGCTTATACACACAAAGAGTTGAGCACAACCTCTCTTTATCAAACCCACCACCTTACAGACACAAAGAGATGAGCACAACCCCTCCCTATCAAACACACCACCTTACAGACACAAAGAGTTGGGCACAACCCCTCCCTATCAAACCCACCACTTTACAGACACAAAAAATTGGACACAACCCCTCCCTATCAAACCCACCATCTTACAGACACAGAGAGTTGGGCACAACCCCTCCCTATCAAACCCACCACTTTACAGACACATAGAGTTGGGCACAACCCCCTCCCTATCAAACCCACCACCTTACAGACACAGAGAGTTGGGCACAACCCCTCCCTATCAAACCCACCACCATACAGACACAGAGAGTTGGGCACAACCCCTCCCTATCAAACCCACCACCTTACAGACACAGAGAGTTGGGCACAACCCCTCCCTATCAAACCCACCACTTTACAGACACAAGAGTTGGGCACAACCCCTCCCTATCAAACCCACCACTTTACAGACACAAGAATTGGGCACAACCCCTCCCTATCAAACACACCACCTTACAGACACAAAGAGTTGAGCACAACCCCCTCCCTATCAAACACACACCTTACAGGCACAAAGAGTTGGGCACAACCCCTCCCTATCACATTAACCACCTTACAGACACAAAGAGTTGAGCACAACCCCTCCCTATCAAACCCACCACCTTACAGACACAAAGAGTTGAGCACAACCCCCTCCCTATCAAACCCAACACCTTACAGACATAAAGAGTTGAACACAACCTCTCCCTATCAAACCCACCACCTTACAAACACAAAGAGTTAAGCACAACCTCTCCCTATCAAACCCACCACCTTACCACCTTACAGACACAAACAGTTGAGCACACCCCCCCCCCCCCTATCAAACCCACCACCTTACAGACACAAAGAGTTGAGCACAACCCCCTCCCAATCTACACTACCTTACAGACACCAAAGTGGAGCACAACCCCTCCCTATCTACCCACCACCTTACAGACACTATAGTGGAGCACAAACCCCTCCCTATCAAACCACCACCTCACTGAAAAAAAGAGTTGAGCAAAACCCCCTCCCAATCAAACCCACCACCTTACAGACACAAGAGTTGAGCACAACAATACCTCCCTGTTAAACCCACCAGCATCACACAAAGAGTTGAGAACGACCTCTCCCTATCAAACCCACCAGCTTATTCAAACAAAGAGTTGAGCACAACCCCTCCCTATCAAACCCACCAACCTTACCACCTTACAGACACAAACAGTTGAGCACACCTTCCCCCCCTATCAAACCCACCAACCTTACCACCTTACAGACACAAACAGTTGAGCACAACCCCTCCCTATCAAACCCACCAACCTTACCACCTTACAGACACAAACAGTTGAGCACACCCCCCCCCCCTATCAAACCCACCAACCTTACCACCTTACAGACACAAACAGTTGAGCACACCCCTCCCTATCAAACCCACCAAACTTACCACCTTACAGACACAAACAGTTGAGCACACCTTCCCTTCCTATCAAACCCACCAACCTTACCACCTTACAGACACAAACAGTTGAGCACACCCCCCCCCCCCCTATCAAACCCACCACCTTACAGACACAAGGAGTTGAGCACAACCACCCCCTATCACACCCACCAACCCACCACTTTACAGACAAAGGAATGGAGCACAACCCCTTCCTACAGATTACACAGCGAACTAAATACACAACGTAAACAATCAACTCAATTTGTGTTCACTGTTTGTTTACTAATTTATGCTGAGTGTTCCCGGGCAAGGGAAGTCTTTAAATTACAACTGCATTAAGTATATTAAAAAGTTTCATTACAACACACAGTGTAGCTTTGTGAGAGGATAGAATCACGATAGGAGGTCGCCACGCAACACTAGACTCCGAGGCGCTACAAGGAAACTGTCCCTCGGTGACCACAACCCAACTTACCTTGATTGATCCGATTGCACGATAAAAACAAACAGTTTGTTGAGCCGGAATAATGAACAATGTATACAAGTTGTTTTGGCTAGGTCATCAATTAAATAAAAGTTGGCTGACATACTTAACAACTATTTACAGATATACAATCTTAATATAGTACTTGAATAGTGCTTTGAACTCTAAAAAGCAAGAGAATGCTTGAAATTTATATGCACTAATTTAGTATTGTCTGTGCATTGAGAAAAATCTCCAGTCATAATGCTACAAATAAGAGCATTTTTAGTTTGTCTCTTTTGTGTGAGTGTATACAGAGAGGCTATTACTCTACATACTCTGGGAAAACTAGCACCGATCTCATTATGATGCTATACCTTTCAATAAGTCGTCCTATCAGTTTGAATTATTCAACATGTCCGAAAACTCGACAGAAATCACTAATTTATCAGATCAATCTCTCAGTGGCTCTCTTAAACTACGTAAATTCTGTCTGAAAACTGTCACTTGCATGTTGACATGATAAGCTATCTACCATATAATATTTTATTCTATAACAATGACGTCAATTTTATAAAATATTTAAAATTGTAAAATGATATCACAGCATTTCATATTTATTTTTTATTTTAAAGCACGGATGCAGGTACTACTGACGAATATCCATGTGTATTTTGCCAACTCCCCATGGCATGGAGACGACAATATAATGCTTTTCAGGTACAGTACACGTAAAATGCATCCCATCCAGGCGCCAGATCCATAAACAATGATTTAGTTCAGCTGTCGTTCGAGCCAAGGGAATTTACATGTTACATGGTACCTGCCATGTATCATACGTCCCTCGATAAAAACAACACGAGCCACGTACAGTACACACGTTGTTTGTAAATCATTGTTGGAAAAAACAAAAATATTTGAATGGGGGTTTGTTTAGCTTCGATACGTTATTAAATAACGTACTAATTTTAAAGTAAGATATAAAGAGAATGTGCAAAGAAAGTAATTTGTAATAATCACACAAGGCCAAATTATGTGCTTCGTGAAAACATGATCCGCTATGTTGATCGAATATGCTGTAGTTTAAACTATAAATAGATAGACACTGTACAATTTGACTTTTATTTCTAAGCTTTACCAAACTCAAGTGTATAAAATACTTTCGTGCAACGCTGCATTGTCAAGAGTGGGCTCAGTGATCTTTCTATTTTTAAGTTCATTACGTTTGCACTTTGAAAACCAATGGGGTCAAAGATTAAAGTTCAACTTTAAAACCACAAATTAGTACTGCTGAAATTCTAGAAGGTTATAGTAAATAATTGCTTCCAAACCACATCATGGTTAAAACATCCAAGTGAAAAATAAGCTTCGTTAAAGCTATCATTAGGAAATTAAAATTTTAAAGCAAAACTATTTTGTAAGTGTTTTTTCTTGACGCACAATACATACAGTATGATTTTTTCCAAAATCTAATTGACTTAATTTCAAATATAAATTGTCTATATATTCTCTACCTTCATATATTTGGACCTTTGGTTACTGCTACTCTAAGAGGTTGTCGTCGTGTCATTGATGTTGCATCCTGGTCCTGGTCCTACATTCTCTTGTACTGAGTAATTAACTAATGTCTATTGCATGAACCAATCAACAAGGGGTTCATATGGCATTGTCTTGCCTAACTACTGAACTTCAATGTGATCAGATTTCTCTAAGGGAAATGTATTGTTATAGGTCGGCATAACTCTGTTACTAAAAATCGTCTACTGTATTAAGGAATTAAAATTAATTGGCCATGATATTATTCTCATTCTAATGAGCTTAGGTTATCAAAATATTTGAAAAAATACAATTATTGATTTTTAAGCAGCTTAGTTTTTATACGTTATGAAATATATCTCAATCCACAATAAAACTCTAGATCAAATACTTAAATATAAATAAAATTATAAAATTGACATAATTGAAATTCAGTTACACAAGTTTTACAGTTAACAGGAGTAGACACAATGTAGTGTAGTTATGGACAGTTGATTTACTGCTAAATGATAACAATCTTTCACAAATAAGTAAGGTTAACATGTTATATCTAACAGAACTGTAGTCGATGGAAAAATAATGAATATATACAAAGCAAAATGTTAAACCCCTTATTTAAGCTTAGAAATATGTGTACAAGGTTGCCAACTTGACTCCAGACTACATCCGTCAACCTTTTAAGAGGACGACTGTCTATTTTCCTGAGAAACAAAATTAGATTTCTTAGCCTCTTCCGTCGTCTTTGAAAGGAGAAAAAACAACAAACAAAACAATAAGGAAGTTTGTCTGTCTCGATAAAACGTAATTGCCAAGTTCTACAAGTATAGAAAGTGTTGTTACTGTTGATCATGTCAGGTTAGACAAGTTTGTTAATGAAAAACGTTAGTGAAACGTGATTTGGTGAGCATACTCTCTATGTTATTCATCAGTAGGTAGTGCCTTGCCATTGCTGTACACTGGACTAGATGTAATGTAACCCTGGGACAAGCTAATCTCTAGTTGTTGCCACAACCACCAACAATCAAGATAACATAATGGCATTTTGTTTATTGTGCAATACCTTTACTTACATTGAATGAATTATTCATTATATATGACGGATCAATTTTTAAGGTGCATAAAGTTAAAGTATAACAGATCTGAAGACCAGCGTAAAAAGAAGGCAATATTGTACAGTCGACAATATTCAATCAATTACATCTAATAAACGAGTACTGCAGAGATTGTAAAAATCTTCTATTTTACAATTATCTCTTTTACAATCTATTGTTACTTGTAGAAATCTTTACGTTTTGCACTTAATTCGTAACAAGGTTGCTGAAAATGTGTGGATATCTATAGATCCTTTCACAAACAAGAAATGTATTACTGTTCAGCAAAAGTTATTAAAACGCATTTCTTATTATTAGCTAGTATTAGTTGAAGTATTTTGAAATTGAATGCATTTTAAACACAGTAATACACTGCATCTCGTTTCCACAACTTCCATTGCCGAAGTTTACGGTTCACATACCTGGAAACACCATAGTAAGCAAGGGCCAAGCGAGCATCTTTCCACTGCCAGCAAATTTCTAAACATGAACTAATTTTGTTAAATTAACTAAAATTTTTCTGATATTTGCATTAATTTACAGTAAATATTTAATTGTACTGGAACTTTAAACAACTACTGATCATTCCCGGTGTAACAGCGGCTAGTCCATGAATTCACTAAAACATTATGCAAGTTTAGAAAAATAGAATATCCTATTTGATATTATTTTAACGTGTGAACAAAGTAAAAATAGGTACAAAGAAAATATATCACGCTCACATTCTCTTGTAGGTAAATATTGTAGCCCCAATGAAAGTTAGCACCACAGTTTGGAATCATGACCCGTTTTTCTCAGGTCTTTTAAGTCAGGTTTATTGATGCATTGTCATTCTAAACGAGTTTTTGATCTTAGATAATGAAGAAAAGGCCAAAACGTACATTAAATGGTCAAGTGAAACAACATGTAGATACCTTTTTAAAGCGATTCTTAGTAAATAGCTTTTGATAGTTTATAATAATCAAATGTTAATATAAAGTCGTTGTACGTTATATTAAATGTTGTATTAAAGATTACTCCCGCTTTTTCAACCTACTCCAACTAGTAATACACTTAATCATCCCTAATGTGTGTACAACTGTAAACAATTGTGAAACCAAGATAAATACTGTGAATTGTAATTGTGTTTGTCAAAATATGTGTTACAATTATTAAACTGTCGACTAAACCGAGTTCCATAACTATCAGACCGATATTAAACCCGAGGACCGAGCTCGTCCTTTAATGGCTTGACCTTCTAATTAATCATAAAGTTACGCCAAATTTCACTAGAACATTTCATTGCAAGTACAAAACAGCGGGTCGATTAGGGGTGGAAGTCTGCCAATTTCTAGGGTCATTTCCGTCAGTCGTTCAGTTTTATCCCTCCTTCTGTACAAACTCGTTGCCTTTATGTTTATAGAGGTGCTGAACCATGATAAGGTTGAGGGATTAACTTTTATCTGTTTGTATCTTTATATTATAAGGTTCCCAACAGTGCGAAGGGGGGGGGGGTGGTCAGGGACCAAAGTTACTATGATGTTATTGTATTAATATTTAGTTCTTGGACGTCTCTAAAACCTTTCAAGCCATGATTGTTTATTTAAGATTGCATACCAGCTTTGATAACTGATGTAACTAGTTATTTCATCACCATATAAAAGTACGATGGTTGTATAGAAAACAAGGTCATATGTTTTAACAACCGGCTTATTGCCCACAGCACCTATCATGAAATATTATATTAAGCACTTTAAAATAAAGTAGTGGTTCTATATATTGAATAACCTATTATCCTATGTCTCATGGTTTAAAACCTAACCCCGGGACCTATTTTCTTTGTCGTTTTGAGGTCGCTCGAGGCTAAAAACTATCCCCGTTCAAATTCAGATATTTGTACATATTACCTATATTTATGGGTCCGTTATAATGAAAACTCTAATAAGGATTATCCGATTATCTTGAAATTTTGTGTAAACTAACGAATATTTGAACGAGTTCGCGAACCAGCATGATCGGACTATGGGAACGAGGTTTGATAGGGTAAAAATGGATGTTTCCATTTTTGGCCCTCTAGACCTTTGATGCCATGTCTTCCTACAGCATTTTGTAGAGCGTAAAAGCAGATGATTTAGTATATTGAAGCGTTGATGTACGCTAAATGGTTACGGAGGAAATGTCAACAATTGTAATTTATATCCCGTGATATTCTTATGGAGAATAAGTAAGGTTGCAGTTTCCTTGTTTATGGATATGGCTATATTTTTATCAAATCGGGCAACTTTTTTCATTCTATGCTAATTTATTGACAGTACCTGGGGACCGAGCTTTGCTCGGGGAAAATCATTAGTTTACTCTGAAAGCAGTTTAGTATTGCAGATACATTAATCCACTCCCAAACTCCACACTGATCACCTTTACTACTTCCTTCACCACTCCCTACGTTGTGGACCTGTTTGCCCTCCTTCCCTATACGACTTTAGAATTGCAGATACATAAATGCCACAGACAGTTTCCACACACTGCACTGCTAGCATTACTACTTCCTTCATCATATCCTACGTCATGGACCTGTTTTCCTCCCTTCTCATAGCATTTTAGGATTGTAGATACCTTAATCTAATCCCCATTAAGAGTTCCCACACTTCAGACTGCTCACCTTTACTACTTCCTTCACCACTTCCTACATCGCTGACCTGTTTCCCTCCCTTCCCATAGCATTTTAGGATTGCAGATACCCTAATCTAATCGTCATTAACAGTTTCCACACTCCGGACTGCTTTCCTTTACTACTTCCTTCACCACTTCCTTCGTCGCGGACCTGTTTCCCTCCCTTCCCATTGCATTTTAGGATTATAGCTTCCTTAATCTAATCGTCATAAACAGTTCCTACACTCCGGAGTGCCGTACTTGAATTTACTACTTCCTTCACCACTTCCTACGTCGCGGACCTCTTTCCCTCCCTTCCAATTGCATTTTAAGATTGCATATACCTTAATGTAATCGTCATTAACAGTTCCCACACTCCGGACTGCTCACCTTTACTACTCCCTTTACCCATTCCTACGTTGTGGACCCGTTTACCTCCCTTCCCACGGCATTTTAGGATTACATATACCTTTATCTAATCGTAATAAACAGTTCCCACACTCCGAGCTGCTTGCCTTTACTACTTCATTCACTACTTCCTACGTCGCGGACCTGTTTTCCTCCCTTCCCATAGCATTTTAGAATTGCAGATACCTTAAACTCTTCGTCATAAACAGTTCCCACACTCCAGACTGCTCGCCTTTACTATTTCCTTCACCACTTCCTACGTCACGGACCTGTTTTCCTCCCTTCCCATGAAATTTTAGGATTGCAGATACATTAATCTAATCGTCATTAACAGTTCACACACTTGGAATGCTCACTTTTACTACTTCCTTCTCCACTTTCTACGTCGTGGACCTGTTTCCCTCCCTTCCCTTAGCATTTTAGGATTACATTAATCTATTCGTCATTAATACTTCCCACACTCCGGACAGCTCGCCTTTACTACTTCCTTCACCATTTCCTACGTCGTGGACCTGTTTTCCTCCCTTCCAATTGCATTTTAAGATTGCAGATACCTTAGTCTAATCATCATATACAGTTCCCACAATCCGGACTGCTTGCCTTTACTACTTCCTTCACCACTTCCTACGACACGGACCTCTTTCCCTCCCATCCCATAGCATTTTAGGATTGCAGATACCTTAATCTAATCGTTATAAACAGTTCCCACACTCCACACTTCTAGTCTTTATTACAATCATAGATAAAAAGCCCTGCTACAATGTATCGAGTAATCTTCAGTATAATCTTTGCTCAATAGTAACAACTGATGTTTTTTCTTTTGTACTGTATTTTGTAATTGCTAGTATACTGTTGATAGACTACAAGTCTTTCGTTTACTTTTTCCTTGTTATTCAATACAACCAACATGGTTACTTAGCAACCCATAAGACTAATGTTAAAAAAATGTGACTTTCAGTTTCATTTTTCTACGTAATTAGATTTTTGTTGGCAGTTCTAACTGCAGTAAACTCGTTTTTAGGCCAAAAATAAACGATTTACAACATTTGAAGAAAATCGTCGGAGCCGTTTTCGAGATCTTGGTGCAAGCATACATACATACAAGCAAACATTGCTCGTATTAGAGTATAGGATTTACTAGAAACACACTTGCCTACCTTCCCTGTAGCAGCAAACTCAATTGCTTAGTACTCCTAATGTTTTTAAGGGAATTAACGATCAGTTAAGGCAGGGTTTTGATTCATTTAGAAACATGTACAGTAGTAATAAGTTAAACTGGCGAGTCCCATATTGTCTAAAGATATTACACGTGTTATGTCTAAGATACTAATGGTGTCAAGATGTAATGCTCTCTGAGGCGAAATGCAGATTACATCTCCTGGTTCCCTGCCTAAGGGGCGTATGTTGGAGTTAGCCACATATTCTGATACTGGTACAGTCATGTTACATTGGGCATGGTTTCACAGTTACAAACGATCAAAATCCGCTTTGCCTAAAGGACCAGGTAAGAACCACATTGCAGTAAATCAAGGAATGTTTTATGAGAATAAACGCATTTGTATTTTATCATATTTTGGAAAATATTTCATTACCGATTGATCGGAAGTGTTGTTCATAAACAACACGGAATCCGGAGTCTGGAATTGCTGCACTCAGAATATACCACGAGATACTCAACTTCAAAATAGTGATTTGTGTAGCTAGCTGCCAAAGTGGCATTTTTCTAAGCGAATGAAAAATGTTTACAAATGCCTAAAGCATCGATTTTAAAAACACATTAAACTTTTAATATAAATCATATTTTGTCTACAGTTTTTTGTGTGTAGCAAATCAAAAATTATTATCAGTGATTGTTAGTAATTAAAAAACTGTCGTAGGAAAAGTAGTGCACGCAACTCGCGTACATAGTCTTTACGCAACTCGCGTAAATAGTCTTTTCGCGATCGTCGCATAAACTACGATTACTCTAAATACGGCCCATTTCATGTTAGATGGTACATTTCTTAAATTTCAATAAATGCTTTATAAATCCCGGTCCAAGATGCCATTTAATTATCAATTCTACGCTTTCTAACAAAATATTGAAGTTAGGATATTAACAGGTCAGAAAAAGGAATAAATACCAATGTCATGAAGGAACACAATTAAAAAGAAAAATATATTATGATAACATTCCAGTGTACATATTTGATATTCCCAATTTAAACGATAAAAGGTACAATTCAGTAGCTGGTACATTCCATGCACATAATTAGATAAAATCGTAGATTAAAGGAGTAGACCTACTACTTTTCCTTTAATCTTTGATAAAACTAATTTGTGTTAGTCAAGTAAGTTAATCTTACTATTGAGAAGTATGATAATTTTTAGTTTGAATAAAAAAATATTTAGATGCTCTTCTTGCATCAATACTTGGACAGAGCGATTTTTATTAACAAAACACAATGCAGTAATACTATGACGACATATTATAAAATATGTTATAAATCACAAAAATCACCAGGATTCAATATTTTTTTCTAATAACAGTGAACACTCACCATGCCAAATCGTTAAACATACCGAGTTGTGAGAACATTGTACAACATATTCCGGGCACTGTCGAAGGTGAATACATTACACGTCGCTGTTGTGAATAGAGACGTAGGCTACTCCTGTTTGGCCTGTGACGTTACGTAGGCCCTACAACCTTGATTGAGAGGATTACCGAGCTATCTTCCTCTCCCGGGACGTAAGCCCAATCTGGCTACGAGCTAAATTATTCACTGCCGTGAGGCCAAAGTTTACCCATATCGCAATATCCCACAAAATGTATACTGTATTACCATATCTACTTGTTTGCCTGCAGTTTATCACGTTTAATTACCAATACATCGATTGTTACAGGCCAGGGTTGCGTGGTAATACAGTCTGCAGAGGTTATACGACATAATGACAGTGACGTTGAATTTGATTACTTTTAATTGATCATGTATTATCGCACAGCTACTGTGACAAGTTGAACAATTTACACTAAGTTTGATACCGGACGGTTGAGTTCATAACATTTACAAAATTACTAGTTGCAATACATCTTTACGAAATATGCTATTTAAGATTCCTACGGAATTAAGTTTGGTATTAGAACTGTTATTACGTAATAATTGATAGTTATGTACAAAAATATTACTGTAGGTATACAATAGTTATTTGTGTAACTAGTGGTGAAAGTGGCACTTTGCTGCACCCGAGAGCAATGTATTGAGGAATGATCTCGAGTGCAGCAAAGGCCTTTTTCACTCGTGTTACACATTATATTTTTCCTACAGTCACTATAAAGCATATAAATAATTAGTCTTTCAAACACTATACAACACGTTTTTAGGTTCAGCTGGCAACACAAATAGGTGCCCTAGAGAAAGTAGTACCCGCGGTCTGTATCACTCCGCTATTTTTCCTCGGCAAGAAATGTGCTCCGCGTTTTGAGAATATAGTTCCGTATGTTTTTGTAATTTGAAGTGGTTTCCGCGCCTAAAAAAAGGCGTTAAAGGTATTTTATTGTTTATTACGATCGTAGGAATGGTTTAAAAACGTTTAAATGAAAAGTCCAGAAATTTCAGAAATACCTAAACTATAAACACGAAATGACAGGTTAAATCGTAGTTATAATAGTCAATCAGCTGCTCATAGTATTATTATCTTTAAGTGTTGCCAACCTATTTCCAAGCGTACACGGATTACGTGCATAATAGAACCACGCTGTTTTGTGTTGTTTCGTTGGAATGCTGATGTGCGGCAAAGTATAAACCGTACGGCAAAGTATAAACCGTACGGAAAAGTATAAATATGCAGCAATTAGCAGCTTTCTGTACTATAAACAGTACAAGGAAGCCAACTTTGTCGGGTGACTGTAGGAAAAAGACATACTCGATTAGCTTATACTTATATCAGTATTAGAATAGTAAAGACGGTGACACAAATAAGACAATACCATGTTTTAATAAGACGGATCCCATTTATTTTGTTGTAAATAGGATATTCCGGAATACCCCAGCCGCAGCAAACCTGTAGACTGAGCGAGTTCCCTTTACCTGGTTCGATTTAAAGTAGTCCCTTGAAATTGTCAGATTTTTGCTATTTAAATAAAATTTATTTCAATAAATACTAAGGTTTGTAATAAAGAGTGATTTTATAAAAAATGTAAATAGCTTTGAATTTTAAAAAAAAAACAATTTCCTAAAAAAATTGTCCCCAAACTATTCAGCATAAGAATAAATAACATACAAACTTTTGATTAACAGTTTTCTTCTTGATTTGCTGTAAGTAGCTTTATGTTATGGGGATCAAAACGGGTAAAACAGAGTTTTATCCCGTAAAACCCTGTTCCACAGTTCGATCATGCTGGTTCGCAAACGCTTTAAAATATTAAATTCCTTAAAATTAAGTTCATGACGTTTTAGTCATGGCAGTTGCTTGATTCAAACGAAAATCTTCTTCCAAAATTTAGTCAGTTATAACAATGAAAATTAAATGCAAGTAAAGGCAAACAAGAGCAGGTAGCAAAAATAAAAATAAATGTTTACTGAAATTACCTTCAGCACTACTCACCCCCTCCTCATCCACCTCCCCAACACGCTACAACACTCACGTTTGCCGGTTTGCTCGCTGTCGGAATAACGGCTGCAATTACGTCACAAATGTGTTTTGTTAACAATCATTTCGTAGCTTCTCGCCTGCCAATATTTTAACTATCATATCAACATCCAGACCAGATCGCCGTGATCATATACAGTTGATGAAATACCTTTATTTTAGAACTACATTATCGCATTAACAATATGAGGATGATTAGACGAGTGTTTTGTCAATCAACACCAGAAACATCTTTAAATATCACATATGAAATGAAAAATAGTCTAAAATTGATATTTTAAAAGGAACAGCTTAGTGTTTAATCACATAACATTTCTGTTGATACTAACTTTCTCTTATGATAACTTACACTGATTCATCAACTTGTAAACTACAGTAATTTATAAACACTAATTTCCAACAAAGCAATTTATAAGACAAACAAGAACGACTTTAGTTACATTTCAGGCTTTGGGTTAGCCCGCGGTGGTGTGCGGTCATGGTGTTAAGATAATAAAAATAATAGTATACAAACCATAAACAAAAATATACACTCTGATAACAAATGTTAAAAAAGTTTTCTTCTGAAACCTACTTAATGTGAACCGCCCAAAAAAATATGATCATAAAAATTATTGAAAACGGATGTCTGATGTTCATACATCTCAACTTGCCAACAGAATGACCGAATGACCAAGGTACAGTTAAGTAACTCTGCTACTCTGCCGCCCGGACAGTATCACTTATGCACAGTAATGCTTGTGGTGTAGTGTAGTGGAAGGTAGGTAATCATATTCAAGGCTCGGCTAAGCACACGTTCTATATGCAGCTTGACCGAGGCGGCCAAGTGTTAATTTAATAAACTGTGTAGTCGTAGAGATACAATTAATTGTAAACAATAATCTGATACAACTTAGAGTTCCTTTCCATTGTCGATTAAAGAACTTGTTGTATATTTGTTGCATGTGCAAAAGTGACCAACTATTTTAAATTAAAAAGTAACCAATTAGTCAATTAAAAACATGATAAAAATTAAAACCAAAACTAAAATTCTCCAAAGAAATGTTAGTTTTGTTGTTCGAAAACCACATATCTAGCTTTTCGAATTCAAAAGACAATTCATGACTTGCACGAGCTCTAAACTAACTACAGTACCTACTGTAACTCTTATAACGACAGGTAGCCGGTCATACACGCGGTGTTGTTGGACAGAACCACTAGTTATTTTAATTGCAATTGCAGAGATTCAATTAGGTAGTAAGAATTTGGTCAAAAGTTAGGTATACTGACATCGTTTTTACCAGCCTTAAAATAATACATTGCGACATACAAACAAAATACAAAATCAGGACCGTTACCTAAATTGGAACAAGATCTTAAACGAATTTTAGGGACTGTAGCATCTTTTGCATCGGAAATCAATTACAAAAATGTAACCACAGACCAAAAAACACTTTAATTATTTTTAATTGCAACGATATATACAGGGTTGGGCAAAAGTCTGGAACCCCCCAGTTAACTTTTTAACGCGTTGCAGTACGAAAACCAAACTTGGCACATATTTATGAGAAATTGCACCTTTTCATCAAAGTTACAACTTTGCCCAAGCCCCCAAAATGGTATATTTTGGGGGCAGCCCCAAATTTTCAAATGTAAACATCTATCATGTGACTCCTCATTTTAAAGGGTTTATCAAGAGAAATTGAATGGCGCAATCTAGATGTCAATATCGCACCCCTAATCACAATTACAGCAATTTTAATTTAAGATGAGCAAGCCTTGACCTCTGGTTTGCGCCATTCAATTTCTCTTGATAAACCCTTTAAAATGAGCGGTCACATGTTAGGTGTTTACATTTGAAAATTTTGAACTGGCCCCAAAATACCACCATTTTGGAGACTGGGGCAAAGTTGTAACTTTGATGAAAAAGTGCAATTTCTTATGTTGTAAATATGAGCCGAGTTTGGTTTTCCTACTGCAACGTGTTAAAAAGTGAACTGCGGGGTTCCAGACTTGCCTAACCCTGTATGCTATGCCCGCTACAACGTGTAATAGCAATGGAGAAGGTTTCTTGATTAATGGATTTTTAAACAAATAGAAGAACTAAATTAATCAAAGAAATGTCGTGATTTTTTTACTTTGTTAAGGCTATTTAAGGTTTAGATGGATATTCCAAGCAATGAAATGCAATTAACTGCAAGTAATTTTACTGTACAAAATGATTCTTTCTTCTTCGGGAAATCCAAAATGAGCATAGTTTTAATCCAGCAAAAGTTTGAATGTTTAGTGTAAACAGCAAAGCCCATATAACTCGACAGCCTACGGCCAAACTTGTATGTTTTAGTGCACAATAAACACCAATCACACAAGCAACAGACAACAGAGGAGCTGAAAGCAAAACCTTGTTTGGCAAACTCTCCGCTACCTCTCTGTGTTTCCACCTGAGATCGTCGAGATCACAGAGAGATACATCCTGGTGGAAATAACAATGACTCTCGATATAGTTACGGCTATGTACTGTACTTGTTTTTAGTTCATTGTTATTACAACCAATAATTTTGTTAACAACTAACCAACACTTGTGCATACAAGTTATTTTGATATGGCTGAATGTGGTTTATAAGGTAGTAACATAACATGTTAATATATTCTTTCTGGTGATAGTAAGTTTATTTTTCTGGCCGGGAATAGTTATTTGTGTAATGCATTCGTGTTACACATTATAATGTCCTTACAGTAACTATAAAGCATAGAAATAAATAATTACAGTAGTTATATTATAATAGCATTAGCCTAATAAAAAATTCGAATTTTTGCTTAGCTGACATTGGTTTTTTTCGTAAAAGGGAAACAAATAATTAATTAACATGATTCAATTGATCAATCAAAATAGCTTTAAGTTGTGCTGCCCCACCAAGGCAATCGATGGGGTCATGTGTCATAGCTTGGACAGAATTACCAAGTTTATTGTAAGATACCGTACTACAAATTTATTGTTTAAAAAACTTTACAGAGTAAATATTTTCAGTTAGAAAAAACTATTTGCAGGAAAATCACATTATCTTTTTAGATTCAAAATTAAATAGTCTTTTTCTGTAGGAGTAGTAATCTGTACATATTTAATTTAGCAGCTGACCCATGGATATAGACCCGGGGTACAGATACCATAAATAAGCTATATTTGGAGTAGGAGAGTAGATCAAGGCATAATAGCCTAAATTGTGTTTAAGGTGTCCTTATTGACATGTTCCGGAAAACAAACGGATTTTTCGGAGTTTGCATCATGCTCACTGTTTACTAGAAATAAACCGATTCCCAGAATTTCGAATGCAAAAAGACTTTAACATATTTAATTATTTCTACTTCTACTTCATAATAGTGATATTGACATCTAGTCCAGTAAAATAAGACATTTTGGTATGCAATAGGTCGGGTAGTTCTGATTTTTTGATATGTTGTTAGTATTGGGCCCATAACATAAAATCCAAGTTATCCACCTCGAGATACTGCCGCTCGCCACGGGGCGCGCCACTTGTTATCGAAATATCAAAAATATGACAATTCCTATTGTTTTTCACTCAATCTCGCGAACCGTTGATTTTACCGAAAAATTGTTATTATTACATTAAAGAAGAATAAATTTGTGACAGTTTAAGCCCAACAGCAAGTATGTAGCGTAAATAATGGTCAAAATACAGACCATCAAAATAAATAAATCTTTCAAAGACCGATAAAAATTGTAGTTTTTTCAATATTTCCACAATATAGTTGTTTGAAGCAAACACCGTATTGATTTAGAGAGTATGCCAGTTTATGTGCTATTAATAGAAAATAAATGAAAGTATGAATAAAAATACCCCCACTTCAGCAAACCTGCAGACTAAGCGAATTTCCATTTGCTTGATTTGATTTTCACAAACCTATTTAAATAACATTAGGTTTAACTGGTGCCTAGGTTTGATGCTACAGGGAGGGTAATATAGTATATAAAATAATAATAGTATGATAAGAAACAAATAAATTTACCCAATTTTTTAAAAATGTGACTATAAATAAGGAAAAAAACAATAATTAAAAAATATTCGCTATTGGAATATCTTGAGGTTTTTTTTTAATTTACATTTTTTAATTTTCCCCGTAACCAATAACTGTAAAAAAATTTTAATGTACTAAATTGTTTGTTTTTAAGCTCTACAAAATGGTCTAGAGATACATTGTAAAATTGTATGTTTTAGGGGTCAAAAATACGAAAACCCCGTTCTAAACAAAAAACCCCATAAAGCAACCGTTCCCATGGCCTGATCAAATCAAATCAAAATCTGTTTTATTTCCAAAAATTGTTTACAATATATACATATACAAAATACGAACAATAGTCCCGCATAGGCCGTAAAAGACCTGTGCGCAGGACGAGCTCTATTACAAATCAAATTAGAAATATTCTTAAAAGTTAAAACTAAATTAATCAAAATACTATTTACAACTAAGCTATGAGACAGTTAATGCTAAGTAAAAGGTAGTCGAGTGAATGGAGTTGCAGTTACTAATGTCTGTACGCTAAATATTGTTTGGTGTACTTGTGTATTTATTATTGTTATGTATTGTATACTGAACTGATAAGTGTCTCAGACTGATCGAGCCCAATCTCCGACAGCCAACTGCTTACCGAACGTTTATAAACTGGAAGAGATACCTGTAGATCTCTAATCTCTGATGGTATATTCCTATACAAAAAATTCGCAATATAAAAAGTATTGGTAAGGTTTGCAGACTTGAAAACTCGGGGTACCTGCATACCTACATTTACAGCTTTTGTGGTGGGATAGTTATGTGTGATTGGCGTCACTATCAAATCTTGATTGGAGTAGGTATATACAAGTAAAGTTTTTATAAAAAGTTGACGCACCGAAAGTAACTGAGTGTTTTTGAATAATAAATTTGTAGGGAAACGCCTGTTGAATTAAAATATAATTTTAATAATTAGTTTTTGTATGACAAACAGTGGCTTTAAAATATTGCTACTAGCTCCTCCCCATACTATAATTCTATATTGAAGGACCGATTGGACAAATGCATAGTATATCATTTTTATTTCATTAATGTTAAGAATTTCACGTACGTTTCGTCTTATACTTCAATGATGATGCTTCGCGAACTCGTTTTAATAAATGTAGGTTTACATGCCGAAAAACAGACCTTCAAAATATACCTTCAACGGCAAAACTACTCTTCCCAAAGCTGTCAAATGTTTATACATAAACATTTAAGCTAAGCTTTGGGTACAACACTCTCACATGAAAACAAAATAAAACAGTTTAACATAGTTAACAGTTTATTGAGGCTGAAAGATCAGGCGAATAAGATCTTCCAATTACAATCACTCGACAGATCTTCCATGCAGCGGGTAATTTTTCCACGCCAAGTGAACCCATCTATACAGGACATGCTGAATATGAATTGAAATACAGGATTGATATTGAAGAACAAAAAAATCACAAAGATCGGAAATTTCACTACAAGACGTACAGACAAGTTCTGGTGTGGAATTTGGTCTGATTAGGCCATCGAACAGGCCCTCATAAAGACAATGAAAAGCTCTGGTAGATTGACTCGAGGACGAGGGATAACAGACAAAATGTTGTAACTTGATGGGCGCTTGGGATGATCCGTCCTCATCAAATCTGTAGGAAGTTGAGAAATATTATAAAAAATGACGTCAGTTGAACATTAACAGTGAGCAACATGTTGACGTGCGCCATTCTCGCATTGCTCGAGACAACGAAATTGATGAAAAGATTAAATAGTGGTTTCCTCAACACATACCATTCAATATAAATGATATGCTGATTATTAGCAAACTTCCCTTATAGGGAATACGCTATTACAGTAGGTCCCCATGGTAAGACCTAGACCCGGGACCGATTTACTTTTTCATTTTGGTATTCCAAGAGGCCAAAAATACTGTTGGTTCAAATTGTTATAACATATATAAATATATATATACCGTGTGACCGAAAAAAAACTCCATAGTTTTAAACGTTTTTCCCCACGCACAGGCTTCGCCTATGTGGGGAAATTCCATTTTATTAAGAATACCGTTTTGTAATTTTTGTTTATCATGGAATAAATTATGTTTGATTTGATTTTGATTTTGAAACATACCTCACGATACTATTGTTCAAATGGATGAGTAATAATCATTTCGTGCTGTGTAGAGTATACTTCAAAGTTTTAGTTTCGTACGTTGGCAATGAGTTGCGTACACCTATTTGACCTTGAACATAGTTTTGGTAATAAATTATAATACAAATAATATTAATACATTAAACAACATTAATGATAAAAATGAGTAAAAATAGCTTGCATGTCTGCAGGGCTACAAATGGTTCGCATATTGAGGTGTGATAGTGTTAAAATAACTTTTATTTTATTACCTTTCATTTAATGTATCAGCATAGCCTTCTCTATTGTATCAGTCGTTGAATAGTAGTTTGTATCTAGTACAATAAATAAATAAATTTTCAAACTAGGTAACTTTTTGGAGACCCTGTATAAAAAAAAAAACTAAAGATTTTACTAAACTGTATCCAAAAAAGTTATTATCGTCCGTTAGCACGATGATTCCCAAAAATCATCCGATTTAGTGGAATTTGGTACAAACATTACTTTTATCTGTGAATCAAGAGATGGACTATTTATCATTTACTTTGTATTGTAAGTGACTTAGCCTATTGCCTTTGCTTAATGGCCTATATAAATCATTGAATCATTAAATCATGCACACTTACATATATTTATTAAAACGAGTTCGCAAAGCATGATCAGCATGATAAGGCCATAGAAACGGTTGCTGTATAGGTATTTTGCCGGTAAGAATATTTTTTTTTCATTTTTAACCCTCAAAACATACAATTTTACAATTGTATCATTAAAGAATTTTGTAGAGCTTAAAAACAAATAATTTAGTACATTAACATGTTTTTTACAGTTATTGGTTACGGAGAAAATTAAAAAATGTAAATTAAAAAACCTCAAGTTATTCCAATAGCGAATATTTTTTAATTATTGTTTTTTTCCTTATTTATAGTCACATTTTTATAAAATTGGGTAAATTTATTTGTTTCTTATCATACTATTATTATTTTATATACTATATTACCCTCCCTGTAGCAGCAAACCTAGGCACCAGTTAAACCTAATGTTATTTAAATAGGTTTGTGAAAATCAAATCAAGCAAATGGAAATTCGCTTAGTCTGCAGGTTTGCTGAGGTGGGGATATTTTTATTCATACTTTCATTTATTTTCTATTAATAGCATATAAACTGGCATACTCTCTAAATCAATACGGTGTTTGCTTCAAACAACTATATTGTGGAAATATTGAAAAAAACCACAATTTTTATACGTCTTTGGAAAATTGATTTATTTTGATGGTCTGTATTTTGACCATTATTTACGCTACATACTTGCTGTTGGGCTTAAACTGTCACAAATTTATTCTTCTTTAATGTAATAATATAAAATTTTCGGTAAAATCAACGGTTCGCGAGATTGAGTGAAAAACAATAGGAATTGTCATATTTTTGATATTTCGATAACAAGTGGCGCGCCCCGCGGCGAGCGGCAGCATCTCGAGGTGGATAACTTGGATTTTATGTTATGGGCCCAATACTAACAACATATCAAAAAATCAGAACTACCCGACCTTTTGCACAGCAACCCCATATTTTCTGACAGATTTACTGGACTAATCACTTCACAGCCAAAGGCCATTGGTATTCCAATACACACAGATTGTTCAACAAGTGACGCACACGCCTCGCCGCGGACAACTTCGCAACTACAGCGCTGTAACTTCACACTTTGCTACCAGGGGCAGCACCTCCCGCTCCCTCCCGATCATGTTCATGTTGTCTGTCATACAGTACAGTTAGTACTATTTCTATCCGTCAAATTATCCAGCATAAACTGTACGTAGATTAGACTGTATGCTGGTTTAATTAATAGTTTGTTTACCCAATGTTCATAATTTTAACATGTAGGTCCACCAAAAAGTGTTAACAAAAGTAAAATACGGCGTATCCCTATGGAAAAACTATATCAAACAGCAATGTTATATATCATGTTAATATTACAATTATTTATTACAAAAAACATCCCTAATATTTTTACTGTTCCTAGTTCGAGAACGGCCGCACTCTACATGTTAAATGAAATATAAATTTGGGCCGTTACCTTTTTATTGATTACAATGTTTTGAAAACCGAACGAACGTATTTTCCTGGTGCTTCGAATGTAGTAAAAGTATTTACAGAAAAATTACTTTCTCTTGAGGTATTTGGCTTATCAATGGGTTTTGATAAAAACGCTTATCGTCATAGTGAAACCTAATTCTTTAAATTGTGTTCATTGATAATGAAAATACTAGAAATACCTTAAACCAAAGTTATTTTAATTCCAATCGTATTGTGCATTCCTCTGATCAAGTTAACAATGTGGTCTGAAAGCAAAGGGAACACGAATAAACAGAAAAATTAATATTGTAATTCCTTTTATCGACAAAACACGCTATGTTTGAAATAACTTGATTCTGGCACATCGCCATTGCAAATTTAATGAGTGTTTTTTTAAAACCTACCAACACAGAGACTCAGGACGCGGTGCCATTAGATGCCGGCTGCACCGACAGTACTAAGCCTCGTCCACACATGGCGATTTGTCTGCGGAAACATTGTCTGCCAACTGTCTCCAGTATGTCGGCCGACTGTCGGCAGACAAATTTCGGTGTTTCTGGAGACAAAATACAGTGTTTTCTGTTTCCCGTTCAAATGGGAAACACGGAGACAAGAGACAAAACTTTTGTCTCAAGTCTACATGTGTGGACGTGTCTGGAGACAGGAGACTGGATACAAGCCGAAGGTGTTCAACATTCAGCACATTTAGTTAGACTGCAAAGCGGTAATATTACGATTTTTGGGCGGTAATAAAAGAGCTGGATTGAGTTTCTTGAAAGTTTTGGAATTAGTTTTCAATGATTTATATCATTATATGACATTTTATTGAATTGTTCATGTCTTCAAGTTTAAAATCTTAAAACCAACAAAGCCCAGCAAAATTTCAAAATCTTAGAAGTGAACCTCGTGAAGTTCCTAAATCCTCCACTTAATCTGAAGGCTGATAGAAGATTGCGACCATCGTACGAACCTTGCTCGAGAAAATGTTGAGTCCATCATAGTCTCTTCCTAGATTCATTAGGCCCATGGCTCAGAAAAATGAAGCCCGCACAGGATATAATTACGTCCTCCTCGGTCACCTACAGCCGTGGACCAACAATCATGGAAACACTGGCTGGCTAGTGTGGACGCAAAACACATCGGAAACTTGTATCTGAAACTGTGTTGACAGACTGTCTGCCGACTGTCCGCGCACAGTCGGCAGACAGTCGGCCGACTCAGTCTCCATGTGTGGACTAGGCCTAACCGGTGAAACTGCTGTGCGTACAGTACTGAATTGGCAAAAATACGGGAGTAATAGACAACAATCTTTCATAAAAATAAAATTACGGTTCTGTCTGTAGCCTACATTGCGAAAAATATATATTTTTTATTTATATGTATGGCTAAGAAAGTCGAACCGAGTCTTATCTCAAATGTTCGTCGGTCTGTCATTATTGAGTCTGTGGCGCCAAAGAACAGTTGTTTGGATAAAGATTCTTCCTTCAAACGGTCACTGTTATGTTCACATCAAAAGTTGTTTACAAATAGTGCAATTATTTCGATCACGTATCCAATGGCTTTATAGATTGTTAAGTAAATTTTTCCAAAAAATTGTATTTATTTTTCACTGTTCTGTTAACATTTTACAAAAAAATTCCCTTCCCTGTACCGGTATCGTTAAACCTAGGTATTCGTCAAATACAATAAATTATTAAAATCTAATAGATCTGACGTATGGGAACATTTTATGCAACAATTCAGTGAGACAAGTGAACATGCTTAGTCTGCAGGTCTGCTGCTGCTGCTGCTGCATCGGAGGTATTTTTAATAAACATGCTGGTAGCAACAGTTGTAAAATCCTCTATAAAATACACGTTATAATATAGAAATACAATTCGCGAAACAGTGCAATAAATTAGCTAGCTTTGATCCATGATCCATATTGCCAACAAAAAGGTTGTCAATGAGGCGACTGTCACCGTGTATGAACTTAAAAACCAGCCTAGACTAACAGGGTAAAGATTCCCTACAAAAAGTCAAGCGTCTATCATACAGGCTCTCAAAAAATATAATACTGTACCGGTAATAATATTGTAGACAAAACAAAATAATTCTTTGTCTAGCCCAGCAGTTTATATTTGAATTCAAACGGTCGGTCAGTAAAAGCAAATCAAGATGGAACAACAATAGAAGCAGCTGAGAGGCATCAGCCAATGAGAAGAAAGCGCGGTCGTAGCCATCTTGCCATCGCCCCCCCCCCCCCTTAACACAAGCGCAACGCTCCCCACCCGTTCACACTCAGACTGACACAGGGGAACAGCCATGGATATACTGTATAATAACAACACAGTGTTGTTATCTATGGGAATAGCAAGTATTTTAAATAAGGAACCACAATGCCAAAATTAACTATGAGTATTTCAATTCCACGTTCCCTGCTGATGAATAACAAATGCGTCCAGATGGTAAATCAGTATTTATATAAATACCCAGATTATCCCTTGTAATCATCAGCTCTACCAGTGTCAGGAGTCTCATTCCATCCATGGAGGCGAAGCCCCCCTCCTAGGACCCTCCCTCCCCCTACTATGGCCAACTATGATCCATCACCTTCCACCTCCGACTACACGGTTATTGAAGCCTAAAATATTTGTTTGACAAACCATGCGAATTTCCTTTATAGTATCATTGACTAATGTCAATGATAGTATTAATGTAAAGTTGGAACACAAAGATCTCAGCATTAAAATATAAAGTGGCATATGTCATGTGTCCCTATTGATTGGTTAAGAGCTGAAATAAACAAAAAAAGAATACAGTAATTAACAAATAATCACACCTGAGGTAATAAATTGAAAGACCAAACAATAAGTAGAGCTGAGGTTTTTTCGCATAGTATGAAACCATCGATGTATAATGAAACATAACGTCGAGGAAAACGTTATGCTTAAATTTAAGTAATTCTAGTAACATCGAGTCGTTTGAAAACTTGTTAGAAACTAATTTTAAATATCTCTATTTGCGTTGTCAAGGATCACCTACATTATTTCTGCTCTAAGTTTTAACTGATAACTTCTAATGAATGCCAAACACCCTGCTTCAATTCGAGTTAACATGTTGCAACAAAGTGTTTTCATCATTGAGAATTGAAGAAAACTGTTGCTTTACTGAGATAACCTGGGTTAAGTAAATAAAAGTTTGGGTAATTTCTTTGATTTGAGACATCTCCTTAAAACCAACGAATTTTCTCCGTAGGGAATCCTGTTAAGTGGGGTGATGTCAACCATTTCATGTGGTCCAGGTCCATGTTTGGCCCCCAAACTCTGGGTTAAAACACAGCCATAATCCGCTTTTAAATAGGCTAAAGCAGCAAGCAGCAACTCCATTGAAAGTTGATTAATGTATTTTAACGTGTTGTCTGTCAGTCACAGTATATGCTCAGCATCAGAACATTCTCACGTTGTTCAGTGGAGTTTCTATTAATACCTGTCCCAATGTTTTGTAAGTATGGATTCATTTGTCAAAATAGGTTGGATAACTCTTGTATCTGTAAGATTTGGATAAAAATTTTCATTTTCTTTCTTTATGCATATATTATTTGAGTCTCCTAAATCATAAAAATAAACTTGACCGTAACAACTCGATCGTTGAATGGATTGGCAGTGTTAAGCCGCGTTTACACCAAAGTTGACAACCAGGTTTTCGACTAGTTTCGGAAACTTGTTGCTTTTTCTACAAAATGCAGCAACTTTTTCTGTCGTCAACTAGTGGAGCAACAAGTTTTCCACTAAATTTTGGTTTCCCGCGGAGAGTCGGTAAGATCAAAGAAAGTTGACAACAAAAAGTTGAAGACTAGTTGCTACGCGCTTTGCGCAAGCAACTTGTTGAAAACTAGTGGAGAACTATTCCCCCTCCCATATTGTACACATATTGTAAATGTGTAATATTGAATTATTTTAATTATTATAATAGGGTAGATGTTAGCTATCTTTCTATTTAAATATCTTAATTATGCCTAATAACTCTGGATGTGTACAGAGCTACACACCACGCCCGTGGTCTGATTTTGATTAAAATTTGTATGTAGGTACTAATCCATAATATCTCCAGGTATTTTTGAATTTTTAGAAATTTTTATTTTTAATGGTGATTTTTCCAAAATACGGAAAATTTGATCTTGAAATGGCCGACGACATCCTTGACACACTGTACTTATTATTACGCGCCTATTCTTTGGCAACAAGTTTTCTACTAGTTGCTCTAAATTAGTGAGGAGCAACATTTAGTTGTAAACTTTTAGTTGTCAACTATTGGTTGTAAACTTTTGGTTGACAACTTTTGATTGTCAACTTTGGTGTAAACGCGGCTTTATAGTATGTTTCTGTTTGCCGTTAAACGCTATAATCCAAATAATTTAACTTGCTTACTAACACATTTTAGACGGGGAGACAATCATACAGTAACTAACAGCACATGGGCAGAAAATTTTATTAATATGTTATGTCGTAAACATTTATAAATAAAGATTACTGGTTAAGTTTTTCAACTCAAAAGAATCTTCCAGATCATAAAGATTTTAACATATCTTTAAAACGGCTACATCAATAAGGACACATTTATATTTTAATGCTGATAGCTTTGTGTTTTAACTTTACATTAATACTATAAAGGAATTCGCTTGGGGAGGTTCTTTCCATATTTGAGGGAGGGTGAGGTCCTAAGAGGTGGGGCTTCCCCTCCGTGGATGGAATGAGACTCCTGACGCTCAGGGTTAATCTGGGACCTTGGGCAAACCGTGTAGTAGCAGTTGCGCCGAGTAGCATTTGCGCCGCGGATTAAATCGTGCTTCCAGCGCCGCGGAGTTTGATTAGTTCAATGATGCAGAAGTGACGAGGGTCATAATTACTTACACATTACTTGACTGAGTTGCTTGTAAATAGTGTCGTTTTCCATACTCCTAATTAACTTGTACTAGTAGTGCACTTTGCACATAAAAATGATCAAACACTTGTATACCACCACATGCAGTATTGAGTTAGTATAGATATTTTTACTGAACTATAATTATTATAACCAGTAGACAATTTCTACTTATCACATTACTAATTTAGGAGAAAGGGGGACTTTTGTTTTCCTACGAAGTTTTTAGAAAATAGTTGCACCAGGATAGTCTGCGGTGCTATGTGGAATGCAAACAGCTCCGCATATTGGTATTAGGGGGATTTGCTAGGGGTATATATCCTTATATATACCTAGGGGTATATATATATACCTTTCGGAGTAACCCACTCCCTTATGTTACCTTTGGTCACTCAATGGTGTTGTCATTGTCAGTTTCGAGTAGAATTTAGCAGAATGAACATCGTAGAATCCACAAAGAAGGGCTCAATGTTCAATCATTTCGTCTACTACAATTGACCTACTGTACATTATCATCGATATGTCGCACAATTGATAAGAATGCAACAATAAGCTACAATAAAACCTTTCTGAAACCTCTAACCGAATAAATGAATCGATAAATAATTTCGAACCATGCATTTGCTTACAATCGACATTTACAACTGTTCACAAAAGTTTACTTGTACTCCTTAGGGACTAAAAAGGCTTTTTACTACTGGCGATTAAAAACTTTATATAGTTTAGACCCATATGGTTTCGTCTTTTATTTGTTATCTAAAGGTTATACATCGAAGTGAAGGATCACGGGTTCATACATAAAACCCCATTATAAAAAGGTTTGTCATAATTATTACAGGTTCTAAAAAAGGTAACCATGTAAATAAATCAATAACTTGAGGGTGGGGCAAGCCCAAAATGACACTTTTAGCTACCATTCGTCCCTCTGCTACATCATAAGATGTACAAGGACACCTACATCGAAAACATTGGTTAATCAAAACGGGTGACAAGTTATTTCACAAAAAACCGTATGGTATCAGGTACACAGTTTCATTGTATGATAACACTTAGCTAAACTAAACAGACAATACCCCCGCCGCAGCTAACCTGCCGACTAAGTGAATTTCCATTTGTCTGAATTGATTTTTAATTGAATGTATATAAATAAAATTAGGTTTAACGAGTACCTAGGTTAGCTGCTACAAGGAAACTATTAAAGTGGAGTTTTAGTAAAATATGAATAGCTTAGTATAAAATAAATAAATTTGCCAAGTTTGATCAAAATATATCCATAAACAAGCAAACTAAAATTACTAATGTTATCGCGTTCACGGACGTATATAAATCTATACAAAATGAAAAAGTAAATTGGTCACGGACCTAGGTCTTACGGTGCGGTGCCACCTACGGTAATAGCTACTTCCCTATAGGGAATTCGCTAAAAACATCCATTTTTTTGCGAATTTAACATTTTGGTACAGAATACGTAAGTATCGTTAATTTATTTATATTGGACCTATATGTGTAGGTAAATAACAACAGGCTTCATTCCGATATTGGTGGTTCGTAAACTTAATCAAGGTGATTCAACCTTACACATTCATGCCAAATTTAATCAAAATCGCACGAGAAGCGATAAGCATAGGCCGGGAGCGCGCCCGAGTTCACGTGCAAACCTCGCACCGTCAAGTTAATGATTTTTTTAAATATTCGTGGGAATGCATGGGGATTTGTAATGTTTATTGAGTTGTACAATAGTATTGAACATTTATATGGGCTTGTATAGGCCGAAAGCAGGGTCTTTAGAAAATGGCTAAAAACAACTCATCCATGTTATTCTTATGGAGAAAAAGTGCCTAAAGTGAGGTCATATTACTATGTTATACCTACTTTACATGTAATTGGTAATTAAATTAAAGAATTAGCTTTTTTAGCTTGATTTTGAATATAGTATATGAGGATTATATGTAGGGATATGTAGGCAAATATCAGGATTTTTAGAATTAGTGGCTGAAAAATGATCCCCATGTTATTCTTATGGGGAAAAACGCCTAAAGTGAGGTATCTTTGTGGTATTGCCACTACACGTTTTAGAGAGTTAATTTGTAAACTTAATATGTACTTGTATTTCTAGACTTAAGATGAACTTAAATTGATATAAGGCCTGTCTCAACTCCCAGGGTTCACGAAGCGCGATGTATTACAACCAAACCTGGTACAGTAACAAACTAATTTTTTTTCGTAATTTCCTCTCTGTTGAGTTATTGGTAATTAATTGGTTTTAGGTAGCCCTTATACTGAAACGGTGGAGTGTACTGTGTATTGTTGTCAACCAGTGAACGATATTTTTGGTGGCATCAATTTGCAGTTATTAGATTTAAAATTATGTGTAACCATTAGCATGGGTCACGAGGTGACTGCGTGCAACCACTTTACGCTGAAAGTAAAATGTGGTAGGAACATAAGTCCTCAATAACCCTATTAGTGCAATTGATTGGTTCCGCCATTGTTAACCTGTCAAAACTGCTAACCCTCATTTAATTAGCTGGCGCGGCGCTGGTGCTACGCGGCGCAAATACTACTCGGCGCAAATACTACTCAACCTTGGGCAAACTGAGACTAATTACGTTACGGGCGAAATTAAACTCTGGCGGAATAGGACTACACGAAATACTAGCCGTTATACCCGACCCGTGCTTTGTAACTGGCAGGTAGGTAATTTAAGTTACAAATTCATCGTCAATTTTAGAAACAAAATGTAACTGCACAGCTTTAATTTAATATAGTTATTTTTTATTCAGGTAAGTGGTATTTATAGTCTACCTAGGAGGACTAGGACGAAAGCTGTAGCTCTGACGCACTTTATATAGCTATATCATCTTGCGACGTGAAGCAACAAATCAATTAGTTGACAAAAGCGATATCATTAGATAGATTGGTTTTGCCCAAATTATTCTAATATCCCTGCAGCTAATTAAATCAAGTTCAGAGTAAAAAAATTACAAAAAGATATCACTGTAAAAAACTCCAAAATATTGATGACTACAAATCATCGACAAACAACAAATACAAACAGCTGGGTTGAAACTGTTCCATAGTTAGTTCATTTCATTAACATTTACCTATACATCGCATACTGTGGTATGCGATTCCCCATGGTATGATTATAGACACTAAATAATTGGTACACACTTTTTTTTTTATTTTTTTAATAGTTTTTAGTCGTGTAGCAAAACACCAATATATTAATAGAAACATAAAACGGTCTAGTCAAATGGAAAATATGCGGCTAAAATGAAAGAAAATATGTACTCGTATTTTGCCAGCATCATCACATCGAAGTGTAAGCCGATTATCATCTTCAGATTTTAAATAGGATTTAAAGTGTAGGGTATTTTTAGCACTATCCAAAGTCAATGATAAAAGGAAAGATAAGTGGTAGATCCCTCCGAATTTCTGGTGGTCATTTCAAACTATTAATTAATAATTACGTAATAAAAAATTATAGATATTACACTATTAGTGTAGATATCTAAAAAATAAACATGTATTTATACATAAGTTGTATCTTAGTAAAAAAAAACACCAAAAATGTAAACAAAGCCTTTAAAATATAATTAAAACATGTAAACTATGTAAAATTTCTCTATTTCCAGAAAACTCTATTATTAATATAATTCTTGTGTCATTTATACAGGGTGCCTGAAAAGTAACTTACACCCCACCTTAACTTTTCAATCATTTGAGATATTTGAAATCTGTATGCGGCAACCTTCTTAGATATGAGGAACTACAATAATTATGGTCAGTTTTGAAAATATGGCCCTTAGGGGTAGTGGGGGTAGGGAGTAGCTCAAAATTTTCAAATGACAAGTATAGTCGAGATTGGTATCATTTTACAGGTCTTGACGAAACATAACAATAAACATAAAGAAAATATAAATCGAACCATTAATAACAAAATGGCAGCTAAAAATGCTTAAGACAATGGTTATTAAAAGTAATTTTGAACTGCCATTCTGTTATTAATAGTCCGATTTATAGTTTCTTTATGCTAACTGTTATGTTTCGCCAAGATCTGTAAAATGATACCAAACTCAACTATACTCGTTATTTGAAAATTTTGAGCTACCCCCTAACTCCGCTACCCCTAGGGGCAAAATTTTAAAAACTGACCATAATTATTGTAGCCCTTCATAAATCAAGATAATTCAAATAGTTAGAAAGTTAAAGGGGGTGCAAGTAAATTTGTTGTCACCCTCATGGTTAATTGGATTTGAAACGTTTTAGGGCGCCATTTTGTTATCTGTAGACCGATTTTGATTTCCTTTATGCCAAATGTTATGTTTTGTCAAGACCTGTAAAACGATACCAACCTCGACTACACTTGTAGTTTTAAAATTTTGAGCTACCCCCTACCCCCACGGGCACAATTTTCAAAATTGACCATAATTATTGTATCCTTCATATCTAAAAAGCTAGCCACAAACAGATTTCAAATATCTCAAATTTTTGAAAGTTAAGAGGGGTTGTAAGTTACTTTTCAGCCACCCTGTTTAACTCGGGGCCAGATCCTAGTTTTAAAACAGCTATACTTATAACAAACAACAAGTTGTACTTATTAATAACAAAACAAAACATTGAATCAGCTGTTATGTTTTAAAACACCTGATTGACAGATTATTGTAAAGATGTTTAGACAATGTAAAAGCAGTATTATTATTGTTTAAATGGAGAAAAGTGGTCAAGCATTTGGAAAATAAGACATTTCTCTGTTCTTATTCATCCAATCTTAACAAATAAGTTTATCATTGAAAACTACATAGAACCATAGATAAACCATGTTTTATCTATGATAGAACTTGCTAACCTTTTTGTCTCTTGCAATTCTTTTGTAAAGTTAATGGTTTTCGTGATACTTGGTATCAAATATTTTAAATGGCTGCCATTTTGAAACGGTTAATGAATTTTAATTTAATTTTAAAAAAATATATAGGTCTTAATAAGATAACACATTTTTGAAAAATCTTAACGCGGTGTCTCAAACCGTTTAGTAGTAATTAATTTTTTTTACACAGAAATACAGACAAACGGAAAACTAGGCACCTCAGACCCATGTTCCTATGGTGAAATGTGTTTGTCTTTACCTAGTATTCGCCGCCGCCACCAGGACTACGCCACCCCCAGACTCTCGTGGCCCGTACTACGGTTTATTCATAAATAAATAAACGTGTGATATACTGGATGTTAAAAAAAGGCCGGACATAATTTACGTAGTGATTCCTTGGGTCAAAATAAGATGAAAATGGTATAAATAATTATGAAATATTATTATGTACAAGGTATAAATGTAATACTTTCGACAAGGTACAATGTAGGACGGGAGTTATATCGATGTGTAGGACAACGGATGATGAAGGCTAGAGAAATCGCTACAAACAAAATATTTTTTCCCAACCGTCGCGTCGCTGCTTTTACTAGGAACTGTAGTCAAATGACATCAGAATATCCAAACAATCCAAAAAGTAATTACAGTGCGTGCGAGCGATACATTCTCTGCCAATGTTTTGGCCCAGACAATATAATACTTTTATGTTTCCGTAGTCTGTGGTTCTGGTGTAACAGATAAAGCGATAGGCAACGCACACCTGCGTCCTGCAGTTCTTGGAACTGCGCCTTGTCCTCATTGGCTGTTGGCGTTCTCACCGGATGAGCAATCCGTGGGAATGGTTCAGTTCTTACGTCTTGATCTTCTTTTTGTGATCAATTGTGGAAACCACAATACATGTTTTTGTGCACGGTAATAATGAACTGACTATAATTTACGATGGTTTTAATGCACAAATAATCATTATTGTCAGCACACTAAAATCATCAATACTATAGACGCGTATACCCTTCGACACAGCAAACTTGCTGCAAGTATTTTACAACAAAGATGTTGACGGAAGTATCCAGAACTACATAACTAACGATTTATACTCAGTATTTGTACCGGAATATTGACGAACTTATTACTTATTTATTTACACTAATTTGAACAGTTTTTTATGACTACCCAACGAACATTTTTACAGACCTATCGACAACTACTGTACCTAACACGGAGTTAACAGATGGAATGAAAAAATGTGGGTGGGCTATTGTGGGATCACACAGAGATATCTGTGGGGTATGCGGAGTATGCCAACGATGATGCCAACTTCACACACCCGCTACATAGAGATCAATGACCCGCCGATGTGCATTCATTGTACTACAGCCGCCGTTATCGCCGGCGCCATTTTGTAGGGGCTGACGACAACCAACGATCACAAGACCATTTTGCCCGTCAAAATCCAGAATAGATCTTGGTATTGTACGAAGCGCACCACAACTATGATCACAACTCTTACTAGCTGTCACGTCAATAAACAAGAACATGGGGACTAATGATATATAACTCCGGGATTATAAAGAGTGGCTGATAAGTAACTTGCACCACTCCCCTAAAACCATTTGAGATATTTGAATTTGGTTTGCGGCAACCTTTTTAGATATAAAGTGACTAAAATAATATTGAAAATTGTCAAATGGAAAGTATAGTCGACTTAAGTATAATTTTACAGGTCTTGACGAAACTAAACCATTAACATAAAAGGCAAAAATAGGACAACTAGTAACGAAATGGCCCCCTAAAACGATCCAAATCCAATTACCATGGGGGGGGGGGTGGCTAAAAAATCACTTTCAAAATTACTCATCTTTATTGTAGCCCCTCATCCAAGAAGGTTGCTGCAAACCGATTTCAAATATCTCAAAAATGGTTCAAAAGGTTAAGGGCGGGTGGGGTTGCATGTTACCTTTCAGCCACCCTGTTTATTTGACGATACAGTACTTCCTTCTAGGCCAAGTTAAGTCTGTTAGTATGCTGTAGACATAAGTTGTGAACACAAAATATCAAAAGTAAATAATACAGGCCTATGTTCACCCAATTTGCATCAGAGGCCCCTACTTGTTTTTATATCCTAAAAATTTGGTCAACTAAAAATATATAGGGTGTCCCACGAAGAGGTTTAAACGTTTGATTTTATATTACGTGCCCATTCATGCACCGAACTTTTTTAAACTTTACACAGTTTACAAAGAAGGTTCTAAAAATATTCTGGAAAAATTTCAACTCCCTAACCTTAGTAGAAACAAAATGGCGGCATATTGAAAAATTTACCGATTTGCTTCCTATAAAAACTACTTTCATGATTAATTATCTGATTTGTTTACTACGTTGCGGTTCTAACGCTCATTGTTGAAGAACAGCTGTTTGATTGTAAAATGAGGTTTAAATGAACAGCTTGCCCCATTTGACGGTACCAGAAATGAATCAAGCAATCTTTCAACAAGATATGGTGCACCACCTCATTTCGCAAATCCTGTCAAGCAATTGCTAAATGGCAACCTTCATGGCCGTTCATGGCTGGATTGGTCGTGGAAATGATTTTTTAGATTGGCCACCCCGATCGCCTGATTTTACTGTTTGCGACATCTTTTTATAGGATTTCTTGAAGGAACAAGTTTATACCCATAGCTTCAATAATGATGAGGAACTAAAACTATCAATAGAAGAGGAACATCTCCGGATACCGCGGAGTTTCTTTGTAAGAGCTTAAGAATAATTTGTTACGCGCTGTTATCAGTGTGTTGCTGTGGATGGGTTACAGTTTGAATAATTTTGGCCATCAAGGTTTTCCATTAAGGCTATGTTCTAGTTTTTTTTTATTTAAGTCATATTGGCCTGGAAAGTAACAATAAAAATATTTGATAAAACCAAAAATACCTTCTTTAATCTTTTTAAAGCATCGTTTTTCAATATGCCGCCATTTTGTTTCTACTAAGGTTAGGGAGTTGAAATTTTTCCAGAATATTTTTATATCCTACTTCTTAAACTGTGTAAAGTTTAAAAAGGTTCGATGCATGAATGGGCACGTAATATAAAATCAAACGTTTAAACCCCTTCGTGGGACACCCCGTACATAACCAGGTGAAACCTGGCATCGTTTATTGAGTAATAAATAATGGTAAAAACAATCATGCCTGTTGCGTTAGTTACAAAACATGGTTGATCATTCAATGAATAACATATTTCTTATTCAGTACGTCATACCGTAGACTCCTCATCCCATTATAAATTTTGAAGCTTGTTTTTTTGTGTCTAGTTCATGTACGTTCACACTGATCGCTGGGGTAGACAAACTTTTGTTTCTATTATTTTAGTGTTATTTTCATGTCATACGTCATACTTTTTTACTTTTTAATACATAGGAGTTAACTATGTTAACTGGTTTCGCTTCTTTTGGAGGAAAATGAAGAACACTTTAGGAGGAACCTTTAAATAGTATTACAATCTTATTGGTGGATCTTTTGTGTTAAACACTTCCAAGATTTCATCAGTGTTATGCTGATTAAATCCATGCTTTTTACTTTTTAGAAAAATATCTGTTTGTTGAGAAGGCACGTTCTTAATTCAAATAGAGGCCCACCCTAAAGCACAGAAAACATACTATGCCTAAAGCTGTGTAAGTTTTATTTTTCCTTTGTGACGTCGGTCATCATACCGTGCTTCTGTGCAAAGGAATAACCCTCTAGCATAATTTAGATAAATTGGTCACTGGGTTAAGACCTACTTAAATCTGGAATAGCATGACATGCGGATGTCAGTTGTCTCAGCCTTATCAATTACTTAAATTGTTCAGCATAATCTCTCTTTGGAATTTTCTTTGGAATGTTAAGGTGTAGTGGAATATACTTGTAGTAAACCTGGCATTTTCTTGAACTAGGGGCCTCGTTCATATGTTCGCGCGGCTTCATTGGCAACAAATTATGCAAATGGCAAAGCAATGCTGCATTTGTTATTTTGAAGTTTATTTTAAATATGGGCGCTGCCAGCTTCACATACCTGACAGACATGACTCTTGTCTCTTGGGCTCGCGGATGCGCAGAACACATTTCTAGTAGTTTTGGCGCTTTTTTACTTACTTAATTGCCTTATGGTGTGAAATGTAGTATTGTGATATTATAATACTTCAATTGACACCATAAGGAAATTACGTAAGTACTGTAATACAATTAATTACAATGTATTTTAGAAACATTACCATGAAGTTATCAATGTTTTTTGTAGAAAGAACATCAGCAACAACACATCATCTTCTTCTGACGATGACATTATTGAAACTGATGAATTTTATGATTCCTTCACTTTCATGTCGCCAGCACGTGCCTTTTCCATGGTTTGTATTTTATTACATGTCGCAGACATCATGCCCGCGACCTCAGAAATATCGGCGACATTATGTCTGCGATATTGGTGTGTAACCCGCCTTATGAAGACGCATATAGGTTACTTTATATTCGTTGTTGTTTCAGTTGGGAAATGACCTATACAATTAAAAAAAATAAAAACATTACCTCCAGTATGTATAAAAATGCATTAAGATGTACAGTATTCAGTAATTCTATATACAGTAGTCAGTCAATTTCATAAGTTAAATACCCCCGCCGCAGCAAACCTGTTGACTAAGCGAATTTCCATTTGCCTGATTGGATTTACACTAAAATGTCTCCTTAAAAATATCACATTTATTCCCTACTAGCTGTGTGCCCGTTCTACGCACGGGGATCATATCGTAGTCAGTTTAAACCTTCTTATTAAGAACAGAAGTTGGTTTGCATATTTTCAGATATGCTGGCAAAACTATTATATATCAACCTTCACGAATACAGTATCTGACAGTTTCAAGCCAAAACAAATGCTTCGCAATTAAATGTATTGGTCGTGTTGGTCCATATGTTAAATCCAATGATTAAACTAAAAAAAAAAATGCTTTATAGATCTATGAGGCATAGCCCTAAGGTGGGCATATAGTTGAAAGTTACCTTCCACACCACAATGGTTAAAAGAATTTAAGGTAGGCCTACTACCTCAACCTCACAATTTAACACTTTATTTGGGTTGACATTTTCATTATAAAGGTGTTTTTGTCCTTTCCGTTAAATACTGAGAAATAAGGACATTAATGCGTTACCAACAGACACACACACACAAATACAGAACTTAATTAGGGAATTTGCTACGCTTTAAGCATAACAAAGTACATCTAAAATTAGTATTTTAAATCTTTGTTAATGTCATCATTTCATCATAACAATTTATATTTGCTTGGACCGAAGATGACCCGAAATGATGTCGAAATGACGGCTTACTATATAAAATGAAGTACTATATACGATTTAGATTGGTAATTTATAGTAAAAATTACCAAAATAGGCCACGAACTATTGATACATAAACAACGTAAAGCGTTCAACAACGTAAACAATTCATTATGGTTTGCTGAATAAATGTTTTACTAAAATGCGTTATCGTTTTCTTAGCATAAACTAACATTTTGGAATCAAGAAAGAAAAAGCAAAAAATTGTACAGCTAAGACATCAATTAAATTTAATACACCTTTATTAAATAAGGTGCAACACCAACGATAACTAATTTGTAAAGTACAGTGATGTGTTGGTACTTAAAAATGATTCTTGCTGCTACCAACAGTACCAACGGTTCTAAGGAATAGAACCGGTACCAAAAACCAACGTTCACAGTTGAGAACTATAGTACAGCCGACCAATTAATTATATGCGTTAATCAAGTCCCGAGGTTATTGATCTCTTGGTTTTGGATTTTCTTGTAAAACGTTATCGGCAATCAAAGTTATTTCCCATTAATTTCTTTATTTGTAAACAACTTTTAATATAAACTTATTTGTGTCAGTTTGAAAAAAAAAACAACCTCATACAAACAACCTTTTGTTATTTAATAGATTACGTATTCTCTAAACAATGATTGGTATAGGCTATCTATTAACATTAGAAGGAAATGTGGCAAAAATCATACAACATTGGGTTTTTAACGTTTGTAATTTTATTTCTTATATTTAGGTAGGCCGTGTATTCTAGGGAAAAGTATGGTATCAAGGATCGTCGTCGAAAAGGTTGTTATGAATAATTGGGTAAGCGTACGTACCCAAAAGATGGCCTATGGGAATATTGGCTGTATGGTCCAGCGATTGCATCACACGGTGCCTACTATTGACTATGTATATGTATAGTCAATGGTAGGAATATAAAATAACACATTAGAAAAGCGAGTTTAGCATCATCCGTAAACCTCTGTTACAATCGAATCACTCACTGCAGTTGTGGTTTTTTACATTACACTTTACACAACCGCCATTGAAGCGCCATCAATGTGTGGAAACCATGTTTTCTAAGCTATTGGTGACGATCATTATTAAATTTAAGCCGTATACAACACTGATTCAAGGTCTTCTTTCTGGTTATCAAAACCCAAGAACAATTTTATACACAAAGAATCTCTGGTTCCTGAACTGGATGATGCCTAGTTATTTAATTTCATTTACGGTTACACTATTACACTATATTATTGCACTAACTTGCGATTAATTAAATCTGGTATGTAAGAAAAACGTTTTTAATCTCACTTGGTTGGGATTTGCTTTTAAAACGTTATTCGAAATGGTTGCGGTATTTGTAAACATCATTTGTAAACATATCAGTGACAGCTAGAAAAAAAATCTTGATCCGAACAGCTGTTCGTTATTTCATAGACGATTATGTAATAAAAATTTAACGAAAATTTGACAAAAATCGCACAAAACTGCATTTTTGAACGTCCGTAATTTTATTTACAAAGTAGTGAGGCCATTTTAATCACTAAAGACACTCTCACCAATCCAGTAATCCAGTGAATACATTAAAATGACTTGGATCTTGATAGGTACTCTCGTTTTCACGGAGAGGATTGCGTAAAATGCCATCTTGAGTGTTACAGACAGACAGACAGAAATTTAGATGAGACTTGTTTCGGCTTCTTTAATGTATAAAACGTAAAAATAACCTAAAAATTTATGATTCTGAGGAATGTACAGACAAAACTCTAATTTTATTTATATAGATTTAAATAATATTAGTTTAACGAGTACTTAGGTTTGCTGCAACAGGGAGGGTAAAAGGTGTTTTTTTGTGAAATGTTAATAGTTTAGTATGATTGATTTAGTATGATCATTTCCCAAATTTGATCAAAATATGATCATAAACAAGCAAACAACAACAGTTTACTTATTCTCCATAAGAATAGCATGGGAATTTTAAATTCACAGTTTTTTTGAATTTTCTCCGTAACCATTAGGCGCATAATAACGCTTCAATATACTAAATTATTTGTTTTTTAAGCTCTACAAAATGGTTTGGAAAGAAAATGCTAAATTTTAAGTTTTTTGGGTCAAAAATGGGAAAAACCAATTTTTACCCCATAAACCCCTGTTCCCATAGTTCGATCATGCTGTTCGCAAACTCCTTCGAATAAACGTAGGTTTACACGTTTGTACCAAATTTCATCAAAATCGGATGATTTTTGCTCGAGTTATCGCGCTAACGGACACATATAGTTTTAAGCACAGACAATGTATCCATCTATATATACAGAACATGCTGAATATGAATTATTGAAATATAGGAGATATAGAAGAATACGAAATATTCACTTAGAACGGAAATCTCACTATTATGCATACAGACAAACTCTGGTCTGGAATTTGGTATGATTAGGCCATAGAACAAGCCCTCATAAAGACAATGAAAAGCTCTGGTGGATTGACTAAGGCCCCGTTTATGCACCAAGTGCGGGAGCGGTGCGATAGCGGGCCCGCTCCCGCTGTAAATGAGTCTGTTTATGCACGAAGAGCGATAGCGGTAGCGGTTGGTTAAAGGAGAATAGAAGGGGGTGTAGTCTTGCCAACTCAAACTCTGCCAAATAATTAACACAACTATTTGTCCTAAGTGCACGTGCGCATGGATCAAGTTGGCAACCATGGCTTCAGCCCAAGCAACCGCTGCGATTCCTAACTACACAGCGGGCGAATTAGAAATCGCAGCGGGAGGTCAACCGCTATCGCTATCGCTCTTGGTGCATAAACAGCCCCATTTAACTCAATGGTGTTAGAAATCGCTCCCGCTGTCGCTACCGCTACCGCACTTGGTGCATAAACGGGGCCTTAAGGACGAGGTATAACAGAAAATGTTCTAACTCGATGGACGCTTGGGATGATCCATCTTCATCAAATTTGTAAGGAAGTTGAGAAGTATTATAATACCCCGCCGCAGCAAACCTGCAGACTTAGCGAATTTCTATTTGCCTAATTGGATTTACACTAGAATGTCTACTTTAAAAATATCACATTTATTCCCTAGTTAAATAACATTAGTTTAACGAGTACTAAGGTTGCTGCAATAAGGAGGGTAAAAAGGTGTTTTTTTTTTGTAAAATGTTAATAGTTTAGTATGAAATGAATGCATTTTCCAAATTTGATCAAAATATGTTCAAACAAGCAAACTACAACAGTTTACTTATTCTCCATAATTCAATTCAATTCAATTCAATTCAAAACCACTTTATTCATTTCCTGTACATAATACATTGAATAGTGTCAACAGTTGCTTAGGCCTAATAGTTATGAAATACATTTCTAACATAATAAAATAAAAACAAAATTTTACAAACTTAATTTTTTTTTTATCTAAACAAAAAATACATAAATTGAATTTGTTTTTGACTTCAAAGACTATTCAACTCTTCAAAAGAAAAAATAGCCTTGCTGATGAGAAATCTCTTTAATTTATTTTTAAATATTGTTTTGGAAGTCTCTGATTTAATTTCAATTGGGAGATTATTATAAAATTTTGATCCCGCATACATGGGTTTTTTCTCAAAAAGTTTTAGACTATGGTGGCCAATTGCAAGGTTTTCCCGATTTCTAGTGAAATAATTATGACTATCCCCAACTCGTTCCAAATCATGAAATCTGTCCTTTACTGATAAAATTGTTTCATAAACGTACATTCCGTAAATTGTCATTATATTTTCCGATTTAAAATGTTCTTTATTAACAGAAGTTTCAAAATCTAAATTGCAGATAATTCTAAAATAGCTTTCATTTGCTTTTTTAGAATAGAATTCAAATTGTAATCACTAGTTGCACCATAAAGTGAAATCCCAAAAGATATACTTGAGTGGATATATGAAAAATATATAACTTTTAAAGTTTGTTTTTCACAAAAGGGTTTCAATCTAGATAAAGCAAATAATCCCGATGTGATTTTGGCAAGTAACTTTTCAACGTGACTGTTCCATTTCAGATTTTTATCAATTACCAATCCCAAGAATTTCATGTTGTCCATACTTAGAATTTCTGTGTTCTCGAGTCTGATGATTGGTTTATTTTGATCCCCTAATTCTCGAGTTTGAAAACTAATGAAATTTGTCTTATCTGGATTAAGAAGCAAATTATTAGAATTAAAAAAATTATTTAAAACTGCTATATCGGAATTTGCCTTAAGTTCAATTTCATCATTTGATTTTGCAGTGATTTTCAAATTAGTATCATCGGCATATAGGCAAAGTTCACTCAAGTCACTGAGTTGGGGAAAGTCTCTAAAGTAACAAATGAATAATAAAGGGCCTAAGATGGACCCCTGAGGCACTCCAAATTTCACATCTCTAATAGAGGATCGGTAATGAATTTTATAGTTTTTGTTGTTTTGGTGAATTAATTCTACAAACTGTTTTCTGTTGGAAAGGTAAGACTTCAGTAACTTTAATGCATTGTTCTTTATCCCTAATTTGCTTAGCTTTGAAAGTAAAAGGTCATGTGATATTGAATCAAAGGCTTTACTTAAATCCATAAATAATCCTACCACTTTCAATTTACTGTCCAAACTATCAATAATAGATTCAACAAACTTTGTGGCAGCTGTTATTACAGATCTACCACTGCGGAAACCATGTTGACATTCTTCAAAAAGGCAATTCTTTTCAAAAAAATTTACTAATAAGAATAACATGGGAATTTTAAATTTTCAGTTTTTTTGGAATTTTCTCCGTAACCATTAGGCGCATAATAACGCATACTAAATTATTTGTTTTTTAAGCTCTACAAAATGGTCTGGAAAGAAAATGCTAAATTTTAATTTTGTAGAGTCAAAAATGGGGGAACCCAATTTACCCCATAAAACCCCCCATAAACCCCTGTTTCCATAGTCCGATCATGCTGGTTCGGGAACTCGTTCGAATAAACGTAGGTTTACTCGTTTGTACAAAATTTTATCAAAATCGGATGATTTTTGCTCGAGTTATCGCGCTAACGTACACATAAGCTTATATATATAAATTTGAACGGATGGTGTTTTGGCCTCTAGGGACCTTAAAACGAAAAAGCAAATCGGTCCCGAGTCCAGGTCTTACCATGAGTACTACGATAATAGCTTATACCCCATATGGGAAATTCGCTAAAATGACGTCAGTGACTAGTGACCAACATATTAAGTTGACGTACGCCCTTCTCACATTTCTCGAGACAGTAAAATTGATGAAAAGCTTATAAGTTAGTGGTTTTCTCAAAACAAACCATTCAAAATTAATGATGTGCTGGTTATTAGAAAACTTTCTATATAGCTATTACAGTAGGTCTCGTGGTAAATCCTAGAACTAGGACCGATTTAATTTTTCATTTTGATGTCCCTAGTGACCAAACATACTGTCGGTTCAAATTAATATAATATTTTTATAAATATATATGCATATATACCGTGTGTCCGAAAAAGAGCTCCCTAGTTCTTAAAATACCTCATGATAGTTATTTGTTTAGATGGATAAGTATAATCCTTTGGTGCTGTTTCTTGTAATTACTAGTATACTTGTAAGTATTAGTTTCGTACGTTGGCAATGAGTTCAGTACACCTATTTGACCTTCAGCGTGGTTTTTGTAATAAATTATAATAAAAATAATAAAATAATCATGATAAAAGGAGTAAAAATCGCTTGGATATCTGCAGGGCTGCAAATGGTTTGCATATCGAGGTGTACTAGTGTTAAAAAGCTTTTAATTTGTATACTGTAGGCCTACATTGTACAATGAATAAATACATTTTCAAACTAAGGAGTTCTTTTTCGGACACCCTGTATAGTGTATAAATGTCCGTTTGCAGGATAATGTCAGTGGAATTTGGTATAAATGAGTAAACCTACATTGATTTATCAAAACAAGTTCGCAAGGGATGATCGATATGATCAGGCCATGGGGACAGAATGATCCAAGGCTTTTTTATCGGCGAGAATAGATTTTTCCATTTTTGACCCTCAAAACATAAAGTTTTCCAATGTGTCTTCAAACCATTTTGTATATCTTAAATAACAAATAATTTAGTACAAAAAATATCCCTGTTTCAGATACAGTTTTAAAAAATTTGGTAAACTTTTTTTGTTTCTTTACTATTACCATACTATTATTATTTTAATAAAAAATATACTTGATTATCCCTTAGGAAAAAAATGGAAATTCGCTTAGTATGCGGGTTTGCTCCAGCGGGGGTATTTTATTCATACTTTCATTTATTTTTTATGAATAACAAATAAACTAGCTTACTCACTAAGGTGTTTGCTTCAAACAACTTTATTGGGAAAAAATTAAAAAAATCATCATTTTTATACATCTTTGGAAGATGTGTTTATTTTGAAGGGCTGTATTTCGACCATTATTTACGCTACATACTTGGAGTTGGGCTGAAACTGTCACAAATTTATCCCCTTTTAATTTAATAAAGTTATGCTTTCAGTAGAACCAACCGTTCGCGAGAAAGATTGAAAAACCAAAGGAATTGTCAAATTTATGCTATTTCGTTAACAAGTGGCGTGCCTTGGTACCTCAAAGTGGATAACTTGGATTTTATGTTATGGGCCTAGAACACTAACAACGTATCCAAAAATCAGAACTACCCAACCTTTTGCACAGCAACCCCCTATTTTCTTGACTTTTTTACTGGACTATTTTGACAAATTCAGAAACTCCCTATAATATATGTTGTTTAAAATAGGCCTACCTACAATTTAAATACTAACAGCTGTTTCATTAAAAAGTAGTGACAAATTATCGGGATCACATCATTTGTCCGAGTTTTCAACTGTCCGAGTTTGTTAAAAATTACAAAATATTAGAAAAATCAGTTGTCCGAGTTTATAAAATTATTTTAAAAAATATTGAAATATAAAGTGTCCGAGTTTTCAACTGTCCGAGTAGAGTCAACATAAAAAATGTGACACCACGCGCCTAGACTGGCGTCTCAGGCGCCTGGTCAGAAGTCGATGTAAACCTCTTCTGCGAAGAAGGTGGGCATTGTGCGAGAGATCCTCACGTCGATTTAAGAAAAACTATGTTATATTTTTTTTAAATTATCAACAAGTTTGGTTGTTTAGGTTAGGTTACGGTTTAATTTTATATTTAAACATTTACAAATTAATTTTATAGCCTAATAAAAAATCTATATATAAAGCCCAAAGTACCCTATGAACTTTTTGAGAAAACTACCATAAACTTAAAATGTTTGTCATGACGAGAAACCTTGCGCAAAACTATCCATTATTTCATAAATTGCCCTTTAAGGTCGTAATTCCTTTCTAAAGGGAACTTTCCATATGCCGGTACCTAATGTTAAAATACCTCAGCTATACTTTTTGTTTAGGCCTATTTTACTGTAATCTGTTTTGTTTATTTTAGCTTAACTTAACCAATCAATAATTTTATTAATACGTATATGAAGTCACACGGGGTGAACCCCGTGGGTAACAGCTACAAGTTATGAGTAAACCTTCATTCGATTTTTATCTTTTATATCTTTTTTATATTTATCAGTAAGTTTGGTTGGTTGTGTTAGGTGATGACAGTTTAATTTTATAGTTAAAAATTGTAAAATTAGTCCTATGATAAAAAAAAATGATTTTATAAAAAAATATAAAATTAGTTTTATAATTGATCTTTGTCGATTGAAAGTCGACATGAGGGGCTCTCGCACAATGCCCGACTTCTTCGCAGAAGAGGTTTACATCGGCTTCTGACCAGACGCCTGAGACGCCAGTCTCGGCGCGCGGTGTCACATTTTTGATGTTGACTCTACTCGGACAGTTGAAAACTCAAGACACTTGATATTTCGATATTTTTTTAAATAATTTAATAAACTCGGACAAATTAAAACTCGGACAATTGATTTATCTAAATATTATTCATTATTTATTAAAACTCGGACAAATGAATCTCGAACAACTGATTTTTCTAATATTTTGTAATTTTTTACAAACTCGGACAGTTGAAAACTCGGACGAATGAACCTCACCCGAATTATCCATATGACCATAATGTAAACAAATCTGGGAAGGGAATTTTAAAGGCATCTGGGGCAGAGCCCCAAGGAAATTCAATTTTCTTTTATTTTGATGGCTCATCTACAGACCGAGACCTTTCTTTGGACACCTCTACCAAGTTTCTACGCCCAGCCGTTATCTCAAATTAGTGGAGACAAAGTTTCCAATTAAATATTTAGATTCCCACATGTTAATCTAATGGGAGAAAAGCCAACTTTGATGGAAGATCCTGCCCAAACTAATAAATATTTCAAAAATGAAAAACACTGCAAAACTACGGATCAGGGCTACTTTTTTGAGACTTTAATCATCAAAATCAGTTCAAAAATGAGGGAGTTCTGTTCACAAAACTCGGTATGCATATTATATAGATGGAGAGATATGTTTATCTTACACATTCCAATATTATTTAACCCTAGATCTGGCATTCGTCCCTTTTCGGACGTTAGAAATTGAAGTGTGGGATGGGAAATGGTTCATCTGTCAGCGATTTGCTACATAATCATAAATATCCCAATATTAATGTAAAAATGGTTGTTCGGTAATCCTGCAAAATATTATTATAATTGTCAATACCCTATCTCAGAACCTGGGGACAACAAACTTCGGAGAGATCAGAGATTTCAACGCTCAGCAACCTTGTTGTGAAGTATTCCAACAAAATATTACTGTACACAAATGTTAATCTTAAGGTACCCCGGGAGGCTAAGTTGGTGAAATCGGAAAAAGTATTACTACCGGTACGTTTAATTTGGTAATAATAATCATAACAAATTAAATCACACAAAGTACAAAAACTCACCCAGATCTGATAATTCAGCCCGTCCCAGTCGTCGTCGTCTTCTTTCATCATGAAAAGCCATTGGAGAATTTCAACATTGTATACCGCGGAAATATACATATCTACGAGTGTTTCACAACACGGACAGCTGCACATGCCTCTAGTATGCAGTTCGATGTTCATAACTGCACCACGCACGAATCCGAACCAATATACCAAAAAAATAACTCTAACCGAAACTTCAACAAAATTGCGTCGTGCACCGACGAATGCCTCCTCTGAAATGAAATGATTCGAATAGGGGGTAGTAGAGGTTGCGCATCGCAGCCCTGCGCAAGCGCACGCTGATCCGAGTTCCACAGCTGGGAGGGGGCCAGGGGGGCGGGAGTTCAGCGCGCTCTGGGTCTCATTCACGGGCACGGTCGGTTGCCAAAACAAAACCAAAACTCGAACTAACAACTACAGCGCCCTACCATAGATGAAGGCCCTACTCTACATTGTTCGTGGATAATTTCATTAGCAGCCAATCATCTCGTTTGAGTGTTACTTGTTTTGTTATAAAATATGTTTTACTACTAAAATAAACATTGCCTATGATATGTAAACGTAAATCAAATACGAAATTCCTACGTTCAAAACTGCCAAAGAGCATTTTGTGCATTCTAAAATATATTTGTAGATATCTAAAATCAGACAATCCTGCCGTTGAGTGACAAATTTAATTTTTTTACTATTTGTTTAGAAGAAAGAAAATGTTCTGTATTAGCATATAACGTATAAAACCAAAGTAGAACGTAGAACCTTGATAACAAGACTCTTATGGGGATTATCAAATAATACTTGTTATCAAGGTTGACTTCTTATCGAGGTTTGCAATAACAAAGAACTAGGGAGTTTGAAAATGACACTGGTTATCAAGGGTGACTTGTTATCGAGGGTCGTGTAATCAAGGTTCCACTTGAAACCAAATTACGAAATTCCTACTTAGTGTGCCAACTGCCAACTGTCAAAGGGTAAAATTGTTTACGGTAGTCAAATCTCTACACGCAGCTATGATCTATACAAGTATACTATTTATGAAACCATTACCTCATCGTAGGAAAAATGAGCATATCCAAAATCAATGGTGTATCCAAGGAGACCGAGATGTTTATGCTATTTGGTTATCAATCGGAAGTGTCTAGGAAATATGGCCACCTCACATTGTAAGGACATGTCTGCGTGGTGACTTGAACGAGTGCAGACATGACGAGTTGAGTCTACATGCAAAATCTTTATTTGGTTATCAAGCGGAAGTGTTTTTGAAATATTGCCAACTCACGTTGTACTGAATAGGGATATGTCTGTGAGGTGACTTGAACGAGTGCAGATATGACGAGTTGAGTCTACATGCAAAATCTTTATTTGGTTATCAATCGGAAGTGTCTTGGAAATATTGCCAACTCACGTTGTACTGAATAGGGATATGTCTGTGAGGTGACTTGAACGAGTGTAGATATGACGAGTTGAGTCTACATGCAAAATCTTTATTTGGTTATCAATCGGAAGTGTCTTGGAAATATTGCCAACTCACGTTGTACTGAATAGGGATATGTCTGTGAGGTGGCTTGAACGAGTGCAGATATGACGAGTTGAGTCTACATGCAAAATCTTTATTTGGTTATCAATCGGAAGTGTCTTGGAAATATTGCCAACTCACGTTGTACTGAATAGGGATATGTCTGTGAGGTGGCTTGAACGAGTACAGATATGACGAGTTGAGTCTACATGCAAAATCGTTATTTGGTTATCAATCGGAAGTGTCTTGGAAATATTGCCAACTCACGTTGTACTGAATAGGGATATGTCTGTGAGGTGACTTGAACGAGTGCAGATATGACGAGTTGAGTCTACATGCAAAAATGTTATTTGGTGGTCCTTCGGATCCGTCACCACATTTTCGTTGATTATGGCAAAATATCTTGATCATTGCTGTAATTTTCTGTAAAAAGCGAGCTAATAAAAACGTTTTAAAATACACAAAAAAGAAAACATTGACTCTATCGACTCTATTCAGTTCAAAATAAAACATGACCATTTCCATTAAAAGAACATTTAATTAATAAAATCATCTGATAATCTGGCTTTAATGTCAAGCAATCATAAACAGAAGCAATTTGAAAACAACTTATTCCACCATGTTAATTAACCTTTAATTATCCTTAAAATTGACCTTAAAGTAGGAAACCCAGATTTGATGGAATCTCCTCCCTAAATTAATAAGCATTTTCAATAATTATAACCACTACCGATCAAGGCCATTTTTGAGACACTTCAATCATCGAAATCGGCCCAAACCTGAGGGGGATTTTTTTACAAAAATCGGTTTAGAGTATTAACCCAGCTGAAAACAACAGTGTGTGCATACTACCATTTATTTTATTTTATTTATTTATTTTATTTACCAACGGCAATACACCATTTTACAAAGATAATCCGTAGTTTGACAGCTTCAACAGTGAATGTTTGTGCTTATGACTAGATTAACAATAATAAAAACGAAATTGATAACAATAATAGACAATGAAATGCGTAACAATAATAAATAAAGAAATAAACAACAATAATAAATAATTAAATTATTATTGTAGTGGGTAGACTTATAGTGGGTAGACAGACCATTGACTGATACTACGTACGTGTTTAGCTAGGCGGACCTTTAGTATTGTACGGTAAATGATTGATTCGATGTTCACCGTGTTAAAGGCAGAACACAGCTCCAGACGTTAAATTGATGAAGACAAGAACAAACGTAACTTGACAAAGATATATATACCAACATCTAACAGGGCAGTTGATATTTCTTTCCATGTAGTCGGGGGGAAGACAGTTGACGCAATCCGCATCAATAAACATGTTTCCAGAATATTATAAACGGATTATTAAATAAGAGTAATCAAATTAATCTCTTTTAGGAAATTCCTCCATATAATTTAGTGAAATTATTAATTCTTAGTATAACAACAAATATGTATATGATACTATTCTAAAGGGGTTATATAGATGAGGCGGGGGTTGAATGCGACTGCGAGGTACACGCATACTTCCTGGTATTGGCTACAAGTCTGCTACTCTTACGTTTTTTTTTTAGAGTTGAAAATAAAAAAAGTGAGATTCAGAAACGCGAACGAGTGTTGTATTGTTGGGATCCCTTTAAACAAATGTTTAAGTTATTATCTGATTAAGTAATAAAACACATCTTTGCGCTCCAGAAGAAGACTGTGACTGTACGGATTACCAGCTAGGCAGAGAGGGTCTACATACCCTCCACCGACCACCCGGTACATACCGACCACCCTCTAGCCTGTCGCCGCTGGCTGATGCTGATGTAGGCCTACTACTGGCTACCACATGCTACCCTAGCTACAGGTACCACAACATCACACAAAACTACAGTACTACCAGCTAGTCAGAGAGGGTCTACATCACCCTTGAGCGGCCTCTAATGTCACCGACCACCCTCTAGCCTGTCGCCGCTGGCTGATGCTGAAGCACTACTGGCTACCACATGCTACCCTAGCTACAGGTACCACAACATCACACAAAACTACAGTACTACCAGCATTAGTCAGAGAGGGTCTACATCACCCTTGAGCGGCCTCTAATGTCACCGACCACCCTCTAGCCTGTCGCCGCTGGCTGATGCTGATGTAGGCCTACTACTGGCTACCACATGCTACCCTAGCTACAGGTACCACAACATCACACAAAACTACAGTACTACCAGCATTAGTCAGAGAGGGTCTACATCACCCTTGAGCGGCCTCTAATGTCACCGACCACCCTCTAGCCTGTCGCCGCTGGCTGATGCTGAAGCACTACTGGCTACCACATGCTACCCTAGCTACAGGTACCACAACATCACACAAAACTACAGTACTACCAGCATTAGTCAGAGAGGGTCTACATCACCCTTGAGCGGCCTCTAATGTCACCGACCACCCTCTAGCCTGTCGCCGCTGGCTGATGCTGAAGCACTACTGGCTACCACATGCTACCCTAGCTACAGGTACCACAACATCACACAAAACTACAGTACTACCAGCATTAGTCAGAGAGGGTCTACATCACCCTTGAGCGGCCTCTAATGTCACCGACCACCCTCTAGCCTGTCGCCGCTGGCTGATGCTGAAGCACTACTGGCTACCACAAGCTACCCTAGCTACAGGTACCACAACATCACACAAAACTACAGTACTACCAGCATTAGTCAGAGAGGGTCTACATCACCCTTGAGCGGCCTCTAATGTCACCGACCACCCTCTAGCCTGTCGCCGATGGCTGATGCTGATGTAGGCCTACTACTGGCTACCACATGCTACCCTAGCTACAGGTACCACAACATCACACAAAACTACAGTACTACCAGCTAGTCAGAGAGGGTCTACATCACCCTTGAGCGGCCTCTAATGTCACCGACCACCCTCTAGCCTGTCGCCGCTGGCTGATGCTGAAGCACTACTGGCTACCACATGCTACCCTAGCTACAGGTACCACAACATCACACAAAACTACAGTACTACCAGCATTAGTCAGAGAGGGTCTACATCACCCTTGAGCGGCCTCTAATGTCACCGACCACCCTCTAGCCTGTCGCCGCTGGCTGATGCTGATGTAGGCCTACTACTGGCTACCACAAGCTACCCTAGCTACAGGTACCACAACATCACACAAAACTACAGTACTACCAGCATTAGTCAGAGAGGGTCTACATCACCCTTGAGCGGCCTCTAATGTCACCGACCACCCTCTAGCCTGTCGCCGCTGGCTGATGCTGAAGCACTACTGGCTACCACATGCTACCCTAGCTACAGGTACCACAACATCACACAAAACTACAGTACTACCAGCATTAAGTCAGAGAGGGTCTACATCACCCTTGAGCGGCCTCTATCTAATGTCACCGACCACCCTCTAGCCTGTCGCCGCTGGCTGATGCTGATGTAGGCCTACTACTGGCTACCACAAGCTACCCTAGCTACAGGTACCACAACATCACACAAAACTACAGTACTACCAGCATTAGTCAGAGAGGGTCTACATCACCCTTGAGCGGCCTCTAATGTCACCGACCACCCTCTAGCCTGTCGCCGCTGGCTGATAATGAAGCACTACTGGCTACCACATGCTACCCTAGCTACAGGTACCACAACATCACACAAAACTACAGTACTACCAGCATTAGTCAGAGAGGGTCTACATCACCCTTGAGCGGCCTCTAATGTCACCGACCACCCTCTAGCCTGTCGCCGCTGGCTGATGCTGATGTAGGCCTACTACTGGCTACCACATGCTACCCTAGCTACAGGTACCACAACATCACACAAAACTACAGTACTACCAGCATTAGTCAGAGAGGGTCTACATCACCCTTGAGCGGCCTCTAATGTCACCGACCACCCTCTAGCCTGTCGCCGCTGGCTGATGCTGATGTAGGCCTACTACTGGCTACCACAAGCTACCCTAGCTACAGGTACCACAACATCACACAAAACTACAGTACTACCAGCATTAAGTCAGAGAGGGTCTACATCACCCTTGAGCGGCCTCTAATGTCACCGACCACCCTCTAGCCTGTCGCCGCTGGCTGATGCTGATGTAGGCCTACTACTGGCTACCACAAGCTACCCTAGCTACAGGTACCACAACATCACACAAAACTACAGTACTACCAGCATTAGTCAGAGAGGGTCTACATCACCCTTGAGCGGCCTCTAATGTCACCGACCACCCTCTAGCCTGTCGCCGCTGGCTGATGCTGATGTAGGCCTACTACTGGCTACCACATGCTACCCTAGCTACAGGTACCACAACATCACACAAAACTACAGTACTACCAGCATTAGTCAGAGAGGGTCTACATCACCCTTGAGCGGCCTCTAATGTCACCGACCACCCTCTAGCCTGTCGCCGCTGGCTGATGCTGAAGCACTACTGGCTACCACAAGCTACCCTAGCTACAGGTACCACAACATCACACAAAACTACAGTACTACCAGCATTAGTCAGAGAGGGTCTACATCACCCTTGAGCGGCCTCTAATGTCACCGACCACCCTCTAGCCTGTCGCCGATGGCTGATGCTGATGTAGGCCTACTACTGGCTACCACAAGCTACCCTAGCTACAGGTACCACAACATCACACAAAACTACAGTACTACCAGCATTAGTCAGAGAGGGTCTACATCACCCTTGAGCGGCCTCTAATGTCACCGACCACCCTCTAGCCTGTCGCCGCTGGCTGATGCTGAAGCACTACTGGCTACCACATGCTACCCTAGCTACAGGTACCACAACATCACACAAAACTACAGTACTACCAGCATTAGTCAGAGAGGGTCTACATCACCCTTGAGCGGCCTCTAATGTCACCGACCACCCTCTAGCCTGTCGCCGCTGGCTGATGCTGAAGCACTACTGGCTACCACATGCTACCCTAGCTACAGGTACCACAGCATCACACAAAACTACAGTACTACCAGCATTAGTCAGAGAGGGTCTACACCACCCTTGAGCGGCCTCTAATGTCACCGACCACCCTCTAGCCTGTCGCCGCTGGCTGATGCTGAAGCACTACTGGCTACCACATGCTACCCTAGCTACAGGTACCACAACATCACACAAAACTACAGTACTACCAGCATTAGTCAGAGAGGGTCTACACCACCCTTGAGCGGCCTCTAATGTCACCGACCACCCTCTAGCCTGTCGCCGCTGGCTGATGCTGATGTAGGCCTACTACTGGCTACCACAAGCTACCCTAGCTACAGGTACCACAACATCACACAAAACTACAGTACGCTTAGTTAGTTAACATCACTAGATATACTATGTATACTAGATATAGATGATATAAATACAAGTATATTGTCAGTTTATTAGTCAACAGCGGACTTATTTCTCAGATTATAAACTATAAATTTTATAACATTTATTTTATTCAGGGTAAACGCCATGTTTACAATACATTTAGTGTTGACAAGCTAACAAATACTATGAAAAAATACAATTGTAATATTTTGCTGTTATATCAAGAGTAAACAATAATCTAACATTGATCTATCTTGCTTTGGCAATGGTAATTACGCCGAATGCTGAGGTGAAACTATGTAGACATCATAACAGAAAGACGAATATTTTGTTCCAAATTGATAATTAATATGCAGATACACAAAATAACAGGTACAATAAAACAGAGATATTAAATAGCCTCTAAGAATCATACGAGATGCAACCCGTAAATAGGTAATGTGTTGTTAGGAGTTCACAATAATACAATACAATAACTTTGACTACAGTATAACTATATATAATAACTTTTTTATAAAAGTAATACTGTGCTGTCTTTATAAATAAAATTACAGTTTTGTCTGTATATTGTGAGTAGTCATAACGTTTTCAGTTAGGCCTATTTATAAAAATGTTGTTCTTGAGAAGGCCCGAGAAAATATTACATATTATCAAATTATCAGTTAAATAGTACTAGTGTTAGTTAAATAGTTACACTAGATATTTTACAGTAAGGTCAGGATTATCACTTCTCACAGAGTTATTATCGACCTCGTCTGGACTAATTTTTTAATGATAAAAGTAGCGTCCTGGGAACTACTGTAGATAGAAACAAAAAGACATCTGCTCTACATACATGTGTAGTGTAGGTACAGTCTAGCTAGACCATCGATGTACCAAGGACCTGACTGTGGGAAACTGATTAGTGCAGTCACTGACGCCAACTAGACCTTGAACTAGACCCGGCTCTAACTACGAAGGAGACAAGGCTATGCTTTTAGGTAATTGTTGATAAATTATGTACAACTGCTACGTATACCTACACACATACAAATTTATACAGTACCTACATATCAATAATAGAAATACCGAAACGTTTAATTTGAATAATTTGTTACTAAATTTTTACCATGTTAAAATGTGGAACAGTGATTTAAGAAAAATTGTTTATCTGCATTTTTTTACTAAGTTTTAGTGAACGCCCAAGACTTTCTACAGCAGTAGGCTACTTAGTGTAAAAGTATAGGGGGAATAGTTGGAATGATATTAAAATCAATTTGTGATGTTGGATTTGCCTACATAAACAGTCAGTGTTGCCAAATTGTTTCACAAGTACAATACCTCACCTGGTGGTTACAAGTGTAATTTGGTTTGTGTGTAAAGTAAAAAAATCAGGTATCAGCAACTGAATGCATCTCCTATTTAGCTGGCTGTGGGGATACATACTGTAATTTATCAACTATGTATCACTATCAGAGTATCACGGGAACACGGACTACGGTAAGCTATACCTAACATTTAACTGCTGTAGTACACTTCATACAGTGTATAGAATAGATAGTATATTTTAGAAAACGGATATTTCTACTCTCTTTAATCCGTGATAGTATATAAGTAATTGGATAAACAGATAAACTGGTATCCGATAAACAATACACAGTACCACACACTGCGTGAACATGTACACGTGCAAGTCTTCTGTATTATACTGGGTCGATAACATTGTCTTTGTTATCGTGGGAATGTGATAACACTGTCTGCCACTGATCCCGCACCGTTCTACGAGGAAAGACAGATGTTACTGATAGTGATGGTAATTCGCAGGCACTTCTAGTACATACGTTGTGTGTTAACTTAACTCGCACTATATTATACGTTCATGGTTTATCGTGAAATCACGGGATTTTCAGTTTAAAAGTATTTCAAAATTTTTTCGAACATTTTATTCTGGCTCACTGGATTTTAAAAGCGTAATCTCTGGATTTTGTGTAGCTTTTTCTGCATATCCAATCTGAGTCTTAGGTCATCTAAACATCTTCACAAGTACCACCAAAAATGCTTCTGTGGTATTGTGAAAATACGTATTTATAAATAGTATAAAATAAGTACTAATAAAAAACTAAAGTCCGGTCCACACGGTCCACACTGATACAATATTCGACAATCAAATTTTCTAAAACAATTTGTTAAAGTTAGGTCAAACTTGTTCTGTTCGGCCAACAAATGTTTATATTTTTCAGTGTAGACGCGTCTGCAAACCAAAATGAGATGGATGGCTCCGCCATATTTGTTTGAAGATAATGTACTCTCTCAGAACGAGATTCCACAATGTTTGCTGTCAATCAGTTTTTACCAGTAGCCAGAGGTGATCCTGATTTTTTATTTTGGGTATAGAAAGTAAAATCACAATGATCACAATGATATTTTAGAAAAATCGGATATATTTTATGAATGTGAAAATAAAGTTAGATTTTCTCTAATCAGGTATAATCTATAATAATAAAACGAAACAGTGTTTTTTTATTTCACGATTCTGAATCAACCACTCGACGGATTTTCATGATTTTTGTGTTGAAAGAAAGATAATTTTGAGAACTAGGGAATGTCGAAGCCATAAATTTAGTTTAGGGTCCCAGTTTTTTAGAAATTAAGTTTTAATTTTTAAAAAGTCTAGCAGCCGACGCTAAGATTCTAAACTAGCTTTTGGCATAAAATAATTTTTGCTTAACATAACAGCTGTAAACATTCAGCTTTTGTGTCACAAATTCAGCATTTGGATAAAAATGTAAAGACATACTTAGAGTTGACTTATTTATACTATGTGTAATGCTAATCATTGATACGTTCAATTCTGCTGTAAGAGGATGACAGATAAATTAAATTATACATAGTAAAATACTAGGATGTTCAAATTATTTTTTAAAGCAATCTTTGTAATCTTCGATTTGTTTTAGAGCAATATAATTTGTTTTAACTAACGGCTGGTTAAATATAAACTATGGAACTATGAGGTTATTTTATTTACTCTTATTTTGTCATTGATTATAGGAAATAAGTAAGATTAGTAGAGATAATTAGACCACAGTTTAAACCACAGTTTTAACCAAAATTAATTAAACCACAGTACAAATTGAGGCTCTGTACACGAGTCTTAATAAAAAAAGGATAAATGCAAATTATTTTACTGCTCCACTTTTCAAGGAAAGATTAGAAAAATAACAATGTTTACATGTCTTAATTCTTAATGGTAGCTTTTTGTTTACAATTAATGTTTGTCTGCTTTAACTTTGTTTGGATTAGGCCCGGAAATATTGATGTCATAAAAAGAAGATCAAGAATAATCAGGAATAACGATTTTAAATTACCACCACAACCTCAGCCGGTTTTTATACAAAGATGAACAGATGGATGACATAGATTGAACACAACGTCAACATTGACCTAGGATACTGCAATTAGACAAACCACCCTTTTATGAAATCGTGTTCAGTTGTGGTTACGTTTATGGGCGCCTATATCAGCGCCCCCAAACGTGAAAATATCACTTTTGTTTCAACTATGAATATATTGTATTTTAAATGAACTAATAAGGGAAATTACGATGTACGTTTATTCAATGAGGGTACACTTCCATATCCGTTGGCACAAACAACCGAATGAAAATATTGATCGTTATATCGTTTGGTTAGTAAGGTAAGGTTAACCTAACTTAACGATATTTTGAAATAAACAATCGAATAATCAAAATTACTCATTCGGTTGTTTGTGCCAACAGATATGGAAGTGTACCCCTACCGTACTTATAATCAAAGTGCGTCCGTGCGAATCGGCTGCAAATCTCACTTCAACGCTTTTCACATCGTAAAAATTGCAGAATTGCTGTTTTATTGTAAAATTATCGGATTTAAAATGCATATCGTATAGGCCTATGATGGAATAAAAACATATTTGGTCACACAACATTTGTTTACAAGGTGATTTTTCACATTAAAACTGCAAGAAACTTTGCCTTTATTTGTGTAAACTAGCTGATCTGAATTGTACACGGTTTTAACTGACTACTGAATTCCCGTACGTAGGACGGGCTAACACCTCGTCTATCTATAATATTAAAACGAAATAGGGGTTTTTTATTTCACGATTCTGAATCAACCACTTGACGGATTTTCATGATTTTTGTGTTGAAAGAAAGATAATTTTGAGAACTAGGGAATGTCGAAGCCATAATTTTAGTTTAGGGTTTCAGTTTTTTAGAAAATCAGTTTTAATATTTTTAAAGTCTTGCAGCCGACACTAGCAATTTAAAGTATTTTCAATGCTGGTTTAACTAACAGCTGGTTTATAACTGTCATTGAAATGTTTATGTTACGAGTTGTTTGTTTACAAAAATATAGTTCGTTGGTGTTTGCCTACATACTATTTCACTTTAAAATGTAGGTAGTTTTCCCCTACCGTGAAGGATCTGCATTATCAGGAAATGTGTTATTATGAACTAAACATCTCAAACACTTGCGTTTACTCAAGTTTTGTCGTAAATGCAATCTGTGTAAGTATTTAGTTTATGCATTGCAAATTTAAACTCACATTTGGGAAATATTTTTCAGCAGTTTATCGCTTAATTGTTTAAGATATAAGTGGTTTACGTGTTGAGACTTATTTTTCTGTATGTTTGAATGTGAGTACCTATGTCGGCATACTAAAATTTTGGTTAGTGATGAAAGCGTCAATCGGTGTAGTAGGTCTCTATAAAACTGTCAAATAACCTGCAGCAGAAACCAAAGTCGACTCATACCATAACAACTATCCACGTAGTACTGATGATTCAGAAACTTGGGCACTGACCAAAGAACCGAAAAACCTTAATGCTGGGTTAGATAATAAAGTGCAGAGAAAATATACAGACCAGTTCAAGATAACGGCCCGGAGGTCGAATTAAAAAATAACAGAGAGCTAAGAGAAATGTGGTAACACCCAAATATAGGGATGCTTTCCAGAAGTAGGTAAAGCTTGGATGGACAGGCTGTGCATAAACTTTTAAAAAGTATATTCCAAGGAGTAGGTACCACACGATAGACGGGAAATATCAAGTTATGAAATGCATCCTCAGACTGGGATCTAAATTTTGAAGAGGCAGGTGATAGAAGAGAATCCTCATAAAAGTTTCAGTGGTCACGGAGGTAAGATAAGGTACGGTAAGTACATAAGTAGGCCTAGTACAGTATGCAATTAGAGGTGGCATGTAGCTACTCTACTCAAAACCAGTGTGAATCGGTCGCCAATCTCACTTCAAGATTTTTCAAATCGACACAAATGCTGTTTTATGGTAAAATAATCAGATTTAAAATGCATATGGCCATATTTTAGGTCTATATTCGAATGGAATAAATAGGTGGTCACGTTACATTTGTTTATAAGGTGATCTTCCCCATTTAAACTGCCAGAATTTGTGTCTATGCGTGTAAACTAGATGTTATGAATTATTCCGTTTTAGTTGAAAACTCGATTCCCGTACGTTGGACGGGCCACCAGCTCGTTTAGCTAAAACTAAATGTACAGTGTACGTACGTAGTCGTAGTAACGTATGGCGGTGCCTTTGAAAACCAAATTGCGTCGTATTGTCTGCTCGGATGGGGAAATATAAATACATTAATTTAATAATAAAATCATAATCCAGGTTTTTAGTCATGATTCCAAACGTTAAATATGCCTTAAGTCACCAAACGGATATGGTTTTAATTTTGTTGTTGTTAAAACTTTTAAATGGAGCAGAGAAATACAGTCTAATTATTGTTGTTTTACAATAGTTTTTACAAGTTTTGTATAACAAATATTTAAGATTTTCGCTATATACATAAAAGTATTAAGGTTTAATACGTTTTATACCTTTCTTTGAAATGGTGACCTACAAAGTAGGTATTTTAAGCCAACTATGAATGGAGATGAGTGTAGGATGAGTGACGCGATCTTGTAGTCGTCACTAAGGCCGACATATTCCTTAGACACAGCTGATTATTAATATAACCAGGTCTGTATTAATAGCCCATACAGATACAGCTAATGGAAACTGGGACCTACAGTTTATAGTGGGATCAGAACCACATTTTTGCCTTGGTGTTGCAGAAAGAACGGTTGTTTTCAAAACTGTACTTGCGTTATTGGGCTAAAATAGTAGTTTTAATTTTTCCCTTGGGCAAAGATAAATCAGTCAAAAATATCAGCTGTACCTTTGTAGTTTGTATAGCTATAAAAGTCGTCGGCTGATTTTTTCTGGGAAACAGAGATGCTACAAAAAATTGGGTTTTGTTAAAAAAAAAAACAGCACATCCATTAATGTTTAAACAATAATTGATGTTCTTACAAAAACTAGAAATTTTAATGTCAATTCATAATATTTCCAGGTCAACAGACAAAACCGTAGCCTAGCCTTCTCTAGTACACTGTGTGGTTTTATTTAAACATAAGAGTCTTCATCAGTGTTTTGGTCCCATAAGAGCAATGTTAACTTTGTAACATAATTTTTTTTAAACCTCTTGTGATAAAATAACGATTGAGGTGTTAAAATTAAGGTTTAGTGGTCCTCTAGGGAGTGAGGATTTTATTTTTGTGATTTTTCCTCCACTTAATAAGTTAATGATCATAAATTAAGCCTTTAATTAAATAACTTATTAAGAAAAAGACAAAAACAAATATTTAAAATATAATTTCCTCATTCCCTAGTACTCTATGTTATAAACCTAATTATAAATTTTCAAAACTATATCTATATAAATTACACCGGCATGCTGCTTCAAATGATGGTATGTTGTGTCAAATTTAACATTGGGACTAAAATCCAATATGGCTAGCACTGATGATTTTGTAGCAAATTTGCTTTTTCCTATCATTTCTATTTCCCGGAAAACGCCAGCTGACGACTTAAGCTATACAACCTGCAAAGGTACAGCTGATATTCTTGACTGATTTATTTTTGCCAACGGGATAAAACTACTATTTTAGCCCATTAACGCAAGTAGGCCTACAGTTTTGAAAACAGCCGTGTTTGCTGCGGTATTGTTATGTAGAGGTGGCTGTCTGACATATAACTCGCAGCGGCGGCCATCATCGTCACATCGATGGCGTCGGCTGTCGGCTTCTCAAACCTGAAGGAGAATTGGGGGAGCGCTGGACTGCGGGTGTGCGCGACGCAGCAAATGGAGCAAATTCAAGCAACATTGAATTTAGGAAAATTTTAAGCAAATGGAAATTTGCTTTTAGTCTGCAGGTTTGCTGCGGTGGGGGATATTTTTATTCATACTTTCATTTATTTTTTATTAATAGCAAATAAACTGGCTTACTCTCTAAATCCATACGGTGTTTGCTTCAAACAACTATATTGTGGAAATATATAAAAAAAACCCATTTTTATACATCTAAGGTCTGTATTTTGACCGTTATTTACGCTACATACTTGGTGTTTGGCTTAAACTGTCACATATTTATCCACTTTTAATTTAATAAAGTAATGCTTTCAGTAAAACCAACTGTTCGCGAGATAGAGTGAAACCCCTCAGGAATGCTCAGATTTTTGGGGTGCGCCCCAGGTGGATAACTTGGATTTTATGTTATAGGCCCAACACTATCAACTTATCCAAAAATCAAAACTACCCTACCTTTTGCACAGCAAACCACATATTTACTGGACTATACTTATCATATACTTAATAGTGGGGAGGCAAATTTAGTAAAATATGTAAAATAACAAAGTTGGCTCACCCCGAAAGGTAACCGGTGAACACTACGCTAGATGATATTGCATAGTAGTAGAGATGATATTTTGACCGGTGTTCACTCTGTATGAGTGGGACTCTCTTTTCTGGACGCCATTTTCCAAAATGGCGGATGTCACTGTTTGATCTTTAAGTATAACTCGAGCAAAAATGAACCGATTTTGATGAAATTTGCTATAAACGTTTAAACTTACATTCATTCGAACGGGTTCACGAACCAGCATGATCTGATCATGGGAGCGGGGGTTTATGGGGGTTTTATGGGGGGTTTTATGGGGTAAAGATGGGATTTTCTTATTCTTTGCCCCAAAGTACAAAATTTTCCTATTTTTCTCTAAACCATTTTAAAGAACTTAAAAAAACAAACAATTTAGTATATTAATGTATTTTTGTACCCTTATCGGTTACGGAGAAAATTCAAAAAAGTGTTAATTTAAAATTCCCATGTTATTCTTATGGAGGATATCGTCAACTCTTGTAGTTTGCTTGTTTATGGATATATTTTGATCATACTTGGTAAAATTATTTATTTATACTAAGATATTAATATTCTACTAACATTCACGCTTTATTAGCCTCCCTGTAACAGCAAACCTAGGTACTCGTTAAAAATTATGTTATTTAAATTGAATTAATTTAAAAACGAATCAGGCAATTGGAAATCCACTTAGTCTGCAGGTTCGCTGTGACGGGGGTATTTTATTCTTGACATTTCTTCCTATACCTAGTGGTTTAGGAGATATAAGCAGTTATAGTTGGGGTTTCCTCCATGTTAATTAGATTGATCCGTTTTAACTGTCAACCTAATCCTAATGTATTTCCTGTGCTATTTCGTTACACTTTTGACTTGACATATAATAACAAATCTAGATTATCAGGTACATCTCAGATTCGCCCGATGCGTTAAAATACTTGGTATGCGGCCTCATGTCTGCCAATTGAGCGGAGTGAGCATTGATATAAACAAATAACCTTATTTAAAAATACATTCTTTTATAAAAAAATATTATATATTACAAAATAAAAACATGAGTAAATGTTATTGATCAATAAACCTCATGAATTTAACCCATCGTTATAAGCAATTGCCATCTCTTTTTTCTTTACTTACCATTTGCTTCTCTTATTTATGCTTTTCACTCTGTCTATAGAAAATGGCTCAACATACAAGCCCTAAATTGTTCTTAATCTTGACAATTCTACGTAATAGCCTTGACAAGTCTACCTCAGCCTGATTTACAGTACATTCTTGACTGCAATGTACCGAAATCGATAGACAAGATTCATTGGATATTGCCTTTGAGAACGTTTTACACCATACTGGTGGATAGGCAACAAACAACCCGTTGTACAATGTTGGTCCAATTTATTTTTCAAAAAATAAATGTGTGGGTCAAATTGTACTAAAATGCATATTTGGAAATCTTTTAGTTAATTTTCTGTTTCGGTAAATTCGTACATGAAGCTACCGTACTTATGATAACATTACATATGCCTGTAGTAGTCCAAAGATTACTCTGAAGTATCACACGACAATCTTTTTAAATGAAGATGTGTTTGTTAAGGGCTTGGCATATAAACTACAACATGAATAAATCATATACATTAATAATAAACTACAAGAAAATTATTAAAACCGATATAAAATTAGTTTCTGTATTAGGCTACACCATTTAATTTGAGTTGTAGAGACTGCACTGTGTTAGTGTAAAACCTATAGAATTGGATTGTAGTAAATTAACCTGACATAAAAATGTCAACATGCGGCTCTGTTGGCTGTAACAATTCTTCTAATTACGTGAAAGTGGAAGGAATATCATATCAGAGGGGTATAAGCTTAGTTATTAGCATCGATGGATAAAACTATAACATTAGTTAGTTTTATATGTCGATGGTTATGACAGTACGAATACGATTCATTTTTAAATGAATTCAATTTAAATAACATTAGGTTTAACGAGTACCTAGGTTTGCTGTTACAGGGAGGCTAATAAAGCGTGAATGTTAGTAGAATATTAATATCTTAGTATAAATAAATAATTTTACCAAGTATGATCAAAATATATCCATAAACAAGCAAACTACAAGAGTTGACGATATCCTCCATAAGAATAACATGGGAATTTTAAATTAACACTTTTCTGAATTTTCTCCGTAACCAGTAAGGGTACAAAAATACATTAATATACTAAATTGTTTGTTTTTTTAAGTTCTTTAAAATGGTTTAGAGAAAAATAGGAAAATTTTGTACTTTGGGGCAAAGAAAAAGAAAATCCCATCTTTACCCCATAAAACCCCCCATAAAACCCCCATAAACCCCCGCTCCCATGATCAGATCATGCTGGTTCGTTAACCCGTTCGAATGAATGTAAGTTTAAACGTTTATACCAAATTTCATCAAAATCGGTTCATTTTTGCTCGAGTTATACAAAGATCAAACAGTGAAATCCGCCATTTTGGAAAATGGCGTCCAGAAAAGAGAGTCCCACTCATACAGAGTGAACACCGGTCAAAATATCATCTCTACTACTATACAATATCATCTAGCATAGTGTTCACCGGTTACCTTTCGGGGTGAGCCAACTTTGGAATTTTGGCCATTCGCCTCCCCACTATAACCAATTTACTTAAAAATACAAAAGTTTTCAAATCGCACAGTAAAACAGTTGATTTCAACTTTCTAAATAAAAGGTTACATCGTCCCTGGTTACATTACATTGCAGAATTGACTGGCAAATGAGTGCTTACTGGCTTGATAAATCACGATCAGCTTTATTGAAGTAAACAAAAATCAGCAGTCAATGGCTTTTAATGCTATTCTTATGTAGAACATTTTACGTTATATATCTAATTTAGTGTTACAAATTGGGGAATTTCACTATTTTTCCCGCCGTCACGGGATCGAGACCTTTAATTTGAGCCACTTTAATTCGATACCTTTAATGACGTGTTGCACGGAGAACGTGGAATTGATTAAATTAAAGTTGAGTTATCAGCAGTCAATGGCTTTTAATGCTATTCTTATGTAGAACATTTTACGTTATATATCTAATTTAGTGTTACAAATTGGGGAATTTCACTATTTTTCCCGCCGTCACGGGATCGAGACCTTTAATTTGAGCCACTTTAATTCGATACCTTTAATGACGTGTTGCACGGAGAACGTGGAATTGATTAAATTAAAGTTGAGTTACATAGTCGAGGACATTTGGCAACAGCGCGGGGTGCTCCAAGAGTCCAAGGTCGCGGCACTGAACGAGCTCTCCAAATAAAACTAGTACACTACGTATGCTACTTCTGATGCGTATAGTGAACTTGTATGTTCAAACCCTTCAAGTAAACGTATCGTCGTCGAGTTTCCTATTAAAAAGGGAAAACTATAAAGAGCAATATTCAAATCAGGTTTGGGACGGGTAAAGGGTGTTTACAATTTTCACAGATCGGAAAGCGCCAGAAATCAATATGCAAGGTCTAATTAAGGCAAGATGAGATACAATATTTTCAATATTTACTGTAGAACAATTGAACGTAATATTGTAAACCCCTGTTAGTTATAGTTTAGTTTTATTGTAAACCGGTGTCGCGGATATGATGTCGCCGATATTTTTCGTGTCCGCGACATGCCCCTCGAAAACCAACCTATGTTATCTTATGGAGCTTTACACACCAGTGTCGCAGACACGTTGTCCGCGACTCGTGTCGCAGACGCGTGTCTCGAGCGAACCAACCGGTCGGTGTTTGGACAGACATGTCTCGTGTCTCTTGGGCCCGCGCATGCGCATAACACGTTTCTAGTAGTTTCGGTGCTGTCACTTGGTCTTGGTACTTCTGTTTTGTTTTGTGAGTTGAGTGATGGGTTTACTCGAGTGGTGGTTATATTATACTAGAGTGATGGTTATATTATACTAGACTAGTGGTTATATCGTACTCGTGTCCCGTGTATAGAAAACGAGTGTTCATCATAGAGAGCTGTCTTGTCAATGTGAATTGACTGGACAACTGATTATCCTTCCAATAAGGATGGGTCGATGGGTCCAGAACTCTCTTCTCACATTAACTCTTCGTCGTCGTCTTCGTCTCCGTAGCATCAGCAGCAACAACACACCATCTTCTTCAGAGGATGACATTATTGAAACTGATGAAAAACTGAACTGATTCCCTCTCATGTCGCAAGCACGTGTCCCTTCTCCCATGGTTGCATTTTATTACATGTCGCAGACATCATGTCCGCGACATCAGAAATATCGGCGACATAATATCCGCGACACCGGTGTGTAACCCGCCTAAACATTCCAGGTAGGGTGGTTTAACACGATCCAGAACCACAGTGCGTCGGGGACGGACAGCGGTTTTATGACCGGAAATGAAAAAAAAACTTCGACAACTCTCACAGTATTTGCGCAAACTAAAATATCCTCTTGCTCTCTGTTATTACAATCTTAAGCCTGTTCATTCTCGGCTTGTTCACAGTTTTGCAGTTTTGAGTACTATTTTTGTAAACAAGACTTTAAAAACTTTATAAAAATCGGGTGAATAGCTAGTTATGTCCCCTTTCAAAATACCTACGTAAAAGTTACTAGTTTAAAAGTACTGTAGTACCTTTCTTCGGTCCACGATCAGGTTAGGTTGATCAGCTACTAGGACAAAGTCATATGTTTACGTCTTTATTTTGTAGTCTGTTAGTACTAACTAGCTGTACCCACGGGCTTTGCCCCGTTTAAATTCATATGTGAGCTCGTTCGCATGGCTCAATCACGTCCTGGTTGAAGTTCATTCGCTACGCTCACTCACCTTTAGGTTGGAGCTCGTTCGCTGCGCTCACACGTCCTGGTTGAAGTTCATTCGCTACGCTCACTCACCTTTACGGTTGGAGCTCGTTCGCTGCGCTCACTTGCCTTCAGGTTAGCTCGTTCGCTACGCTAACTCGCCTCCGGGTTGAAGTTCGTTCGCTGCGCTCACTCACCTTTTGGTTGCAAATTAGCTGTTGTCATAAATTTAAAAAAATAATAGTGCTGCACTCTGTTGGTAATCCTAGTAACTTTAATGCTATTGAACATCACAGAACAGAACCAACTTGTTTAATTGAAACAGCTGTTATGATTCATTAATTCCATTTAAATATGAGTACTCATTTAGGTTAACATGGGAAACTCCAGAGCCACTGGGGCGGAGCCCGAGAGTCCGATCAGAATAAAAACCACTCAGTTTTCCTATTTAATGCCTAAAGAATCAGTGTACCAAATTTCAGCCTCTTAGGTGAGTGGGAAGTGGGAGAATTAGTGATGAGTGAGTCAGTCAGTCAGTGAGGGCTTTGCCTTTTATATATATAGAAGAAGAAGATTGCCCGATTATAAGATGTATATTCAAGGCTCGATAATATAAGATTATTTGGTAATGCCGATATCGCCGCAACCATAAATTCAATTTTTTATTAAATATATGATTTCACAGTGCTGAATAAACGATAATATTTAATGACTTTGAGAAGAACGATAGAATAAAGAGACTCCTCGTTCGATAAGATAATCCTGCAACCTGTAGTGACATTGTTGTCTCAGAAAAGTCCGTTGTTCCGTTAGCGACATTTCAATATTATCGAACGTGTTCCGATTACAAAACGTTACTGTCATATACACAAACAATTTGTAACTGTATACTTGTTAGTTCGGTGACAGGAGTTTAACTAATACATTAAAATAAATCACAGTAACTTTAACACCAACACGTAATTAAAATTAATTTTAATTCTGTGGTCGCTGCTTAACACTCGACTAACTTTGGTAACTAGTAGTTTTTGTCTGCTTCGTTGGATAACCCAACCGCCGTTATTGTTTGTACTAAAGAGTAAAAAAATTCAAATATTAATAAAAAATCAAGAAGGTATTTTTTACAGTAGCTTATCTCCCTTTTCATAGTTTGTAGACTTGTCTCAGCACAAGGGGGCATTGACTTGTGCTGTACTCTAGAGGCGATGTCACAAACTACTTGTAGCTCGATACAAAGAGATGAGCAACTGACGGTAGGTGTTGCACTCTAGCAACCATTGCGTAAACTACGGGACGCTTGAACATTTGCAGCATAGAGTGGTAACCGTCTAGTGTTGCGCTCTTGCGACGACTGTATGAACTATATGGAATATGATTCATGTCCAGTATAGAGTGGTAACTGGACATATTGCAGGTGTTGCACTCTATCGCAGGTTCCCAAAACTACGTCAAGGGGCTTTATATACCTTTATTAAAGGCAGAAAACGTATCAATAAAAATTGGATCTCAGGGATAAAAAATGATCCTGCCGAAGCAAACGCTGGCGTGAAGTTGGCCCCATCATAATGAGCACAAATTATAAAAACAAATCCAAAATTCAGTGCTTAATTTGTGCTTCTCAAAGGTAGGTATATACAGGGTGTCCCATAAGTAAAGTGCCAAACTCTGGGAATAGGTTCTATGGGTCAAAATAAAGAGAAAATCAAGAATAAAGTTTTTTTCAAAAACGCTTCGTTTACCAGATATCCGCCATTTTGTATTTTTTACTAAATAATTTATATCTTCTGATTTTTTCAACCGATCCTTATAAAACTCGGTAAGTATGTTTAGATAAAAGAGACCTACTGTAGAAAAAAAATTCAACTTGGTCCAATTTAAAATTTCAAAATGGCGGCCATTTTGAACATTTAATCTAAAATTACGGGAAAACGGTAAAAAATACAAAATTGTACTAAGAACACTTTTTTTTATAAAATTTTATTTCCAATCTATCAACACCAAAAACATGAAAATCGAACAAAAAATAACCGAGATACATTAAAATGTGTGTTAAGAGGCAGCAAAAAATCCATTTGTTGTAAATAGCCCCAATCACCAGATCAGCTGTTTTTAGAAAATAATTGTAATTGGTATAATTCATATTTTTTCAACCGACCTGTATAAAACTCGATAAAAGAGACCTACTGTAGAAAAAAATTAAACTTGGTCCAATTTAAAATCTGAAAATGGTGGCCATTTTAAACTTGTAATCTAAAATTAACAAAACAATAACCGAGATACATTGAAACCATTTATTGAGTGACAACATAAAAAATGAGGAAACTAATTAAATACAAAATCAAATCTTAACAAATGATAGCTTTTTTGAAAGTTATCAACTACAACAAATGTTCCATGTGTCCTCCATTCATTTCTACGACACAAACCATCCTCTTTCTCATCGACTCCCTCACTCTTTCAAATACCCCAGGCTTTTGTCTTATCACTTCACAACCTGCTACAATTCGTTCCCTTAAGTCCTCAATACTGTCAACAGGGGTATGGTAAACCAAAGATTTTAAATAGCCCCATACAAAAAAGTCCAGGGGATTAAGGTCAGGAGACCTGGCAGGCCATGGGATGGGCCCCCCACGCCCTATCCATTTATTTCCAAACACTTGATTTAAATGTCGCCTTACATCCAATGAAAAGTGTGGTGGCGCACCGTCTTGCATAAACCACATATTGTTTCTCAAATGAAGGGGTAAGTTTTCTAGCAATCCGGGAAGATCTTGTGTTAAAAAGTTTAAGTAAGACACACCATTAAGTCGGTTGGGTAAAAACCATGGCCCTATAAGATAGTCCCCAACAATGCCTATCCAAACATTGAGAGAAAAGCGCACTTGATGCCTTCTTTGTGATATCTCATGGGGATTTTCATCGGCCCAGAAGTGATTATTATGAAAATTAAAAATTCCTTCTCTCGAGAACCCAGCCTCATCGGTAAATAAAATGTTGGAGAGAAACAGAGGAAGTAATGCGATCTGTTGCAAGAACCATTGACATAAGTTAATACGGGGTGGAAAGTCCCTATCGGTTAGGCATTGCACCCTTTGGATATGGTAAGGATACAACTGCTGATTATGTAGAATCCGCCACACAGAACTTTTTGAAATACCATGTTCAAGCGATATTCTTCTAACACTAGTACTTGGGTCTTCTTCCACGGCCGTCAAAACTCTTTCTTGATTATTTAATGTATCTACAGAAACAGCCCGTCCGGTCTTCTCAGTGAATTTTAGTGTTCCTCGTTCCCTCAAATTCCTGTGAACATTTACAAACACTTTCCTACACGGAATTCGTCGGTTGGGGAACGTTTCTGCGTAAAGGCGGCATGCCTCACGCGAATTCCCATTACCTAAGCCGTAAAAAAAATGAATATCAGCTAGCTCGACATTAGAATAGCTATGGTTCGGCATTTAAATAAACTTAGAAAATATCAACCTAACCTGATCACAATGATGATGTTTAAAGTAAACAGAACAATAATAACAACAATGCAACAATGCAACTCAACAAACACATGTTTTTCAATCAGCTGTTCAGCTGATTGGGGCTATTTACAACAAATGGATTTTTTGCTGCCTCTTAACACACATTTTAATGTATCTCGGTTATTTTTTGTTCGATTTTCATGTTTTTGGTGTTGATAGATTGGAAATAAAATTTTATAAAAAAAAGTGTTCTTAGTACAATTTTGTATTTTTTACCGTTTTCCCGTAATTTTAGATTAAATGTTCAAAATGGCCGCCATTTTGAAATTTTAAATTGGACCAAGTTGAATTTTTTTTCTACAGTAGGTCTCTTTTATCTAAACATACTTACCGAGTTTTATAAGGATCGGTTGAAAAAATCAGAAGATATAAATTATTTAGTAAAAAATACAAAATGGCGGATATCTGGTAAACGAAGCGTTTTTGAAAAAAACTTTATTCTTGATTTTCTCTTTATTTTGACCCATAGAACCTATTCCCAGAGTTTGGCACTTTACTTATGGGACACCCTTTATAAAAAAAAATGTGCTCTTACTTTGTAATTCTTACTTCAGTTTTAAAAATTGGACTTCACAAGTTCTAATTACAGTACATTATCCAATATGTTTTGGTCTAAGAACCTTAAATGAAATACCAGCTTGTCATTTGGGCCAATGAATTGACTATTAAGATCGGACTACCTGAAGCACACTGCTGAATCACGAATCAATAATAATGATATTTATTTTAGAACTTATCTGCAATCAATGATACGTAACTCCATTTTATTTTGTACGTCTTGGTTTTAAATAGCTCCTAGGAATAAAGGTTTTTATTTGAGATATTGATAGTTTGAAACAGTTAAGTTCAATATACTGTATTACTCAATAAAAAATATATTAATTACATTTTTTCTCGGACATAAAATTTAATTTTAGATATATTTACTCAATTTTATGTACGTTATCCTATATGTTTTGATCTAAGAACCACCAGCAGGCCTAAACTACTGAGTTTCACGTGAGTTATTGATTATTTAAGATCGGGCATACTTGGAATCCCGAAACACTCGAATTTTAGTTATTTTAGGAGTTAACTGCAATCGATGATAAAAATCACCATTTTTATTTAAGTAATTTTATATGTTTTGGGCTTTAAATACTCCTAGAAATAAAGGCTTTCATTTGAGACATTGATTGCTTGGATTGGTTAAGTCCAAGACGAGTTATCGACCTCGAATTAACGTAGCTACTTCTATCTGGAGAGAAGCATTGTAATTTACAGGTGTAATATTTTTTGTATCTATATTTTATTTATTTTGTTGCGTGATTAAACAAGTTATACTTATAATAATAGGCGTTATTAATTCAAATATATGCTATCACTGATATGGTTTAGTATATTATATTATCATTTTACGATATTTATTTCAACGCTCTGGACCAGCACGGGTCCTCTAGTGTCAACTTACAACACAATAGCAATAGCTATGAATTATATACAGGACTATAAAATTGTAGGGATAGTACTTACTTGTTTTACTTTACGATGCTGCACTATATGACACGTTTATTTGAGTCTGAATGACGATTACATGTGTGCATTGTATAACACTCGATATTGTGTTTTCACCTAGCTTGATTTAGATTAGAAAAGTATGTTTGCTAACTTAAGAAATCGCTACGCTGCGTTGGATAGAACAAAACGTCAAGACTTGCTGTTCTCATCTGATTAAACACAGAGTTTCCGTGCTATCCTCCACTAACACGCCAATCTACTGCAGTGGTGTTAATTTGGGTTTGGGGAGGATAAATGGTAAATACCTACCTAACGAAATGAAAAAGTAATTATTTTCCAAAGCTAAGTTAGGGCCACAGGACCCTCTCTTACACTTTTATTTACTGCCTACAACATTATTACAGTTAGTAGATGTTATATCAGAATTTTTCTGGAAATGTGAAAATCCGACACATTGAAAATGGGACAAACCGACGCAGGTTACACGGCGGACACGAATATCAGTCTTGGTGGCAAAGATGTTTAGAGAACAATGCTACTGACATGTATGTATCCGTATAAGATACATAACTGACCAATATATGTACTTGCAATAACTAGTCTTGTTACATAAGTAATTACTTTAGTTCTTGTGGATTATGTGTAACTATAAATTGCATGTATAAGTTATTTAAATACAGTAGCAACAGTCGTATAAAGTGACGTGGAGTGGCTAGCACACGTAGACGTAGCTACAATCTCTGTCTGGTAGAGACGTCATTGTACCATTACTGTCACATTGAACATCCGCACAGTGTAGGAATATGTACAACGTGACTAAGTTGTAAAAAGTGACGTGGAGTGGCTAGCACACGAAGACGTACCTACAATCTCCGCCTGGCAGAGACGTCATTGTACCATTACTGTCACAATAAACATCCACGCTGTGTAGGAATATCTACAACGTGACTAAGTCGTATAAAGTGACGTGGAGTGGCTAGCACACGTAGACGTAGCTACCATCTCCGTCTGGTAGGGACGTCATTGTACCATTACTGTCACAATAAACATCCGCGCAGTGTAGGAATATCTACAACGAGACTAAGTCGTATAAAGTGACGTGGAGTGGCTAGCACACGTAGACGTAGCTACAATCTCTGTCTGGTAGATACGTCATTGTACCATTACTGTCACAATAAACATACGCGCAGTGTAGGAATATCTACAAAGTGACTAAGTCGTATAAAGTGACGTGGAGTGGCTAGCACACGTAGACGTAGCTACAATCTCCTCCTGGTAGGTCCTCATTGTACCATTACTGCAACAATAAACATCCGCGCAGTGTAGGAATATCTACTTAACGTGACTAAGTCGTATAAAGTGACGTGGAGTGGCTAGCACACGTAGACGTAGCTACAATCTCCGCCTGGTAGGTCGTCATTGTACCATTACTGCCACAATAAACATCCGCGCAGTGTAGGAATATCTACTTAACGTGACTAAGTCGTATAAAGTGACGTGGAGTGGGTAGCACACGTAGACGTAGCTACAATCTCCGTCTGGTAGGGACGTCATTGTACCATTACTGTCACAATAAACATCCGCGATGTGCAGGAATATCTACTTAACGTGACTAAGTCGATAAAGCTAGTAGCTACAATCTCTGTCTGGTAGATACGTCATTGTACCATTACTGTCACAATAAACATCCGCGCAGTGTAGGAATATCTACAACGTGACTAAGTCGTATAAAGTGACGTGGAGTGGCTAGCACACGTAGACGTAGCTACCATCTCCGTCTGGTAGGGACGTCATTGTACCATTACTGTCACAATAAACATCCGCGCAGTGTAGGAATATCTACAACGTGACTAAGTCGTATAAAGTGACGTGGAGTGGCTAGCACACGTAGACGTACCTACAATCTCCGCCTGGTAGAGACGTCATTGTACCATTACTGTCACAATAAACATCCGCGCAGTGTAGGAATATTTACTTAACGTGACTAAGTCGTATAAAGTGACGTGGAGTGGCTAGCACACGTAGACGTACCTACAATCTCCGCCTGGTAGAGACGTCATTGTACCATTACTGTCACAATTAACATCCGCGCAGTGTAGGAATATCTACTTAACGTGACTAAGTCGTATAAAGTGACGTGGAGTGGGTAGCACACGAAGACGTAGCTACGATCTCCGCCTGGTAGGTCGTCATTGTACCATTACTGTCACAATAAACATCCGCGCTGTGCAGGAATATCTACTCAACGTGACTAAGTCGTATAAAGTGACGTGGAGTGGCTAGCACACGTAGACGTTCCTACAATCTCCGCCTGGTAGGTCGTCATTGTACGATTACTGTCACAATAAACATCCGCGCTGTGTAGGAATATCTACTTAACGTGACTAAGTCGTATAAAGTGACGTGGAGTGGCTAGCACACGTAGACGTAGCTACAATCTCTGTCTGGTAGAGACGTCATTGTACCATTACTGTCACAATAAACATCCGCGCTGTGCAGGAATATCTACTTAACGTGACTAAGTCGTATAAAGTGACGTGGAGTGGCTAGCACACGTAGACGTAGCTACAATCTCTGTCTGGTAGAGACGTCATTGTACCATTACTGTCACAATTAACATCCGAGCAGTGTAGGAATATCTACTTAACGTGACTAAGTCGTATAAAGTGACGTGGAGTGGGTAGCACACGTAGACGTAGCTACAATCTCCGCCTGGTAGGTCGTCATTGTACCATTAATGTCACAATAAACATCCGCGCTGTGCAGGAATATCTACTTAACGTGACTAAGTCGTATAAAGTGACGTGGAGTGGCTAGCACACGTAGACGTAGCTACAATCTCTGTCTGGTAGAGACGTCATTGTACCATTACTGTCACAATAAACATCCGCGCTGTGCAGGAATATCTACTTAACGTGACTAAGTCGTATAAAGTGACGTGGAGTGGCTAGCACACGTAGACGTAGCTACAATCTCCGCCTGGTAGGTCGTCATTGTACCATTACTGTCACAATAAACATCCGCGCTGTGCAGGAATATCTACTTAACGTGACTAAGTCGTATAAAGTGACGTGGAGTGGCTAGCACACGTAGACGTAGCTACAATCTCCGCCTGGTAGGTCGTCATTGTACCATTACTGTCACAATAAACATCCGCGCTGTGCAGGAATATCTACTTAACGTGACTAAGTCGTATAAAGTGACGTGGAGTGGCTAGCACACGTAGACGTAGCTACAATCTCTGTCTGGTAGAGACGTCATTGTACCATTACTGTCACAATAAACATCCGCGCTGTGCAGGAATATCTACTTAACGTGACTAAGTCGTATAAAGTGACGTGGAGTGGCTAGCACACGTAGACGTACCTACAATCTCCGCCTGGTAGAGACGTCATTGTACCATTACTGTCACAATTAACATCCGCGCAGTGTAGGAATATCTACTTAACGTGACTAAGTCGTATAAAGTGACGTGGAGTGGGTAGCACACGTAGACGTAGCTACAATCTCCGCCTGGTAGGTCGTCATTGTACCATTACTGTCACAATAAACATCCGCGCTGTGCAGGAATATCTACTTAACGTGACTAAGTCGTATAAAGTGACGTGGAGTGGCTAGCACACGTAGACATTCCTACAATCTCCGCCTGGTAGGTCGTCATTGTACGATTACTGTCACAATAAACATCCGCGCTGTGTAGGAATATCTACTTAACGTGACTAAGTCGTATAAAGTGACGTGGAGTGGCTAGCACACGTAGACGTAGCTACAATCTCTGTCTGGTAGAGACGTCATTGTACCATTACCGTCACAATAAATATCCGCGCTGTGCAGGAATATCTACTTAACGTGACTAAGTCGTATAAAGTGACGTGGAGTGGCTAGCACACGTAGACGTAGCTACAATCTCCGCCTGGTAGGTCGTCATTGTACCATTACTGTCACAATAAACATCCGCGCTGTGCAGGAATATCTACTTAACGCGACTAAGTCGTATAAAGTGACGTGGAGTGGCTAGCACACGTTGACGTAGCTATCATCTCCGTCTGGTAGAGACCCCATTGTACCATTACTGTCACAATAAACATCAGCACACAGCAGGAATATCTACTTAACGTCACAAACTATCTTTAAGAAATTGCAAGTGCAAATATGTAGACGTCAAAGTGTAGATTTAATAAGGAGCATACACATCCATAACTTTGAATTTATGTACGACAAATAACAAAACAAAATACCAAATTTTACCGAGTTAATTAATTAGGATGGTACTTCTCTGCCTATGAAAGTGGTACTGTAATAATACAATTTGATTTCGTAAATATTTAAGTTACTTAATGACAGCCGTTTTAATACAATACTAATATAGCACTCGCGAAGCATTGCTTTTTCTGCCAATAACAGGGGAAGAGTCGTACTTCATTTCAGCATACAAGCTGCGATTGACCCAGACAAGCACGTCACACGTCAATAATTACAAATCTAAAATCATCATTTGTTTCGAATAAATAAAAGTAATTTAGTAATAAAGATCCGTGTTAAATATTTTTGTAACTGTTTTTTCATATCCTTTAAATTAGTTTGGAGTCAGATAAGAGGGATCATTATATAATAGTACAGTATTTCAAAACCTGTCCTCAGCCCACAAAAGGGATTTTTTGTGTTTTAACGCTGTTTCAACCATGATTTAATTGTTTAACCATCTTGGTATTAGAGAAAGTTTTTATCCTGTACGTTTGCTATGTCTGAATAACTCTCAAATTGGTAAGTTAGTCAATTTGGCAAAACATCTACTTCTCCAGTCTAGTAGATACCCGAGACACTCCCTGTGTTATTGAACTCTTATCTCACACAAGCTGAGTGGAGGCGCCCTTCTTCAGTTGGGCCACGTTGGGCCAAGAAGAGGGACGCCATGATTGTATTTGCTGTATGCTAATGAAGGTAATGTAAATGGGAAATAGTTAATATGAACGAGGTAAAAGTCTACTCATATACGTGTTAAACAAATGAATCGTTTTACTTAAATCTATTAGGGGAACGTACCTAAGCTTGTGTACGTACCTAACCTGCTTCCATTCTCATCAATCATGTACAATGAGTTATTGTTAACCTGTTTGGACCTGGAGTCCACTCAACCTAACCTATCGTAACATGACTACGTTTACATAAACTTTATCTGCATAGGAAACGTTTAGTAGTGGCTACTCTCTTCTTGTAATACCTCTTCAGTTTAATTCAACCCTAGGCCTAGTTATAGACCATGGCTGAGGATACCTTACCTCTACGTATGGTGTCAAAGGACCTCGAGGATATCTGGAAAAACACAACATATAAGTAGAAATAAGGTTTCCAGTAAAACACAAATTGTGATCACTACGTAACAAAAACAATTATCATAAGAACACGGGTTTGTTGTATTTAAACATTATTTATTTATTTTGTAAATACTAGGTAGAGCTGACGATAAGATCGAATCTCGTATTCACAATTTGAATTGAAGACGTTAATTCAATATTTTAGAGGGATGAAACTACTGTACTACTTTTTAATGATAAAATCAACATTATATTGAGTCAATTTATTTTGTAAATACACCTTAAAAACTTAAGGGCGAGGGAATTTTATAGTATACAAACACAAAACAAAAGATAACACTAAGTTGAACCCTATCGTACATTCTAAAGCCATTAATTTAATTTAATGTTTTCTCCCAAAATAAAAAAGATCGTAGGATTAAAATTGACGACATAATACTGAACAAATAAGAACGAATCTGATATAAGAGATATAAGATTCTGTTCGTTGGTGTTGTACATAAAATGAAAAGGTAATAGTACACGTCAACTCTAAACCATTATTATGCAATATAAATACTTTGAATCAAGGTCGGTCTGGAAACTCGAAACTTAGAATATTGTGAAATATTTACTGGAAGTGTTTTAGTTAGGAAGTTGGCCGAGCCAATAGGAGAGTAAACAGATCAAGTGCTGCATAATTCAAGGAGTAGGCAGTAGGCAGGCTTCATCTGTCTCGACTGTTACAGGACGTCAAGTTAAATATATATTGTTGAATTTATTAAAATCTATGGTCAATGAGATAGTATAGAGTGCTAAACACAGTACATGTTATACAGTATTTAGACAGTGGGAGTTTATTGCTTGTTTACAAATAGAAGTAGATACAACTTTTAAATATTCACCACTTGATTGTATGTTTTTGAAACATTTAATACTAACAACAAGTGATGTGTTCCTCGTTGTACACAGCTAGGTTTTTATTGTGACATTTCTCAAATGTAATTCTACTCAGATAGTGTAAAATAAATATTCCTTAGCCAGTTTTCTAATGTAGGAAATAGTTTTCAGTACGCTATTATATTGCATATTCAAATTAAAATTGAAGTGTATTAATTAATGAAATACAAAATTAATAAATAAGAAAATGTGTTTTTTAATATATTGACTTTATCCCTCCTTTCGTACACTTAAGACGCGAAATCACTAACATTAATTATTCTCTCATGTGATGTTAAAGTTGGCTAACTCTTGACCTCTACCCCTGAGGTTTTAAGACGTTTAGAAACGGTTAGCTAAAGCTCTTTAGGTATCAGGTATTGTAAATTTTATCTAAAGCATAGACAAGAAAAATTATGTAAAATAGAGATATAATCATTCTTCCTTTGTCTGTGTCTTAAGCATTGACTTTATATCTGCACTATAATAGTGTAGATATAAAGTCAATGGTCTTAAGTGTCTGCAACCCATCACAAGAGTTCTGGAGTATGTCTACCCTGTATGGAGTAACAGAGCACAGTATAGTTAAACAAAATGCATTTTATTTACAAGAAATATTTGTTGGATAAATTTATAATCTGCATCACGTAACTTTTAGTAGTGAATAGTTTGTATTTACAACATTCAATCAAAAATTTCTCCGATTGTAGGCCTAATGTTGTTGAACACTTCCCACTTCTGTTAACAACTTGATCGCGTGCGAAGTTGAGTTCTGTGACTTGAATGACGGATTGGGCGATCAACACATCAATGTAAGTACTCCTCCATTCCGTTCACAATATTTAGGTGGTTAGAGGGGAAGAAATTCCATCCCCTCCACCTCACCCTAACTTTGAAACAACCGCCTAGAGCTGATCAGAATAAACGTACGAAATGAGTGAATGAATTATGCATCTGGAATGAGAAAACAATTGCTTGATTTGTGAACTAATGTTTTAACTTGTTAAAATGCAAAGTGGTTTTCATGATTTATCAGCACTACTGGTTAATGACTCATACATTTTAATGACTAGGACATTCAAACTAAAACTGCTGCAGCATTGTTAGCCAATTAATTGCTTCAAGGGAATTACGTTATTGAGATATCAACATATTTTTATGTATTTGTGGTTAACGAAGGTAAATGTAAATGTTTTAGAAACGAATTTAATTGTGAAGAATGTCTCTGTAAATTTTAGGGTTGTTTATTCATGAGTTGGTATGCCTTACCCTTGGGTAGTAAGTTCTAGCCTTAAAGTTCCTTTAAAAATTTTCATTCTTCAGGTTGTTGTTAATTTGAAAGGCTCTTTTGAATACTGTATTTTAAATATTTATTCAGGAGCCCAAAACTACAACCCTTCTATAACATTGAATAAAAATACTCAAATCAAATGTTTGGGAAAGCTCAAAGATACAAAGTATTAAGCGAAACGATAAAGAAATTGTCTCATACATGTATAAGAAAAATTATTTCATTACTTCCCAAACAGGTAAAGCGATATTAACTAATTTATTTTAAACCTTTTCACAACGAAACAGTAACTCGAGGGCACGAATCCGCCAAAAGTTTTAATGATATGATAGAAATGTTTCCCTTTTGTACGAATGAAATTGAACATGAAATCATATAGTCTAAATAAGTTTAAATAGGAAAATACTATACACAAGGGTAGCTTAGAAAATTATATCGCTTGCGAAAAACCGGGTATATTGCTGTTTTGTGATTGATTCTCTGTAGTGCTATTTTTGACAGACCATTATTCTGCCCTTCATGTTTTATGCTTATACCAATGCCCTAAAAATAAACATAGACAATTTGGTATCATGTGAGAGAATATATCAGACTACATTATCTTAATGTAAGTAAAAGTTTTATTTTAATAAAAGTTGGAAAATTATTTTTTTTAATCACAAAGTTATCTTACATTTATTTATCTTACATTTTTATTTGATTATAAAACCAAAAAAATATTTTTTAAGAGTAAAGGGTGTTTTATTTTACAAATTACATCAACAAAGAACAGATAACCAAACTGTGTGATAAATGTAGGCTATTACAACGTGTAGTATATAACATTGAGATAATAGCAAAACAATCTAGAAAACTCAGCCTTAAAATACAACTTTTTGGTAACAAATTATCAAAATTATTTCTTATAAATTTGAAGTAAATCTTTGTGATAATGTGTTTAAATCATTGTATTTTCTTTCGACATGGCGGATTTATAAACAAACTGAAGATTGGTTGGACAGTTACAATTGGTTGTTTAATATTATAGACTGGCAGAGTACCCGTCCTTTGTACGGGGTTGGCATATAAGTATAAAATCTTATTGCAGTTATGTGGTTATACTCAAGCTTTGCGTTTGCAATGGGGGAGGACACCGTTTGGTTGAATTTGGTTCTTTAAATTTACGGTATGCTATAGTATAACGCATCTACCATAGCCATACTGTTCTACCATTGCAGTTCAAATTAGCTGTGATCATAAATGGAAAAAATAGTGCTGCACCCCGTTGGTAGACCCTATAACTTATTAATGATATTGCATATCATAGAACCAACTCAAATGGTTGAAACGGCTGACTAAATTCTTCTTTTTAAATATGAATACTCATAAGGTTAACATGGGGAACTACAGAGCCACTGGGGCGGAGCCCGAAAGGATTTTTGAGATAAGAATAGGCCTATATGTTAATTGGGAATGTGAGCTATGATCATGCCAAATTTCAGTCCAATATTTAATGCGTGGTTGAACTTCAAACAAACAAACATACAAACAAACAAAGGCACAAACTATCACATTTATAATATTAGTATAAAGTATGATTAGTAGTTTTTTGTAAGTTTTAAAATAAAACCTTTAAAGTACAACAATACAAATAAATTCACTTAAACTACAAAAATTATACAAAAACATTTAGGTAACAAAAATTATTACCTTTTCATATTGGGTGGGACGCATCATGGGTAAGCATCATGACGAAATAGGATATTTCATTACAGGTATCGAAAGTGGCATTTAACGGTACGAGTTCAAGTTTTATATGGTGAAACCGAACACTCGCTTCGTAGCTCGGAGCGCGCTGCTAGCGCGCTTTGCACGATGAACCTCTGAGGCGCGCGTTGCAACGCGCGTTGGCCGAAGCACTGGCGCTGCATGTGTACGCACTCATTTGATTGCTGTGTTTCTAGGACGCGCGTTGCAACGCTCTCATGTGTACAGGGTCTAAATCTCACTAGCCGAGGACGGGGAAAATAGGAGCAAGTGCTGGAAAAGACTTTTGGATAAGCTATAAAACAATCCCTTTCATCACGATAAATTATGCCTATTTATGTTTGAAGTTAGAACGATGTGTATAATAATGAAAACAGCTGATTTAATTTGTTAATATTGAATCATACGAAAACACTAAAATAAATCTAAACATACAATATTAAATATAAATGGGAAGTAAACACTAGTGCTTAGGCAAATGGAGAACTGATCGAGAGCAAGGGAAAGTCAATTTCGTGAAAACGAAACCCCATCAGCTGATTCTCCCTTGCTCTAAATTTACTTTCCCTGCTCTCAATCATTTCTCCATTTCCTTACTACGTGCGGTAGTGTTTGTTTACTATTCATTTATATTATTGAAATCAGCTGTTTTTATGCCACAGTTCAGCAATACGAATGTGAACAGGAGTGTAGATAAGCTAGTTTTGCTGGCATTTTAACTTGTATAGTTGGGGTTTACTTCACAATGAACACAACCTTGAACGTTTTAGGTTTGTTATAACCTTTTTGCTTATATTTTATATTTAAATTTTAGTTAGGATACATGGCCTAATAGTTTGAATTTCACTGAGGTTTCTTATACTGCATTTAAGTATTTTTGCGTCGTTAAGAAAAAATATCTATCGTCCATAACATGTCCTCGGGCCTCGTGATAAATTATATATATTAGAGCAATAATCCCTATAGTAATGCTAACAGGCTAAGAGAGAGTTGTTGGTAAAATATCAGTGGGTTTTAATCTTATTCTTATACAGGAAGATAATGAAAAACGAAACTCTAAGTGTTGTAGAATGCAAGGTTGTTAGTTAGGTTTACAAAAATAAACAGACAATTGACAGTTTTTTATAGATTACAAGTAGAGTTTTGCTTAAAAGCAAGCAAGTAGGAGTACAAAGTTAGGCTAGGCTCTCTAAAAGTGGCAACAAATGATTCATGAATAGTAAATGACCTCTGGGTCAGCGCGCCTTGGAGGGATTTGATTTGGAGCTCACTGGCAATGTGTCGAGCTCTCAACTACATTACACTTCTTCTCGAAATATATAAAATAACATTAAACGAGTAAACTTGTGTAAAGTCACAGATTCAAATTTGCCCCACATAGGTAGTTTTAAAATTAGGCTGAACTATAAAAAAAATCAAAATTTATAAATATTGCTATTTCAATACAGTAGTGGAAAAATGTGAAATAAAAAAAATACTTTCATAGATTTAACTTTGTTATTACATATTACATTACAATGGTGGTAAGACTTGCTGTTAACTTCAACATTCCTTTATCTTACAGAATGAGAATAATTAGTTTGGAGATGGATATTCAGATAAGTTTATATAGTTAAACCACTGTTATTGTTGTTTAAACCCTGCAATAAATTCTCTCTCGGTCTCAGCTGAGATCATGTGAGCTTCTGATTGATCGTCCATTTTACCTGATGATATCTAGTTACGGAAAGTGATGTACAGTAGGTGTTATCCATCCTCCACTGTATCTAAACTGAACATGAACCTTTGGCACAGTTTATGATGATGGCATTGATCACATTTTACTGGATCATAGCTGAAACGTAAACCAGTAGAGCTAAGATTCTGTGATGGTTCAAGTCTTTAATTATATATAATTATGTATATAAATATGTTATGGACTAACATAAATTCAGTAACGGATATTTGTGAAGTTCCTGTGGGAACGGATGTGAACCGGATCTCACAGCGATAAAACTACAATATTCAATACTATATAAAACTACAAATTTCAGTTACAACTTGATTGCTAGAGTAAAATCAATACAAATTTACAAAATAGAACACCAGGCGCGCCACTTGTCGGAGCGTCGGTAACAAATATCCGAGAAACGCAGTTAAAGTGCCGAAAAAGGCTGCCAGGGGGGATACACAATGCATGTTGCGTGGGGGATACTAGTGTCAGTAGGATACTAGGATAGGAGTTAGAAACCTGAAGGCGATAGTTCATGACAGACTATGTTTTGCGCGCAGTGAGGGGGGTCGAGGATATAGGGCTGCGTTCCGAAAGCCACGAATGTTTATGGCTATAAGCTGGGGGACGAAAGCCACGACAATTAGTGAAGGGTCGAATGGGTCGAAAAGGTTTTAATCCTGGGGACGTAAGCCATGACTGCGAGCCAGGTAGGAGTTTAGGAAAGATGGGGACAAGGAAAGTTAGGGACACGGAAAGTTAGGGCCAAATAGGGGTTCGACCGGGGGGAGGGAGAGATTAGCTGAACTCAACGATATATTGTATATCGTTGGCTGAACTAGGCTCTGAAACGACTCTTTTAGAACGAATCGTTCTCCTGTTTCAATTCACAGAGAGCTACAGTAACGGGATTGACTTCAAAATCATAATTTGAATATTTCCAAACAGTAAACCTAAAAAAATTAAGAAGTATTTTAAGTAGCCTAAAATGCGATGATACTGTTTATTAGGAAGGAACTCTTAAACAACAAAATAATCGTGTCAAATGTTATTTGTTTAAGCACATAATGCGTTGGAATAGCGATAATTAGTTTGATTTTTTTTTGCAATTTTGAGGATGAAGCAACCCGGCATAATCCTGTCACTATCTAGTTCCCACGAAATCTATCTACTAACTATATCACTGATAGACAGTAAATCACATAGTAAATGGAATACGGAATACCTGGAGACTACAACTGATTTGTCAGTTTGTAGTTATTTTAATAATCACCTTAATATATTAACGGATGTCTCGTAATTCATGCGTACACATACAAAACTGTCTACGGTCATATTCACAAACAGTAAATTGTAAAATAAATATAACTATGCCAAAGAAGCTGTAACGTTGATGGTGTTGTTATAAGTCATACGGCGACGAGCATATACATAAACGTGTAGCAAATACTCCGTAGCAGCAAACCTAAGTACTTACTAAAATTAATGTTAATTAAATAGGAAATAAATCTGACAATTTTTATGGAATATTTTAGTAGAACTCAAGCCGGGTAAATAGAAATTAGCTTAGTTTGCAGGTTGCTGCGGCGGGGGTATTTTAATTTAGTTTCGCGCCTCGCGGCACTACCGGATCGCACAGCGAAAGACATACGGTAAGAAGATTATTCCTATTCTTGGCGTTATAACTATATGCCTACATACTTTTGCCTTATCCAACATCATACCTTGCATGTTAGGCTGCCAACTAACAGAATTCGTTGTTACTCATGGTTTTGGCATAAACAATATTTTAAATGTAGGCCTACTGTTCAATGTTTTTTTTATCTTAAAATATAATTGTTGCTGGTTAAATTAATTTGATAGTTTCATCCTGAGATCATTAGTTCACCTTATTTAGATTAACAAGTTATTGTCAATTGACCAAAAGTTTATCAAAATGTATTATTTTGTTAAGACTTAGTACTATTGATTCACTCTGATTCGGATTCCTTTGACCCTACTAAGAGTTATTCTTGCCCGCGAGTCTATGACATGAGTTAGTTATGTACCGATTGTACTGGTACTTTGAACCATAAATACATTTTTTTCAAAAACCTGTACCGATAACGAACGTGTAAAATTTGTCACTAAATTAATTGTCCTGGAAGCGATTCTAAAACACGTCACTGATTGTAAATAACTTATAACTTAAAGATACAAGTGCAAGTTTGTAGGAAGAACACGTTTCTAAACAGATCGGCATTTGTTTTCAGACGAAATATTATATCGTCACATTATTGGTATTTGGTAAGTGACGTTTGCAGTAAAGAATTAAAGAAAACGTGTCCAATATCATACAAATCAGTGTTTGGATAATTTTTTATATAAAATATTTCAATCAGTATATACTGACGACGAAGGAATAATTTAGGCCTAAATTACTACCACTTTTAAGAATTCACAACAGCTGATCCTTAGAGTTCCTCTTTTGCGATTGCCACGTAAAACCAAAACAATATTTAGGTTGGGAATTGGAGGTCAATCACACTCTCGCAACTACACAAAAGTTAACTGACCCGAGTGACCTGACACCCCAATAACTGGCCTGTTTGAAAGGAAAATCTAAGAAATTGCAAATGTAGTCGATTCGGAGAAACGTGCGAGGGGATTAACGGGACATCGCTGTATTCTGTTCACTCATATTTCCATTACCTTTCCAAGTACTGAATGTTCATGGGTTTGCTTAGATTAAACAAAAGGTGGAATACTTTGTGCCAGATGCCTACGACTACATTTTACAACAAGTATTTCTTTAATCTTTCTCAGTAATAGCTAGTCACGGGTTGTTCCTGAATTATATTGTATTATTGTTCTAATACAAACGAGAGAAATTCGTCTATGTTCACGGTCGTATAACATAAATTGGAGGCTATAACATCCTCACGAAGTTGAAGCTACTGTTTTAGAAATATTCAAGTGTATTTTTTATTTAAAAAATGTATGCTTGAATAATCATTTACAATTCGAGTTTACTCCGTGATTAATAAAATAACCCTACAAAAACACTTCAATATACTAAATCTGTTGTCCCTAAGCTCTACAAAAGTAACCATTTAAACAAGGTGAAAAATGTAAGGGGAGATAGAACTAGATATAAATACAAGTCGTAGTTACGACAAGACCTAGGTACAATAAAAATAGAGAACGAGTCGATTTAAAGAGTCGTTCTCAGAGCTTAGTCAGCCTCCGTTTGCCTCCCCCTCGGCTCAAAACCCGATTTGTCCCCAAGTTTCCGTGTCCCTAAGTTTCCTCGTCCCCATCTTTCCGGACACCCCAGGTAGACTGCTGTCAGGGTGGCAGCTCACAGGGCGAACGGGAAATCTAAGCTCCCTGTATATTCATGCATTTCAAGCAAATTCGTCAGTCCAATCTGAATCCGCCGTGCCATTAAGGTTAGAAATAGATCTTTGATCTCTACTACTGTTTGTTATTCTATTCTACTGTCTGGTTATCGATAGTGTACTGTAGTTGTTCACTCGTAAAAATGCAATAATTAATTTCAAGCAAATAATAACTCGGGATAAGCTATTACCGTAGATAGCACGGTAAAACCTAAATCCTAAACAGTTACTTCTTCGATTTTATGTCCTCAGAGGCCAAATATGTATTAAATCTATACATATTTATAAAAAAAAATGTTTTAATGTTTGACGGACTGAAGTTCAACTAAGGGAGAATTAACCACCAGGATCTTCGGACTGCTCACTCTAAAATATCTTAAAATGTGTAACATGTTTGTTGCTTGAATGCTATTCCTGATGTATAACTTAGGTTTACACGTTTGAACATAATTATTAAATAGTAGGCTACAGTCAGTTCCACCATAACTTTATTGAAAAGTTATATACAAATCTAAACACCGTGTTTTATTGTGATACTTATAACCCTCACAGGCCCCAAACAGTTGCAGGCTCTCCTCAGATTTCCATTATAAGGTGTTATTAAAACTTGATGTCGTGCATATACATTTCTCTAAAAAAAAATTTAAAAATATTGTAATTCACTTGACATAATACGCCAAAAACATGAACTCCTATTATACAACAGCTTGATCAACAGCAATTGTATGATTTTTACATTTTTAGCGAATTTCCCCTATAGGGAATAAGCTATTACCGTAGTACTCATGGTATGATCTGGACCCAGGACCGATTTACTTTTTCGTTTTTAAGGCCCCTCGAGACCAAAAACACCATCCGTTCAAATTCATATATTATTTATTTATATATGTGTCCGTTAGCGCGATAACTCGAGCAAAAATCATCCGATTTTGATGAAATTTGGTACAAACGTGTAAACCTACGTTTATTCGAACGAGTTCGCGAACCAGTATGATCGGACTATGGGAACAGGGGTTTATGGGGGGGTATTATGGGTCAAAAATTGGGTTTTCCCATTTTTTACCCTAAAAACTTAAAATTTAGCATTTTCTTTCCAAACCATTTTGTAGAGTTTAGAAAAACAAATAATTTAGTATATTGAAGCGTTATTATGCGCCTAATGGTTACGGGTAAAATTCCAAAAAAACTGTAAATTTAAAATTCCCATGTTATTCTTATGGAGGATAAGTAAACTGTTGTAGTTTGCTTGTTTTTGATCAAATTTGGAAAATGCATCAATTTCATACTAAACTAATAACATTAAAAAAGCACCTTTTTACCCTTCCTGTTGCAGTAAACCTAAGTACTCGTAACTAAAAATGTTATTTAAATAGGGAATAAATGTGATATTTTTAAGGAGACATTTTAGTGTAAATCCAATCAGGCAAATGGAAATTCGCTTAGTCTGCAGGTTTGCTGGGGCGGGGTTATTTAAATTAGGTAGTAAAAATATTGAATTACTAATTCATAAACTTAAATATATCTTTGTTTATCGCTTTCGTCATAGTTTTTCATACAAAAGATTTATTTTTGTTACCATGGATATTGAAAATTGCATTTATATTAATTCAATCAACGCACGCAGGAATTTAAACGAAATCTAATTTAGTAAATATACTTATGTTGGTTAACTTCTTGGTATAAACAAGTGGATCTGTCATCTGCTAAGAAGATTGTTCAACCCGGAAGACATGGGATCCAAAAAACGCCGAAACTTAACCTCTCAAGGCTCAAAAGTATAACAGATTGTCACGTCACGTCAAATACGTGGATATACATGGCTACGTTGTACTATTTGATTGAGTAAGTACACTTCTATGGAGTGTTAAAATAAAAGCAATAGCCTACATATAAATAAAATGTAATTGTTCAATTAATGTTAATAGGACTAAATCTAAAGCAATATAAATCGCTCGAAATGTATTCAGTAATTTGTAGTTTTAAAAACAAACTTAGCACACAACATCTACAGAAGGAAGTAAAACGTTAGGAAGCAACACATTATTTTGAGACTTTAAAGTTGGACGACAAAGATAACAATTTGGTAAATTTGATGCGTAATAATAACGTAATCTATTTGATTAGTAATATCAATAAGGTCGTAATACTATGTATTGGGCATCACCCTACACTAGATCCAAACATCTACAGTATCTAGAAAACAGAACAAGGATAGATATATTAGACGATAAGTTATTCCTAGATATTGGATAAGTCCCTCCATTATGATTATGTTGATTAAATTAAATCAAATATTTTGTTATCCAATTTGTAAACTCAAATCTCTCTGGATTTTGAAATTTGGATTAATTTACCACGTCGTATTGTCATCAGATTTCATGTTAAATATTATCTTTTTTTATTGAGAGAAAATTTCCGTTTAAAAGTTTGCATTATAAAAATAATTTATGTTTGTTCTAAGTTATTACCAAAGGATATCTCATTGAGAAGGTCGACTAATGTGTGTGATATGTTTACTTCCGAATCTTTCATATTACCTTCAGTTGTAATATGTTAGGATTTGTCTCAGATTTAATGCAGGAGTGGGATTAGACTAGAGACTAGAGGAGACAGTATACAAGTACGGTATATTATGTGATTTTCTTTAAATTATCAATATTAATTTTAAGCCGTTCCTCGACCCGGGCGAGTCGAGTCACAGCTTGGCAAAGATTTTTGGATACCAGCAATGGATACCAGCATTCGCATACTAATCAAAAACAGTTATCACTCTCATATGGATGTATTAATTCACTTACATCCCTGCGAGAGGCAAATGCAATTATTTGCATTTCATATATTTTAGTAAAAAAAAACTTCCTATGAGTTTAATAAATATAATAGTAAAAAGTTAAGTAGCTTTTAAAATTTATACTAACGATAGCAGAATTTTGATTAAATTGAATAACCTGTATAAAACAGAGCACTCGCAATGAAAAATATTGCTTTGTTTACATTGGGCCTGCAATAGTTCAGAGGTTTACCACTAGATGGCATTGGGGTATTTCTCTGGCGGCCAGTTAAGGAATTAGCTACCCTTAAAATTTACGATCTAAAGAGTGATGAGGTCAATGAAGGATTCAATAAATTTAACTAGTTTAAAACTGACAGAAACGTAGATATGAAATATATTTTTTTTAAATTTAAGTATAAACTATCCTAATATACTTTTTTATTTCATGTTTGTGTACGTCATGAGAGTTTACATGAATATTCACAGCAAATCATAAGCATCGATGGAAGTGTTAAAAACTTGACTAATGATGTAAATTTGAGAGCAACACATTTCTTAACTGAACCTTAGGTGAGTAACAACTTCAATTCTCAGTGTTACTGCAGATAATAAAAACTAACATAATTATTGTGTTAAATGAATAACCATTCACAAAACTTTCAAAAGTCAAATTTTATGTCCTTCAATTTACTTAAATTTACTTTTAAAATTCATAACCATTCATGCGTAGCCTAAAAGATGCAATGTTGACTGTTATCACAGGCAATATACCATTGGACTATGCCATAATAGTCTGTGATGTTATATATTTACAGCATTTTTATTAAGTTTACATTAGACCTGCATTTCATCAGTTAAAACTGTAACAATTGTGTTTCGTGTTTTTGTAGGATGCCATTTCCAAACACCGCCTTCCAGTAACCATGTTGATAACACTTAAGTTGCTTTGTTGATGGTTTAGTTACACATTACAACACATATTGAACACGACAAATGCAACAAAATGTTTAGTAGTGGTGATACGATTGGCATGTCATGAAAAACAGAACAGGCAAACAACCACAACCAGGTAGTTACGATTGGAACTACCGACAGGTCCTAAATCCATATAAGTTTATTTATTAATATTTTAAAGTCCAGTCTTAATTTTTCTTAATATTGCAATTCTATTGACTGATTCTCAACAACAGAAACACCTTAATGAACCAGAGAAGAAATATTTCTTAAGCCATCACAGAGGTGGGTCGACAGGGCCTGTTTTTGTTATCCAATTTGTAAACTCAAATCTCTCTGGATTTTGAAATTTGGATTAATTTACCACGTCGTATTGTCATCAGATTTCATGTTAAATATTATCTTTTTTTATTGAATAATACTATTAATATAGTATTACCATTAATAAGATATATTTATTCCCCGTTTTTTTTAACAAATGTTAGTGGTTAAATATATATAAATTATTATATAATTATATAGTATTACCATTAATAAGATATATTTATTCCCCGTTTTTTTTAACAAATGTTAGTGGTTAAATATATATAAATTATTATATAATAAGAACATACAACGGATTGTTGGGAAGGAAATGACAAGTTTGCCAAACTATACGTTTATTGTGTGTATAGCGTCTACAGAAAGCTTCAAGAACTTTGAAAGTCATAGAATCTTTAGAGAAAATTCAAGATGAACCTTAATTCGAAAAAATGAAAAATATGCTTTTCAATGTAGTCTCGAGGTATATTTTTAGTCGACCACAAAACAAATAGCATACTCTTGGAATAAAACTCACATTATCAAATTAAATTGAATCAAACCGACGATTAATTTCTGCCTGAGAGTGCTGAGCTGCTGTCCATAATTTGATTTGTGGCATATTTAACTACATTACTTTTTATAGCCTAGCCAACCCAGGAAAACATGTTGGAACTACAACTTCTTGTCAATAACATCACCATAGTATCAAAAACTTTAGAGGCAATAATAAAAAAACATAAAATTACTTTTATATACGTTTATTCGAACGAGTTCGCTCAGTTCGCGACCCCGCATAATCGGATTATGGGAACGAAAGTTTACGTGGGGTTTTATGGGGTAAAATAGATTTTTCCCATTTTTGACCTTAAAACACAAAATTTAATCATTTCTATCCAAACCATTTTGTAACGCTTAAAAAAGATATAATTTAGTACATTAAAGTGTTGTTGCATGCCCAACGGTAACGGAGATATAAAAAAAGTGTAAATTTAAAATCCCCATGTTATTCTTACGGAAAATAAATTAAAACTGTTGTGGTTTGCTTGTTTATGGATAAATTTTAATCAAGTTTGGAAATTTGGTTTATTTAATACTAAGCTATCAACATTGCAATAAAAACTCACCTCAATATCTTCCCTGTAGTAGCAAACCTAAGTACTTACTAAAACTAATGTTATTTAAATAGGAAATACATCTGACAATTTTTAGGGAATATATTAGTAGAAATCCAACCAGTGTTTACCTTATTTTAAATGACAAAGAAGGAATCATGAACGCATTAACTCTTGTGTATAAAAGATGAAGTTATTGTTCAAAACTTACGATCACAACGAAATCGTGATTGGTGTGTAATGTGGTGGGGTGGTTAGGAAGATAACTCTGGTACATTCTAGGTCTTTATAAATATTAGACCTTTCTACTCATTAAAATCACATGAAATACATATTCGACCTGATAAAAATATGAATCTATAAAATAAATTTGCGATATAAACTTTTGGTTAAGCATCTTAGATTACGAATTGTTAGTATTTACAAATTACACGTTTAAAAAATCTACGAAAATCCCACTTCGTAAGTGAAAGCGAGTTTGATATTTAAGATTTATTGCGAGTGATCAATAACTACGTTACTAATGCCACTGCTATGGGAAAATTAAAGTTTTTGATATTCTGTATTTTACTTAAAACTTTTAACAAAGGATAAGTACCTATTCACAATTATGGAATACAATTGAGTAAAACACGAAAAAAGAAAGAGAAAATATTACTCACAAAGCAAACTTATCACCGAAATATAGGTCCACAGGTCCACGAGGTTGTAGGAGCACCACAGTAAATATAAGTATAGTTATAAATACCCTAAAAAAATATGGAAACACCAGATTGAATGAATGAATGAATAAATGAAAGAAGTGCTTTATTGAACAAAAGATTTTCCTTACAAACCTAGGCTCCTCGCAGGAAGCCACAATGACTTACACTAAAACCGTAATGGTTCATAGAACCGTCTACGTGGTTGGCATACACTTTTTTTTACACTTTTAATTTAAAACTATAAATTTAAAACTATAATTTAAAACTATAAATTTAAAACTATAGAAACACCAGATTATGTTGAAGTGAACTATACTTTAGAAGACGCCTATACTGCCAACCTTACGACAATACAGAATCTTCAACATCCCTACCAATAACAAGACGGGACAAGCAATTTGTATGTGTGCTGTTGACGATTTTTCCAACTCCTATTGTTATATCTGTCCGGAACTGCGTTCCTTATTGTGAATCTATACTTATTTTACTTTTGTAAAATGGATTTTTTGATAATACACTTATAGTCATTCCCTATAATGTAATTTTATTACGTAGTTATTATGTAGTTTTATTTTAACAAGGCATGTGTTTTTGTTATTCTTAAACAAGTTTAAAAATCATTAAATGGTATAAAGTAGAAGTAGTTATAATTATATACTTATAAGTACATAATAACGTACTTATTTGTTGTTAGAGAAAACATATCGATTTTCCCCGAGTGAAAGTTTAACGGGTGAAGCGAAGCGTTGTTAGGAAAGAGTGCGGATTGAAAGACCACTATTGGGACGTGTGATGAATAATTATATTTTTGTTACACAAAAATTTATTTGAAATAGTCGAGCCTTTTAATTTTGTTGCCTGATTGAGGTGGGTAAATTAATCTTTATGATACAAATCTACTAGCAACAAATATTTTTTTTTTAAAATTAGTAGGTTTAGTCACTAATAACTGTCTTAATCAAAACATAATCTTGAAAGGTTTCAAGTTAAATTGCATACGTGTTGCCTCTAAAACCAGTTCTACAGTCTACTGTACGATTTGCACACGGTTATTGTAGTTGTTGCATAACAACCGAGTTTCAAGTTTCAAGTCTCTAGCTCATTGGGAACTTCGTTTAAAACTGATATCAAAATTTGTAAGAAAGCGAGCTAATAAAAACAAGCCTATGGGGCGTAGCCTAAGGGAAGTATGACAATTAAATTATATAATTTTGCATTGTCAACCATTTGTAAGCTATGTTTCAAGTTTCAAGTCTCTAGCCCATCGGGAAGTTACTATAAAATTGATTGCAAAATTTGTTCCGGGAAAGCCCATGGGGCGTAGCCCAAGGGAAATATGAAAATTAAATTATATAATATTGCATTGTCAACCATTTTTGAGCTATTTTTCAAGATTCAAGTCTCTAGCTCATCGGGAAGTTAGTATAAAATTGATTGCAAAATGTGTACCGGACAAGAAAGCGAGCTAATAAAAACGTTTTAAAAAGTGAATTGGTCCCGCGTCTAGGTCTTACCACAAGACCTATGGCAATAGCTTATTCCCTAAATGAAAAGTTACTAAAAAGAAGAAAGTGTACACGTTGTAAAACGTAACGGTTGGCAGTTCGTCAGCAGAAATGTTTGAGATTACGTCATCCTTTACAACTCGTCAACTTCCCTTCGGTGGTGATTGATGGAGGGAGTAGAAGGCGCAAGTTTTGTTGCCATGTATTACAAACTTAATACAATGTGAGAGTTTCTATCTGACAAGCCTTTGAAAAATAGTTTTGAAGTAAATTGGTATTGGTAGCTCAATAGATGCTGAAGGGATCCAAACTATTTAGCAAGTCTGACAACTAATCAGATATGGTTTGTCAGTTGAGGATTTGCCTTGATCCGCTAGCTTAGCTCGACCCTTGATCACTGATTAGAACTGCAGCCAACTGCAAGTACCAATGGTCCAATCTGAGGCAACTCTTGTGATAATCTATCACCATGCTGAATAAGATATAGTACCATAGAAAGTTTGATATCCCAAACTACTTCCTAGTATGGTATTTTTTCAAACGGTATAAACAAACTATGGTGCTCACGTCGACATTTTGTTGACAATGACAAGTAGCATTTAAATTGGGAATCTATATAGAATCGCTCCGACCACCCAGAAGATATCCGGTCGTCTAAAACTCCATCACACACTTTGTAAAGATAAAGAAGGATAATATAGTAATAATATAGTATAATATATTAGAAGCAAGTATCGCTAGTAGGTCGTTTGGTTGGGTGAAATAATTTACATTCCATCATTGTGATGGAGACTAAGACTTTTTTCGTTCATTTGCCTCATGGGCCTAGTCTTGTTCATGTGAAACCTTCAGTAACTAATCGATAACTATCTAAACTTCTATCAATAACCTTCAATAACTATCTAGAGTCGCCAAACACATCATAATACTGGACACAGTAAAAATATGTCACTAACCTATTATGTAATAAACAATCCTAACAAATAATACCCCCCGCAGCAAAACTGCATATTTAGTGAATTTAAATTTGTCCTTTTGGATTTTAATTAAAGTATTACCATTAATAAGATATATTTATTCCCCGTTTTTTTTAACAAATGTTAGTGGGATTAATTAAATACATTTGCAAATTTTGATCATCAAGTATCCATTACTGTAACATGTTAAATACGACAGTTTTCTTTCTCTCAATAAGAATAACATAGAAATTAATATGTACAGTTTTTCCTCCATTACCTTTACTTGTACGACAGCACTTCAATAATGTATACAAAATTATTTGTTTTTTTAAAGCTCAACACAATGGATTGAATAATCGTTCGCCATTTCCATGTTTTAGGGGGGTAATTTGAAAAAAAAAAAACAGTTTTTCAAAGCTTTTAAAACCCATAGTACCCCGTTCCTATGAACCGATTAAGCTGGTTCGCAAACTCTTTTAAGTTTATCCCGCTCTACACCTTCAATCCAAATGTAATAAAAATCAGACCAAAATAACAATTTGAACGAATACTGAAAATTTAAAAAGTATATCGGTTCCGGGTCTAGGTCTTACCGTGCCACGGACGGTAATAGCTAAAGGGAGTTCTCTAAAACTAAAACCTTGACCATAGAACAAACTAAATAAATCAAATTCTTTTTAAGATGTGGCCTCTTTTAACTTTGCATTTTCCGTCCATATAGACTAACCACCCGTGCGTGGATCGTATACAGCAAAGCAAGGAGTGAGCCGGTACAGTACAAAGGTGGTTTGTACTGATAAAATGTTTTCGTCAGTGACCAGGATCCGAACTTACGGCTACGTACATATGGAAGCGGTGCAACGCGCGTTGTTTATAGTTCTATGGTTCTAACGCGCTTCAGATAAGCCTTTGCGTACACATGACAGCGATGCAACGCGCGTTTGAGCAATAATTGTCTCATTGCACGTCCCGACATAGCCATAAAAGTCGAAAAGGTATGTAGTTTTTGTTTGGGATTTGTACCACGACATCGCTGCCTTGGGCCCGAAGTCCGTGACGCTACCGACTGAGCCACAGACTCTCTAATACATGGGTAAATGCGTGGGTTGGAATTAACTGATTGTTAAATGGACTTAAGTTTGTTTTAAGCTGTGATAAACTCATCCGCTAATTCCTAATGTATTTTAATGAGCTCACTAAGCAATCATGCGGAGTGATTGGCGTAATTTTGTGTTCTAGTGAACACATTTACAATTTTTTTTTAGGCAGTGATTACGATCGACATCAACTTAATATTCCATTTTGCTGGCTGTCATTATAACTATTGTATTAAAATGCAAACAGCAAATATAAGGGCCCAACTTAAAAATAATATTAAAAAAATAATATAAATCTCCTCATTAAACAAGTTTTTTTTTACACACAACCTTATAATTTTTGTCGGGTGAAAACGATTTTTAGTAATTACAGAAATCAATCCTACATCTAGAAAAAAAAAACTTCAACCAATGCCAAAATATATTGCTCACTGTTCATGTCAGATGAAAATATAGTTTTCCTATTAAAAAACAAACTTTATTTCTGGTAGCCGTGTATGATGTGCTGTAATGAGGAAATTCCGAAGGAGAATGTCAATAGCTATAAGGGTTTATTGGAATACTTCCTCCTTAGATACATAGTTAAACTGGGGAAAAGTTGTGCGAACAATTCATTAATTGTAATTGAGGTGGATGAAATAGAGTTGCAAATATGTTGCTGCTATACAAGTTTAAAGTTTAATGGTATCTTCGGCAATTTAAGGAGATATAAAATTGTAAAGTTTGATTTATCCTATTACAATTAATTGAATAACATTTACTATTTAGATGCAAATTTTTGATGATTTGATAAAACGTGTGTTATTGCAGAGAGTAAAATCTTAGTGAGTGATCTTTGTTAGTGAGGTCAGTGTGGGGTAAGGCGATAGCTATGTGTTGTAAATTAGACTTGCGTGTTGTGACACGCACTTGTAGATGAATACACTGTATTAATCTACAAGTACATATAGATTTCCTTGTTTTTGGAAGAGTAATTTATAAAAAAAGAATACAATTACACAAAATATATAATAAATTCCTTTTAGGAACAATAACACTAAAATCTGCATGAAAGGTAGTTGTTACAGCAAGGTACACGGACACTATGTAGCCGACAGTTGTTTGTGGATGTTTCTCCCCAAAATACAACGACGTTTCACTCAGTACGTTGAATAGTTGTATACTGTAATTAAAATTTGTATAATCTATTGTATCAAATGTTGTTATCTTAACTGACATTTGTAATTGATGATGGTGCACCGCACCGCACGGTTATTGAGGGAATTACATTTTAAGTATTCAACTATCCAACACAATTCCATTACATTTTGCTCTATTTGCACAAATTTTTACTAAGTAACTTCACCACATTTGACATTAACGCAATTTTTAACAAAAGTTTCATTGTTTCATTTTGTGTTTTGCATTCCGGATTACTTCTAAAATAATATTACAATATACAATATTGACGGCCTCCATCGAGTGATAGATTCTATGTCTAGCTTGACAATGATGCCATAGGCTTCTCATCAATTTGACACTTTTAGCTCACATTTTATTGAGCTGTAGGTTTAATGATTTTATTATTTCGGCGATTCTCCTAAAGTGTTCAGTATTGATTTTAGACAAAACGTTAGTACTACAATGATGAAATTAAGTTGTTTTCCGACTAAACCAATCCTATGTAATAACGTAACAATAATTGCATGTGTTTTAAAATAAAATACGTTCCAAAAACTGAGGTTCACTGGTTCTATACCAGAACTCTCTAATACAAACGCATGGTGTGTCGTGCATATTTTGAAGCTATATTTAATTGAAACATTTTTGTGTAATAGACATTATACTATTTATAATCGTTTCAAAATACCGACGGTTTTGAGGAAATTTTTGTTTGAATGGCCTTTATTCTTCTTGAAAATGCGGATATCTCTACCACGTTTATACATTAAATGTTTTTTTTTAAGTTAAAATATGTCGAACTCTGAACCACCGGTGAGCGTTTTGACGAGCAAGGGTGAGCGTGTACTGGGTGACCTCGTAAGTACGCGTGGTCCATGTTCGGCAGCATAAACATTTAGGTGACAGTGTTTACGTAAGGTTTCAATGGCCACGGAGGTAGAGAGCTGCTGGTTTGTGAACCCGTAACATTGCTCTGAGCCTCGTGTTAGTCCATTACCTGCAGCTAGTTTGTAAACGGAAGGTGTTGAGATTACGTCATCCGTCACTTCCCGTCAACTTCCGCTCTCGTGATGATCGATGGCAGGCAGGTATTGTGACTCAAATTGGTTGCCTGGTATGTTTTGTACTAATAAATGCACACACTGGAAAATACGTAACATATTTATTGAATAACTATAAAGATAAAGTAAAATCCGTAATTTTTATAATGAACAACTTAAGAATGTAAAATGTAAAACAGTAAACAATAAATATATTCCGTCTTGACCATTATTTTAAATGACATATTAATTAAACCACATGTTGTCAAGATAGACTTAGGGATATGACAGTAGGTAATCCGAGGATAATTATACGAGAAACTATCTACAAAAAACTATGTTTTAAGTTTAAGTCTTGTAATTCCTTTAGATTGTACAGACACAATAAACAAAATATTATTAAATTGAAAATCTGATTGAATTTTTACAGGAATATTTTACTAACTTATAACAGCCGAGCCATATGAAATGTACTAAACCAATGTATCTAAACTATAGTCCATGCTTAAATCTCTTTAACATTACCACAAAATTTTATTTCATTTCATCAATGCTATTAGAAATAAGCACATAAACTTGTTCAATTCAGTATAATTGCCAATGTTATGATTACAGAAGTGTTAAATTATCCTTTAATCAAAGCAGGACATCGTCTTAAAACCATTCTAATAGGTTCATATACGAACACGAAATTTTGGTTGCGTCTAGATTATTATGAAATAAGTTATATTAGGTTATTTACGGCGTTTTCCTCTTCCCACGAGTCCAAGCAGAGTTTAGAACAGAAGTTATAATACAAAAACTTTGTGATAGAATTGGAAGTATGATTAATTATTTACTTGAGTTAAATTGACTCAATTATCGCAATTTGTCTTTGCCATTTCAAAGTTTGTTTCAGGGGAATCACTTTGGGCCGAACTTCCTAAACTGGTTAACAAATGACTCGTGAATAGTAAACGACCCTAGTCAGCCTCAGATCTCGTACTTCAGTTGGGATAAATGTAGCTTAAGCTGTAACTATGTGGTTTAAGTAGCTACTTTAACCATGGTACTGTACTGTACCACTATAGTAGTAAGTACTTTAACTATATGTAGAGTATACGATGTGTTAATAGCTTATGGATTAAATAAACGATATCAAACGTATGTCTGGGAATGATTGCTTTAGTTCCAAAATAAGTATGAAATTAAATCACACTTAATTTGTTTTGAGAAACATTTACAGTATGATTTGTTCAATTTAAAATCTGTAATAATGTCACAACGAAAAAAGGAAAATAAAAACATGTATAATTAGTTATTTTTAAAATCACAATCTCCAAAATATATATTTGTTGCTCTTGCAATAAAACAAATGTAAATATTTTAGGTTGCGAACAGATTAAGACTAATATGATGTATGCAGTGGTCCGTTTATGGTGGCATAAAATTATTATTGCCTCTGAATTATACATTAAATTGGCAAATTCCCTTATTGGTAATTTAAAATAACAATGTTAATTTTTTCATAACGAAAAAATAATCTTTTATAGAAAGGAATTAGTTATTTGAATATCATGGCTAATGATAAATAGTTAAGTTTTATTTTGAGTACAAAATGATGCTTGACAGTTGAAATATTCGGGTGGTTGGATGGTGGTGACCTCGATACATCAATAATGTGTTTGTTTGACACTCTGGCATCGCCGACGGATTAGTGCACGGATTATAATGTGTAAAACCACGGTTGCGTATAATCATACAACTGTAGTATAATCATTTAGCATACTTTCACTCGACACTAACCGCATTTGAAAAGGAGAGAAACTTTAATATTACTCTTGTACAAAGTAAAAACCTGAGCTAGAGCTTAAGTCAAAGCCAATGCATATATTGTTAATCTGATACTGTTAGTACTGATTATTAGTCTGGCTCAATAAATGACTTTGTACAATAAAAGTAGAGACGATTTAATGGAGACAAATAACTATAAAGATGAATCAGCTGTAACACACGCATTACATTGCCGACACGGCCGTACACAAATTGATTGACTGATTGTGCCGACGACAAATGTAAAATATTGTAGTAATTTGTAAGAGATGTTATCAAAAAAGTTTGACACGCTGATTGGATCGATTTGTTCGATATTCAATCTGTGGGTTAATTACACCAAATAGGTGATATCTATGACAAAAAAATTCACTAGTTCATTAATTCATATATTTCTTTAAGGTTACGTTTAATTTTTGAAATAAATATTTTAAAACAACCTAAGATGTTATGTAACTAATGAACACCGATGTGTTCGATCCAACTGTTATGTTTATGTGATATCGTAATGGGAGAAAGTATTGATCAGAAGAGAGTTTACACAAGTTTAAAGCTCTAATATTTAAAGGCTTTTCATTGTGATACAAAATACTTGAGCTTGCTTTATGAATTGGTTTTGCTTTAGCAAACTACTAATTTATTCAATCGGATATTAACTCCCACAAAAATTAACAACGGCGAATCAGTTAAGTAAACGTTACAAAACAATAAATTTCTTATCCATAAATGTTTATGAATCAGATTTAATAATTTTCTAAACAAATTATCGTGCAATCACATATTATTAAAACTTAACATGCTTGTTACTTATTAGTATACTAGAGGTCTTGGTACCTTGTTGCCAACGTAATCCTTGGACGTCTAAATGACGACCGGTTATGACACACCTAAGGTTCTATACTAGAGGTCTTGGTACCTTGTTGCCAAAGTAATCCTTGGACGTCTTAATGACGACCGGTTATGACACACCTAAGGTTCCATACTAGAGGTCTTGGTACCTTGTTGCCAAAGTAATCCTTGGACGTCTTAATGACGACCGGTTATGACACACCTAAGGTTCCATACTAGAGGTCTTGGTACCTTGTTGCCAACGTAATCCTTGGACGTCTTAATGACGACCGGTTCCGACACACCTAAGGTTCCATACTAGAGGGTCTTGGTACCTTGTTGCCAACGTAATCCTTGGACGTCTTAATGACGACCGGTTATGACACACCTAAGGTTCCATACTAGAGGTCTTGGTACCTTGTTGCCAACGTAATCCTTGGACGTCTTAATGACGACCGGTTATGACACACCTAAGGTTCCATACTAGAGGTCTTGGTACCTTGTTGCCAACGTAATCCTTGGACGTCTTAATGACGACTAGGTCTGACACACCTAAGGTTCCATCGTCAAGCCTTAGGCGAGGTTTTCGCTTTTAGGAGGTCGTGAAAAAGTCTTCAGAACACATAAACACATTAATTTACCTTTTAAAATGCAATCTATATAAAGTCACTTTAACCTCTGATATAGTAATTTAACTAATTTTATTAGCCAAACTGTAATATTATCCTGAAATGATATGAATATCCCACTAAAAATTACAATACAAAAATATGATATCGACCCTCACTTTAAATGATACAGGTACATTGATTAATTTAAGAAATGTGTTTGTATAAAACACTGCAAAAGTGGGAGAGACCTACGATATACTTTGCAGTAGGCCTATTTATATCTCTATCAAAAGGATGAATGATTGACCAATTAGTCGTCGCCGTTTGATGGTGACGTTTAATAAAGCCGTTTACTCTCGGCCGTTTATTTTTCTTGAAGTCTAATGATATTCCCAATTTATTACCTACGTTTTGTATCTAAATCTTTTTTTATTTGCATGAATAAATATTTCATTCATGTTTTATTTATTTATTTATTTATTCATTTTACGATAAGTAATAACTTTATTTTTGAGGTGTAGTCTTCTGCATTAAACAATTTTATTCAACTACCACTGATCAAACTAGCACTGTGGTTTACTAATTATTTGTGTCACCTAAATGAGAACAAAAGCAAATAACTTAAACCAGCTGTTTTTAAATTTCTTGAATTTAAAAACAAATTTAACATTAAATTCAAACCTCACACATTAAATTTTATTGTGTATTATTAATGTGTAGGTGGGTGAGTGTTGTATTACTAACACTCTGCCGAGCCATGTTTAGCCAAAGCTGTGCATAGACGATTACATTGACTGAAAATAGTTACTATAGTTTTGAAGTATGATTTGTGTTAGAAATATTTGAGTGCCCTGATTTAAACTAAATGATTTTATCATTGTTACAAATAACATTGATTTATACGAGTGGGAACAAGGAAAATAAATCAACTGTTTCAAATGTATCAGCTGTTTTAACTAGTAGCAAATTATTTTAATAACACTATTGATCTAAATTAGGCTACTAACATGCGGTTTTATTATTGACACTAAACATTGCAAGTACAATTATTCTCATCCTATTGTACAATCCCGAGTTACTTGTTACGAAGTGTAACTAGAATAAACTCACCTATCAACAATCTAAATACAAAACAAATATATAAATATAAATATTGATATATATTAGTACATATATGACCATTACCAACAATCTGTACGAATTATTATGTAAATGTTGTCAGTGAGGTCAATGAAATATGCGTCGTATTGTTAGGGCCGTAAACAGTTCAAGTAAGTAATAGAGTGATAAAAGTTCATACTGTACCAGTTTTCACAGAGTGGCCATGTTGATAAATGTGATACCGCACGACATACTACATCTCGGCTTTGACCTGTTGAATCTGCCCTCCATAAACACAGCTGTCCCGTGTGTAACAAGATAATCCCCATTACCCTCTCATTGCAACCAGAATATATGTCACACTATTTAACATTTTATTAGCAACACATTTTACATACAGTACAAGTTATTTAAAACCAATCAAATGTTTGTACATTGTAAGTGAGGGTCTGATAACAATTTGGGGTTCCAATCAAAATTGATCACTTGCTAGCTTTTATATGTATTCTCCATCTTGCGAGTCAACAGTATAAGTGTAAATGCATGGTACAAGAGTTTTTGTGGGACGTATTTTTTATTTATAATTTAAATGGGGTGAAAGAACGTCTACAAATTAATACACTCTGATTATCGAATAGACAATTTTGTTTTCATGCAGCCTACTGCATTACATTCAACTATGTGTCCCTAACCAAATTACGCAATTTTATAAAACTATGATTTTAGAATGTTAAAAAAATAATTAATTTTAACAAAAATTAAAACCTGACAGAAATAAATTTACTTGCAGTAATAAGTGGTTATATAATGTTACCTACACCACCATCAACAACTAAACCAACAAGTGGTTTGTTTGGGAAGAAAAATAGCTTTTACTTTTGATGTAACTAGTGAAAGGAACTAGGTACAATATGAAGTATCGAGCTGTCCACCAGATGACTAGGCTAGCTATCTTTGTGAAGAGATGGATAAAGTAGGCAATTTATATGCAAGCAGATGAAACAGCGAGTTTTGTAGGCTTATTCTTCTACTGCAGCGTGTCACTTTAGCGATCTTAATATAGTTAACAGCCAAACAAATATAAATATGACTTTATTAGATAATTCGATAGAAAAAAGCTTTTTAACAGCAAATTAGTAAAATGATTCTATTGATAATGTTTTACACTTTTCAACATAGTTTTTATAAGATTTACAACATATTATATTACCTTGCTAAATTCCAATAACAGGGTTTGTAATATAACAACAATTTTGTTAAAGTAATATCATTGTAATATTCATTTCGTGTAAAAAAATTCATATCTTGACTCAGTAATGGAAGTTCTTGATTCATTACTAAAATTATATAAATGAAATATTAATCTGAAGAAGCAACAAAAAAACTGGCTTATAGCTTTGACTATCCAATAGTCAATGCTTATAGACTTCACACGAGGTTTGTATTTTATAAAGTAGCCTGGGCAACTTTATTTTAATCTTTTGGTTTGTTTAACCACATGTAGGTTCATGATTGAAGGTTCTACACAAACTAGACTTCTTACGTAGGTTGAAGAAACATTCGTCTACACCTCAATGATAAATTGTAAGACTGCATTAGGACAAACACTACAATATAACAGACGTTTGCTAATATTATTAACATAAAATTGTAACATAAATTAATATTAAATTGACATAAATAAATTAAACAAAATGAGGTAACAAATCTTCTCAAAACACGGGTTTAAAAAAGTTACACTTGAAATCTTGAATTTAGAATTTTAGTCCCATAAGACTAATGCTAAGTTTTAACATAACTTTTATGTCAAAGTTAAAACTGTCCATTTTGTTAATTAATCAGCTATAAATTAACTTTTTTATGTAAGACCAAACAAGATTATATACAAATAAATATTCACAAAATAAGTAAATTTTGCGACGGCAAAAATTCCTAATTTTACTATATTATTAAAAATGTTTTTGTAATTTATGCAAATTTAAAAACTGTAACTGTTGAAAAACTTTCTTTTGTAAAATACTTAAAATCTAATACTGTTTTAAAGCTAAGCAAGTCATAAAGGGGTTAAAGAACTTTATATTCCACCGAAAGATAAATTTTCAGTTATTTTGGTGAGGACTGGTATTTATCAATAGGTTTCTGATACACAGTGGCTATGTGACTAGCTGTAAGAACTACATGAATCTATACTGAGTCCCCAAGTGAGGAGTAGATAAAATGTTATTATTGTAATTCCCAAAATGAATTAACCTTGACCATACTCCATCTTATGTTAACTACATTTAATGAATTGTTCGCACAACTTTTCCCCAGTTCAACCATGGACCTAAGGAGAAAGTATTCCAATAAACCCCCAGACGCATTGTCAAGACCCCCAGCCTTATTGACATTCTCCTTCACAACTTCCTCATTACAGTACATCGTACACTGTTACCAGCAGTGTAGTTAGTTTAATAATCGGAAAACTATATTTTCATCTAGCTTAAACAGTGATAATTTTTTTTTAACCAACTACCTATGTTTTTAAAGTGTCAAATGTTCAATCATTGTAACTATTATACAACTATGCTACTATTATATGCTTACTAATATTAAATACAAATTGCTTTCTAATGTCATAAAAAAATCATAAAAATATACCGGGAGCATTGCACGGTAGTGGTTAATTGATTTTAATAATTAAAATAGTACAAAACATACACACAATTATTTATAAAAGTGTGTGTATTACACATCATAACAATTTACTCACTGAAATAATAACCATGCCATGCAAAGATATGCGACACAATTAAATGGAGATACATATATTAGAAATTAGGTCAAAATGCTGTCTGTGCACATGCTTCTCACCCCTAGTCATTGAAATCCGTTGAAATAATTTGCATCATGTTAACCCAAAGTGATAATATCGAACTAGAGCTGTTACCTTTTAAGAAATTAAGATTCTGCTCCTGCTTTGGGCTTAGGCACAATAATTATATTCAAATTGGAATTTCTGATCTAATCAATTAGCATTAGATATTTTTATAACTACAAGTTTGCAATACTTCAGTTTATAAATAGTCCCAAAAAATAATGTAATACCATATTTAAATTATATCTTGTCTCGAAAGTAGCCTTTGGCTACTCAAAGAACTACCCTCAAGTCGTCCTTTTAACGGATTCCTTGTGATCCAGGTGGATTAAATTCTCTCAAAGTGGATACGGATAAACTCTTAGCTGTTGTTCCTTATTAGTTGGTGTTATTGTTGTTCATAAGATTGATTTCTTGATGCTCATAATTTGAAATGCAATAGTTAGAGCGACATCCATAAAAAAATATTGTAATCACGTATTGCCTCATTATAGCTCTGTAAACGTGTTCACGAAAACATACGTTCACATCAATCACTTTGAAATGTTTACTTACTGGGCTCATGAAAATGCATGAGTAATTAGCGGATGAGTTTAAGCACAGTTTAAATCAAACTGACGTCCTCTAAATCAGATTAAACCAACCCTTGTATGTAGAAGTAGTTTAGTTTTTGTCCTATAGACATAGTTTTTGATTTAGTTTTCTTGCGTTGTTTTTAAGTACTGTAATATACTAAGTCTAGTGTTAAATTAGAGTTAAGCTTCACATGTTTGCCAAGCATAATATTATCTCTTATAACTGAAAGTTCCACATAAAACCACTTTTTCGTCATCTTAATAATTAATTTTATGATACAGTACTTCAATAAATTTGCATTAAACGAACTAATAGCGATTTGTACTTCTATTAACTAAGTTTGCATAGTTGAATTTTATACGATCATATATTTTCTGTACGTTTGGATTTATTCGGATTAGATTCTAACCCCAAATGTTTTTGTCATTGAACAATCAATGATTCCATCCAACAAAATGTCGTCGGAAGAACGTCATAGTTTATACCATATATTGAAAAATAGCTCTAGTGGGAAGTAATTAGATTTGTTCGTTATTACAATAAGTAAATCGATATAACTATGTCATTATATAGCACTCCATCTGATTCGGCATGGTGATTTAATATTACAAGAACCGTCTCAGATTGGACCATTGGTACTTGCCGTTGGCTCCAGTTCTAATCAGTGATCAAGGGTCGAGCTTAAAGCTAGCGGATCAAGGCAAATCCTCAACTAACAAGCAATCTCTATATTGATTAGTCGCCTAACTTGCCAAATAGTTTGGATCATTTTAGCATACTTTGAGCAACCAGTTCACTTAAACTATTTCTTTAAAGCTCCTCAGATAAAAACACTCATATTTTTAAATCCATGACAACGCGGCCTACTCCTTCCATCAATCACGACCGGAAGGATGATGACGTCTTTTGGGGGATGACGTAATTTTAAACATTTCTGCTGACGAACTGCTTACCTGTTAAATGCCTACATCTTTATCTCCAAACAGTTCCCAGTCTCATAAATGTCCACTGTTTTGTAAGATGGATGTTAAAAATGTTATTAAATCTGCACTTCTAAATAAAAAAACAAATATTTTTTAATGTTAGCAAAAAATACAAAACATTTACTACTGGGTTTACTAAAGCAAACAACAAATAAAAAAAAACAATATTACATTGGATTTCGAGGTAACGGTTGCTGTGCACAACAATAAACATAATTAAGCTACCTGTATCTGTGGTTAAACCCACCCAAACAAACGGTTGATTCACAGGATAGAAGCATTCATTGACTATAGGATTAGAAGTTTGGTGATTTTTGCTCCGTCGTACTAAGCGCAATATTCGAAGCGACTTTGATAAATATCTGACAACATCGCAGTGCGGTAAAACGCTGTTTCCGCTATACGATTGCCAAGCTGGTACTTTCAGTAGGTATGCCTTTTGATGCTGAAGTACACTTGGACAGCCAGCTACCAAGAAGTACCAAGGTGATCTTCCTTATCAACCCACCACGATACTCAACACAATCCAGTTTAAACTGTTACATTTCACTACATACTTTTAAGCAATCACACTAGCTTTTATTCACAATCGATCCTAATTTTATGCTTCCTTAGTTCATATTTGAAAGAAAACAAACGTTTATTGAATTTTCCTTTACTTTAAATCGTTTTACTCCCAATGTTTAGTTAGGTACAATAATTGGATTACCGTCAGTCAGGCCAAAGGCGGGATTCCTTCTACAGTATTATGTCAACAATATCTAGCCTGTTCCATCATCGATTCTAATTTTCTGAAAGTTATAATGTTTGTGTTGTAGCACTTGTAGGTTGAAAGCTGTATTACTGATTAGGAATGAAAAATCTAAATGTATTATTTTAGAATCTTAAAATCAAAATTCACCTGATATGGCTTTCAATGCTATTCTAAACTTCTAAAAAAAAATTTCTATCTGATGAATACTATTTAAAAACTCATACAAAATAAAAATATATTATTTAAATATGCATTGTTTAGAAAAAGTCAGGAGCAAGGAACTGGTAGTTGTTTCATCTCAATTTGACTCGTTGTGAAAGCCCTTGTCATGACGATAAAACTTAACGTTTTAAATGGAATTTCAGAGAATGCAATAAAAAGGGAATTTGCAATCAAGGCTGCCAACATTCAACGTGTTTACCCATTCATCAACAGTCCCAATCATCCAGTTCTGCCAACTGTTCAAATATGTAAGTTAATCAAAACAAACGAACAGTGGCGTTCATTTAGCCAGTACAGCTTCTTCATATGAAGAAGATCCACCAGTTAATTTAATTAATACATCCACCATTGATTCACGAAACAAAATTTAACTGTACCATTTAGTTAGTTAAGATTTGGTATTAAACTAGCATTAACAAAAGGTAGTGAGAGTTTTGTATTACTTGTATTTTTGTTTACTATGCAATTTATATCAAGAGCTGCAGGTAAAGGGTCTTGACGAAATATAAGACATTTGGGTAAGACATACTCGTACCTATTAGATGTGATGTCTATATCACTTTTTCACTATATCACTAAATCACTTTTTTGCTCCACTAGAGCGCCCTATCTGGTAATATTATTTTACTACTGTAATTGCCTTAAAATGAGACAATTCTTTTAAGAAAACTTTTAAAAGTGAACAAATCTTTTGAAAATTGAATAGTATAGCTTCTAGGTACAGTATTTTGTACTTGTATTAGCGCCAACTATATATTGTTCTTGATTGTCAAATACGTTTTTACAACTCTCCTGAGTTAACCGAAACATACTTTACTAAACTGACCGGTGCAATTAAAGTTTGTTTCACAAATCATGTTTGATGTGCAACTACTTCATAAAGCATTTAAAGAATCACAGTTATCTCTTCCCCGCCCTTCCCCCATTGCAGAGCAAGTGGGTAATATTTATTGAAACAAACTAATTGAGGATAGTGTTTGAAATGTTTTGATATTTTGCTAAATAAATATTTCAAATGAAGGAATAAATTTGAAAATTAGTAGCCGCTTAGTAGCCGACGGGCGACGTTTAATAAAGAAGTTACTCTCGTCAGTTTGCTATTTTTGGAGTTTAATGATGCTTTTAATCAAACATTTTGTCAGTCACTTAAATGAAAAATAATGATTTATATTTCGTTAGTATAAATATCACATTATACTTTGTTTTGTATGTAATAAGTAAACGCATTATTTTGAACAGATTATGCAATACAATACAAGAGATTCTTGTATAACATAGTCAGAATTGATAAAGGCATACAGTACTTATGTCTAAAGCCCATTGAAATAAAAGTGAGAATTTTGGGTATAGATTAAAATATAATTCTGGTATATAAAGACTACTTTCACAAACTAAAATACTCATAACAATTGTTACTTAGACCTTGGGATCGACACCAAGAAACAACTTTTGTACTTACAGTAAAGCTAAGTTCCGCTTAAAAAATAGACCAGTGTTATAGCCGGGAAAAATCTATTCACTACAATATGCATAAACAATTTTAAAGTGGGTTGCTATAAGAAAGTAACAAGAGGAACCCCTGAGCTACTGGGGCTTTTTGAGACAAAATAGGTCTGTAATATGTTGATGGCGAAGATGCATGTTACTGGGATATTTTTATCAATGAAATAACAAACCATTTTTGACATCTTATGAAATAAATCAATTTGCCAAGTTTTATTAAACTACATCCAAGAATATACAAGAAAACTAAAACAGTTAATTTACTCTTCTTAAAATAAAATGGGAATTTAAAATTTACGAATTTGAGCTATTTTCCGTAATCATTTTGCGTCCAAAAACGATTCAATATCAATTTGATTTGGCATTTAACTCTGCAATTTTTACCTATCATAATAATGTTTTATAGCTGTAACGGTTTTCATAAGATTTTACATTACAACTTTTAAATAGCAGCCATTTTGAAATTCATTTAGGTACAGAAGCAAAATTGTATACACCTATTTTTCATATTATTGTACACTTTCACACCAAATTTTTAAGTCACGAGTTTTACCATTAGACCAAAGGTAGCTTATTACCCATATGAGAAATTCGATAAAATAGTCACATTGTTCTTTTCTGTATTCTCCCCGTTACGTATCCCGGGCTGAGCAACTTGTTTCTATCAAGTTATTGATTTAACCCTAAACAAAATTAATTCATAAATCTAACCAAAGTGGTACAATTGAGTTTATTGTTACATGGTGGGTGTAAAACTGGACCCAATATCGATACTACTAGCTACTGCGACCTGACTCTGATGCTAAACACAGGTACATCAACTATTTTATATAATCTTAATAACACACTATATTAGTTTTAACGGGTTTTTATATCCGGGAACGGTGTGGGCGAGGAAGAGCAAGATTTACGTAAAATAAAAGAGGTAATTTTGTAGTTTCTAGGTAGTGTAAGGCTCACTACCTCTTGATTATACTAAATTAATATAATCCTTTTTTGGTACATTTTCCTGATCAAGAATACCTTACAGCTAATCAAAGCACCCTTTGAAATATAACAACCTTTGATTTGCTTCAAACTCATGGACCATAAATCAAAGAACTCTTTGTCAGAAAAACCTTCAACGACGGGTTTGATGTTTTAGCTATGTATAAATAATGTATGTTATAATATAGGGTTTTAGTTATAGTTATAATAAAGGGTATGTTAGAAGACTATAACATACCCTTTTCAACAAAATCAATTAAATTTAGTACATTTAGTTTAAAAAAACCTAAAACTTAGCCATTATATTAATGGAAGGCCTAATAATTACTATTACAACTTTGAGTTCATTTTTACTTTCAAATTACTCTTACCCTTCAAATTATTTCCTCCCCAAGTAATAAATCTAATAACCACTTCCAGCGTAGAAGCCGCACGAGACGGAGTAGTAATTCATCTCCTGTCCCATAATCTTCCGCAGCGCAGACAATATGCTGTCAACTGTTATTTATATTTATCTTACGAGAATCGTCTGAGCTACTTTGTGAAAAGTTTCTTACCCAACAATTCACCGTACCTTTGGAGATTAAATGATTGCCCATAACAACTATGAAAAGTGTTACATCATACATAATATACTTACCGTTCTATCTACAAAATTGCCTTCTACAGGGTTATTTAGACATATTATGGCATATAGATTTCTTAGTTTAAGTCCATTGCAAGAACAGTAGGTGAAAATAAGCTACAACAAGATTTAGTAAATTGAATGATATGTCTTAATTGGTACACAGTACACAGTTAATCAATTTTGATCTATTTATATTAATTAACGAGATTACCCATACGCAAATTGTGAAATTCAATCGAGAGAAATCAAAAAATGCAATAAATTTTTTACCTTTCGAAGATTATGTTTTCTTAAGACAACTTTTATGTAAATAAAACTACTAATTTATGATAACATTTTTTATTGTAGATCTATTCCATGAAGAGTGATTTACCTACTTTAATTAGGTTACAATATTATCACTAATCGTAGCCTATGCTATTTAAATCTATTTTATAAAAGGTTTAATCTCTAATTTACAATCCGAATGTGTGAAAAAATTCGACTGAAGGATTAATTTAGATTTTTAATTTAACACCGTTACAAAGAGTGTTGGTCAGCATTACAGGGTCTTTCATAGTGAATTATAAAAATAAACCAAACGCTAGTGGAGCGAAACCACAGCGAAAATTTGTTCCATATATAAACCCCAAAGTACTCATGAACTTTTGTGAAAACAAAAAGTCACACCGCCATAAACCATATACTTAAAACGTTCGTCATGACGAGAAACCTTGCCCAAAACTATCAATTATTTCATAAATTGCCCTTTAAGGTCGCAATTCCTTTCTAAAGGGAACTTTATATATACCTAATGTTAAATATAACTCAGCTGTACTTATTTGTATGTTATTCTTCCAATTTATTACCTTATTAAAATCAGGGGTGATCATTTGTTTGTATTACTGTATTCTGTTTTGTTTATTTTAGCTAAACTAAACCAATCAATAGTTTTATTAATACTTATAAACAATTTAAACGGGGTGAAGCCCGTGGGTAACAGCTAGTAACAATATAGTTACAATTCTTCCTTTCCATAAGCTCATAAGTTCTAAGCTCAAAATAAGCTTTAAAATGACACCTTAAACTCACCTAAAAATCTGTCAAGTAGGACGGCTGGGGAGGAATGTAACAGTGAAACCATTAAGTAACAGTTGCATTAAGTATATAGAAGAAAATTTGTCAATAGTTATTTTCAATAGTGAATCGATTAAATATTCCATCATAAAAAGTATAAAATCTACAATATAAATACTCACTGACCTTCAGTGATTTGTTCATCTTAAACCTGCATTTACCGTTGTCTATCTCATACACTCTGTTACGTTCCCACTTGACTATGTAAAGCCCAATCATGATGTACGCAGAACCAAGTTTTAAGATGTTAACAGGTTGGCCGTACCAGCATGCTGGCCTACTTTACTTATCCGAGCTTTGCTAAACTTTGACAAAATGTCAAGAAAGGTCATTTTATTGAACTGTATTGGTTATAGTCGTATTTTATGGTGTAATAGGCTTACAATCTCGTCTTAAACAAATTTTCAAAGTATATTTCAATATATGAATTCATTTAATTTTTAATATAAATAATAAGGGTTTAAAAAAATGTATAAATCAGGGCATCGGTGTAAAATGTTTGTATCATGATATAATTAAACATACACAATATTAGTTGTGGTTATAAACATAATACTGTATAGTAGAATTAAAGTACGTTGTGATATTTTTAATCAAATATACTATGTTATATACTGTAAAATACAGTACCGATAATTTAATCAGAAAACAAAATAATTGTTCTGTGATTCAGTATTAATTAAGCCAACAATGTAGCGGCTGTTCAATCGACTATGAAATTCAATTCTGCCTTTAATTACAAAATTGTGTATATCGCTTTTTATCAAGGAATTATGAGAACATGAATTTATGAAGGCAATAGAAGAATTTATATTTTAATTTTAATACAAAATAAATCTGCGATAAGCAACCGACATTAAATGAGCCTTACCACAGGTTAATGATGGCAAGGAAAATACTTCAGGAAAATACAGTTCCTTGATTGGTAAATGATAGCATTTCCCACAAAACCTTATTTTTCTATACAAGCACATAATCTTCTTAACGCATTTTATTAAGCCCTGAGAGTTTGGATTCTTTACAATTATTTAAATTGATGAAAATTAAAATTTACTTATTTAAGTCAAAATTTGCTGTAAAAACGTGCGACCCCTGCCAAAAATTAATTCAAATTCTAAACTAACCACTTACGTAATAAAAAAAATTACTAGTAAATGCATAGCAGGCCATCTGAGTGCATTTTTAACAGTTAAAGTAATTAGGTATAGTTATTCTAAGAAGTTAGAGTGGAGTTACTCCATAAATATACGATCCATATCAGAATACTTCCATTTCAGAAGGCTTTAGATATATGTATCACACTTTAGTACAATATTCGAACGGGAAGTAAATAAAAGGAGCGTCTTATAACACTTGAAACGTTTATTTACGCTTATACTGTTACTCGCAAGACGGTAAATATACATAAAATATGGTAAGTGGTGATCGATTTCGATTAAAGCGTCCAATCGCAATCGATCACCACTTACCATCTTTTATGTATTTTACCGTATTATTATTAATCCATATATAAAATTTGCAAGAAATTTAACAGCTTAACCAAAGAAATGCAAATGTTTGCTATCCTATGTTAAGTGTCTTATTAAATCAATATATACATATTTAGATTTTATGTAGAATAATATGCTAATATAATATATTGTTATAGTCCATTGTTGTAGTTAAAATTAGTTTTACATGCAAAAAATACAACATAAATGAAATGGCGATGAGTTTTAAGGGTGAATGGCCACAATTTCACAACAAATTATTTTTATTTAACTAAACAATCAGGGTATAATATTTCTAGATTGGTTATTAAGAACCTATATGTTATCAAGCTTTATCTACGAAAATACCGTATTGAAATGCATGGAGCGTTAAGCTAGCAATTCCACGTACATATACAGCTTCACCGGGCTGAAAGATTTTAATCAAGGGAACGGGAATTTACCTGATGCAAAGGGATAGTAGCTATATTTATATGGGTAAGCAAAAATCTTCGAAGCGTTTTGGGTCATTAAAAATAATACTTCCGAGCAAACCAATACAATGTAGTTTTGTCATGATAAACCGAGGGCAACGAATTTACAGTTTCAAAACGATTTATACCGTAGAATGGCAAAACAAATCGTTGAATAAAACGTAATTTGTCTTTTAAAGTTATAAACTATGATACTTAGTCAATATTGAGGACGATGGACAAAGTGTATAAATCTTCACTTGTATACATATTTAAATGCAACAAAATTAAAACATATGATTTATTCAGTTTAAGATAGGATAGTTTTATTTCTTACCCAAACTTGTAATTTCTTACACTTGGCACGTATTTTTTATTACATCGACACTGATTGTACGTGTTTCTGTACCTTTAATTCAAAAACTCTCTTTCCAACCTTATTACTAAATTTCGTTATATATTGGTTGTCATTAATATGTTAGTTAAACAAATAATAATAATGCACTCAGATATCCTGCTACACATTTACTAGTAATTTTTTTATTACGTAAGTGGTTAGTTTAGAATTTAAATTATTTTTTAGCAGGGGTCGCACGTTTTTACAGCAAATTTTGACTTAAATAAGTAAAGTTTCATTTTCATCAATTTAAATAACTGTAAAGAATCCAAACAAATAAATAAGTTTAAACAATTTAAACACAAGCACTTATTTATAATCCAAACTCCTCCACTTTAGTCCAGTCAATATAAAATACATATTCAACGTAACTGAGCCTTTTTTAGCTTCATTTTTACGATGATCAATTAACTAAACAAGTAATTAACTTATACAATTTTCAGTAACGATGTATGAATCATTAGTCGATTAGTGTTATTGGTATAAGCGTGTATACAACATTGTGTATTTGTCTTGTACAAGCGAGTACTAATAAAACCAATCATTCATACATACTTCATGAAACTAAACTACATTATATACCTTGATTACTGTTTTAGTTCATTTATTATCATAAAAGGGAAGCTAAGGAAAGGCTCGGTTATGTTGACTCTATGTTCGATTTTGAGGACTAAGGTGGAGGAGTTTTTATTTTAAATAAGTGTGAATAATGGGTGTGCAAAAATGTGTTAAACATGTGTTAAAGCTGCTTTTGTAAGTTAATGACAACCAATCCATAAAAACATTTTGTAAGAAGGTTCAATTGAGTAGATTTTCTTGGCCCAGGTTTGGTTAACGATGTAAGACTTTTACCCGCAGAGAAGTAGCGTAACAAATGAGGGGAAGATCCACTCCATGACTTGATAACACCAGGAACAATTCATCTCCCTTGACAGAATTGAATCCACTTACTTGAATGTATCGTGTATCAACAGCGTACTCGCGTTAAATATTGCAATGATTTGTTGTTACTCAGATATATTGTCAATATCTAATACATGAAATCGATTGCTTAAAGAACCTATTGTATAAAACCCTAAGAAGTTTAGAATAGAAAATTAAAAGGATTATCTCCCCTTGGAAAATTTAATGGCATCTCAATGATAAGGGAAATACCCATATGTAATAACGAAAATAAAATACTATGGATAAATTGGATCAAAACCATTGAGTATTCACAATATCACTAAAATTAAATAAGACGCTAGGATTTTGAAGTCTGTTTCACTTTCTTATATAGGGAAGAGTAACATCATTTTGGTAGCAAACAATCTTGAGAAAATTATTTACTGCGTTGAAGCTACAACTAACTACAGAATCTGATTAATACATCTTAGCTCGACAAAATGTTTATTTCCTTTTTTTGATTTCAGTTGTGGAGTTGAACTGATATCTGTGTTAAGTATTAATGACTACTCACGTTTCGTTTGGATTTAAGTGGACTAGCTAAGATTGACCCTCAGCTCCTGCAAACACATTATGGTGTTTAAACGTGTAAAAATAATGCAACATTCAACTATTCAACAAGGTAAATCACAATCAGAAAATCTAGAAGCTTGAAATTACGTCAAAACATCAAAGAGAAATAGTTACATGTTCACTCTTTGAGGTATGGTTAACATAAACATTAAATTTTTACAACACTAGCAAATTTAAAATGCATAATCACTCAGTATTCACTTGTCATTAAAAGGGATTCACCAATTTACAAAAAAATATTTTATTGCTTTACTGAAAAGGAATACGAGAGTGATATTTAGATAATAAACCTTTAGTAAAACGATCAGTAAATCGGGGCTTTAGGTAACGTTATTCAATTGTGTGGATTCATATATTCCACCCTAATGCGGGCGATCAGATACAACGGCAAACGAGGAATTTGAGTAATGTAATGCGAGTATTTCCCAGCTTAACATGTCAAATATGTCATAATGTGTTAAACTTGGATTCAAATATAAAAATATCCCTGCATGGTAAAGGTTGATTTTACACAAGGTTGAATAAAGTTGACAGGTTTAAGTAACTAGGTAGTCGACCTTTTATTTCTAGTCTATATTGCATAAAGAATAGAAAAATCCCAATTTCATTGAAGTTTTCAGCTTGCTTGATTTGTTTTCGTATATCTTGTATTACTAAGTATGTTATGCCAAGAGTTATGTTTGTGCTAGTCATATTTTTGTATTATAAACATTAAAAGAAACTTAAGATATAAAACTATCAACACTAATGCTTTTTTAACATCTATGTTTCTCAAAACGTCTATCAAGAATATTCAGAGGCGAATCGTAACGTCAAGAGATATGTGCGAAGAGACAAAAGAAGATGGGTTGATGAACTGGCTCAGGAAGCAGAAGAAGCTGCTAGACAAGGTAATAGCAAAAAGCTTTACGACATTACAAGGAAACTGGCAAAGAAGAACTTCGCTAGAGAAAAACCAGTAAGAAGTAAGAGTGGTGAAATGCTGACAAACATTGAAGACCAGTTGAATAGATGGCAGGAACACTTCAGCGAACTACTGGATAGAGCAGAAACACAGGAAGAGGCTTTGCCACTACCTCGCCCTGTGCAGGTGGACCATGGTATAAATTTAGAAATCCCCTCAATGGAAGAAATCAAAGATGCGATCAAAAGCATGAAAAATGGCAAAGCCCCTGGTTTAGACAACATTTCGGTCGAGATCCTAAAAGCTGGTGATGTAGCCGCGGACTTACTTCATCCACTACTTCAACAGATTTGGCAAGAGGAGAGAACTCCAAAGGAATGGAAGAAGGGTATAGTTGTCAAAATACCAAAGAGAGGGGATACAACGCTCTGTAATAATTGGAGAGGTATTACCCTTTTGTCAGTCCCAAGCAAAGTGCTGGCCAGAATAATCCTAAACCGGATTAAAGGTTCCATCGAACTGAAACTGAGGAAAGAACAGGCAGGTTTCCGGGAAGCAAGATGTTGTGTGGATTTAATTAGTACTCTCCGAATCCTACTTGAACAGAGCAAAGAATTTCAAAGTACTCTTTACCTGGCATTTGTAGATTTCGAGAAGGCCTTTGACACAGTGAAACACCAGGTGCTGTGGCATGTTCTACAAGAATATGGGATACCCTCTAAAATCATAAATATCATCAAGGCAATGTACGATGATTTCCAGTGTCAGGTTTTCATCAAGGAAAGTTGACAGGAGCAATCCCAGTTAAAATAGGTGTTCGCCAGGGCTGCATTTTATCACCAATACTGTTCATTTTGGTGCTGGACTCAGTTATGAGGAGAGTAACAAATAATAGAAGGCGGGGAGTGCAGTGGGGACTGAGGGAGAGACTGGAGGACCTTGACTTTGCTGACGACCTTTGCTTGATTGCCCAGAGGTACACTGATATTCAGGCGAAACTAAGTTCTCTACAAAGGGAGGCTGAAGAGGTGGGTCTTAAGATAAATATAAATAAGACAAAGGAAATGAGGTTGAATTCCAGAGTAGCCCAAGCCTTAGAACTAAATGGGAAAGTGATTGAAGAGGTCGACTCTTTCCAATACCTCGGAAGTAAAGTCACAGCAGACGGAGGAGCAAAGGAAGATGTTAGGAGCCGAATTGGGAAAGCTAATGCAGCATTTATTCAGCTTTACCCAATATGGCGAAATAGAAATATTTCAATGAAAACCAAAATCCGCATCTTTAACACAAACGTCAAGTCTGTCCTTCTATATGCCAGTGAAACTTGGAAAATGGATCAGCGAAGTACTTCTCAGCTCCAGGTGTTTGTAAACAGGTGTCTCAGACGTATAATGAGAGTGTTCTGGCCAAACACTATATCAAATGAACAGCTTTGGGAGGCAACAGGGCAAACCAAGATCAGCCTAGAAATCAGAAGACGGAAGTGGAGGTGGCTGGGTCACACTCTTCGGAAGACGGATGGTGCAATTGAAAAGAAGGCCCTGGAATGGAATCCCCAAGGGAAAAGAAAGAGAGGAAGACCCTGTGACACCTGGAGGAGAACAATAATGAAGGAAGCCTCGAGTGTCGGGAAGACCTGGGGTCAACTGAGGGATCTGGCGCAAGACAGGGATGGATGGCGAGCTCTTCTCGATGCCCTATGCTCCCGCTAAGGAGCGACAGGAAATAAGTCAAGTAAGTCATGTTTCTCAAAATCGCCATTTTGTCAGTTTCGCCCCTTCGTGTTTGGAAGCCCGATATATTCAATACATGCAATATACTTTTGCAGTCCTATATAACGGACGTTATTTAAAAAAACATTATACGAGTATTAAAGAATTCTCTTACCAACAGCTAAGTCCCAAGCTTATTGTAAGGGAAGGTAAATGAACCCCGAAAACTACATAAACTACTACTTCTTCAAAAACCACAATTAAACACCATAAAGGACCGTGATGACAAAACATATGAATAATGCACACTAAAACCAAGTGATGTTAAATCCATAGTGAATTTATAATAAAGAAAACTTTGCCGACATTTCGATCTTGGATTTTGTGCTTTGGTGAAATATCAATAGAATGTTTATTAACCTCAGTAGGAATAAATTATAAATGGTTTTATTAAACAAATAATAAAAATAAACATATGCTTTATCCAACTGAGTCATGGCACACGCATTGCCTTGCGAGGCAGTAGATTGACCTAAAACAAGAGAGATTCACAAGGCGATGTAGCAGCATTGTATGAGAAGGGCAAATAATAAATGTTATTTATGTTGCACCTATACAGAGATTTATTAGTTTAGGAATTACTTTGCCTGTTTAAACAATAAGAAACATTGTAAAGCATAATGAAATTTTTACGAGTATTTTTATTTTATTTTTTTCATAATGAAAGAATTAGCGATGCAAAGAATAAAAAAGATATGCATATAGGGAGGAAAGACATTTTGATGATGTATGGAATAAGATACTTAAGTTTCTAAATAAAAAGAATGAAAAACTGAAATATAGCTATTGGCGCTAAAGGAGAGGAGTTATTTTTCAGAAGAAATGGATAAAATGAACGATTTATTCGCAGTCAGGTGGTGTTATGATCTGCCGTATTCTCTCGCAATCCTTTTGGAAACTTTAACTGCCGGCAAACATATGACATAGGCATTCAAAAATGCTGTAGATAATTTCTTTGTCTTTAAAATGATAAATTAATAATTTTAACAGTAAACAAATAAAATAACATTGTATGATGTTATAGAAAGCAGTTATTAAAGTGTATTAACTATTGATAATTCTTTAATGTGGCTGTATGTTGATTGTGCTGATTTATTTAAATGTTTAATAATATTAGTTTATTGTTTTTCATCATCTGAAGTAGTCCTACACATATTTGATGAGGAAACACACGGAAAATAATATTTGAGGCATCGTTTCTTATTTGAATTCTCAACTATACGTGTTGCTACTTATTGTGTCGAGAAAATAAGCTAACTCGTTTGTTCCACTAAAATATTTAATAAACAAACCAAGGATTACTAATTAAGCTAACTAAGCTATAAACATGTAAAGCAAAAACACTATATTCAGTAAGGCAAGAGAAGAAGGTTACTATAATACCGTGAGTTGGGAAGGTAAATTGTGACGCCAAACACAATCTTAAATCTCATGTGGCAACAAATTGCCGCCAAAACACGAGGGAATTACAAGGCATTACCCGCCTTTATTGCGCCCTGGCCTCCGTTCAGTGCTACTTATATTCTGTCACTGTGCAGTATTAGGATGCTACAAGGTAGGGGCACTCTTTCCGTACTATGAAATTACGGATAAAATTGGAAGATAAATGTTTGTAATATGTTGTAACAAAACGAAACCATTGGTGTTTTGTATGTTTTTTGCGTTTCACGCCATTTCTAAGTTTTGGTAGTCTATGGTCTAAAGAAACTATGGGTCACAAGGTCCTCTTACTTTAGACTACTCCTTTACCGTCGACCTTTTCGTAAACTGCATATTAAACCGTTTGACCAATAAATAATTGCACCTGGATTCATAATCGACCCCGATATATATATATATATATATATATCGATTGACCTATAGGTCGATTAAATCGACCTATAGATTTAAAAGCTATCATAACCACTTGTTGGTTACCCACACCAAACATTGTAGCCTAATGAAATCGTATGCCCATAGTAGATGGAACGTTAGCTAGTAACAACTTTGTTATATCTTCATATTAAAAAAATAATTGAAAAGCCAATAGCTTTCTATTATTATTAGTTTTTTTACTAGGTTCTAGTCCAAGATTGTTTTGCAAGTCACTTTAGACTAGACCTAAAGGTTGCGAAATTATAGGTTGGATCAAATCCATTGGGGATTTTATTGCTAAGGGGCAACTGTAACAAACATTCTGAAAATGTGGCTGTTTCATAAGAGGAATATACCAAAGGGAATTCTTCTTTATGAAAATCCCTTTATGTTTGACTAATTCTTTGATATGCTGAGTATAAGTTACTGACCAAAGTATTTTTAACGTCCATGTAAGCGAAACTAATGTAATGATTTTTTTATGTTATAGATACATGCAATAACACTAAAAAACTTTACATGCTTGCTAGTTTAAAGATAACGTACATCCAGGAATTTGAAATTCATCCATACCAAACGCGCAAATAATTTACAAGTTTAAATTAAAGCGCATTAATTGTATGAGCAAAAGCACTTTTGCTAATGGATGATCGACGTATGATGTAATTGCCTTTGTAAATAGGATTTTTATCATGAATGGAAGATATCGGTTATTCTAAGCCAAACTGTGACTAAGGGATGAGATTATATTGGAAATATTTGTTTCGCTACTACAGCATTTTATGAGTAATACAACTCTTTTGTCAAGTGTTATTAAATGTTTGTCGAGTGTAACTTTGTTGTAATATAAAAAAAAAATTTCTAGTCATAATTCAATTATTTAGGTTGGATCAAATCCATTGGGGATTTTATTGCTAAGGGGCAACTGTAACAGACATTCTGAAAATGTGGCTGTTTTATAAAAAAGATATACCAAAGGGAATTCTTCATTGTAAAAATCCCTTTATGTTCGACTAATTCTTTGATATGCTGAGTATTTGTTGCTGGCCAAAGTATTTTTAACGTCCATGTAAGCGAAAATAATGTAATGATTTTTTTTAATGTTATAGATACATGCAATTAACACTAAAATACTTCACATGCTTGCTAGTTTAAAGATAACGTACATCCAGGAATTTGAAATTCATCCATACCAAACGCGCAAATAATTTACAAGTTTAAAATAATGCGCTCTAATTGTATAAGCAAAAGCTTTTTTGCTAATGGATCGACGTATGATGTAATGCCTTTTTAGATAGGATTTTTATCCTGAAAGGAAGATATCGGTTATTTTAAGCCAAACTGTGAGTAAGGGATGAGATTATATTGGAAATATTTGTTTCGCTACTACAGCATTTTATGAGTAATGCAACTCTTTTGTCAAGTGTTATTAAATGTTTGTCGAGTGTAACTTGTTGTAATATAAAAAAAAAACAATTCTAGTCATACTTCAGTTATTATTCTTTAAAATACCAATTTAATATCATAGATACAATAATTAGTTACGAATATAATTCGGTGCTAGTAACCAAACTTTGATTGATTACCACCCTTTTATGGATTTATCTTCCTTGATTATTTCAAAACTTGCTTTCATAATTACTGGAAAAATATAACGATTTTAGCCCACTACTAGCCGGTTGGTTTCTTACTATAAGCTTATAGTCAAGGCTATAAGATAAAGAAGGCACTGTACAGTGTACATTAAATCCTAAAATAATATAAATCAAATTGATCGCTACCATTCCACTCAAGCACTATCTGGGCAAAAATATAAACCCATTTGAAATGTAGTAATAGAACACAAAGTCTATTTGCAGTGTACCAAGTGAATTTCAATACATTTGACTCGTGTGTTAAAATGTCTTAAAGGCACAAAGGAAATTGAGATTTATACTGAGAAATCGGATTATTTCTTAGGAGAAAGATATTCTTTATATAGTGTGATTTTGCAACATTCATTGTTTTTAGGAATCATAATTTAAAAGTAAATGTCACTAAATTCAAATGTATATGTTAAATTATAAAAATACAGTGACATAACAAAGATATGCTTTCATTACGATGGAAGGTTGAATGAGTTTAGAATAGAGTGCGATGGCTTCTTCCGATGTGTTACTGACTAAAAACCAGATATGCATTACCAACACACTGGTACATATATTGAGAACAGTTAACACATGAATTTAATTCTTTTATGTTTATTATTGTTGGTTCAGAATATTCCCGAGCTTAAGAATTTTGTCGTGATACTCTTAATTTCCAACTGTAATTGATATTATGGCTCTTCTGTTTCCTGCTTAGTATCGAAGATAAACACATATTTTTAGCTTTAAGATAGTAATTTGTAATTCTGTCTGTACGATCGCAACTTCTGTGCATTATATAATGAGATAAGGAGTAATATTGTTCCAGCTGAATAATAAAACGATTATATCTTTAGATACAGTTTAAAAGTAATGCAAATATTATGACAAGGGTCTTAACTGATAGGAATATTCAAATAACATAGGCAAAATCCGAGGTGAATGTTTGGGTTACGTTTATAAATTGAGTAGGCCTACGCTGAGATTTGGTCTTGGAACTTGAGTGAAAATTAAGTTTAGTCTGTAACCAGCTTAGAACTCAAGTCGACAGGAGCACAACTTTGTACACCCAACAAGATCACACAGATTTGAAGAACTTCCAAAGTACTTAGCAATGTTTTAACACAAGGTTGATTTTTATAAAAAAAATATATTAATGTGTAATTTTCAACAGTTGGAAAATCAGTTAGTAAATAATAAAATAGCATGTATTTTTATCACATGCAGCTGTAATAATCGTTCAAAAATATATATAATAAATGTATTTAAATCCATGGACAAAAAAGTTAGCTGTAATAAACTAACTGAAAGTTTATTTATGTACACACTGAACTTTTAAGTTATATTTGAAATTACCATTATTTATCACCAGTATTCACTTCCATTATGTGATCATATTACTATCATATTACTTTATTACTACTTATATTATTACTTTACATAGTTGTCCCCCAAGCTTCGTTTTGGAGAAGTAACAATCATAATCAACTCAATCAATGTTTTACAAGAAAAATGTAGCATTCTTGAGAGGTAGACCGATTGAAATAAATATAAAAGAGCTAACCTTTACAACCTGTCTAAAATTCTAAAATACATGTTTCTTTGCGGTGACATTGCTAGCAATACCAAACTTACAATTTAAAGACATTACCACATGCCAGATTCTAAGCATTTGAACATAATTTATCAACAGAGAAAAAGAACGTTTCAGTTCTCTTGGTTTTCACTTTTATTACAGAGTAATTATTTTTATCTTGAATGAGCGATTATTTTAATTTGCACTTCGTATGGCATAATATCTAATATCTGCTCTAGCAAGTTTGCTTCGTTATTTGTTACGCTACTATTCCCTTGTATAACTATTGAGCATAAACTAAATCGATTTTCTTAAGGTTTATTGCCAACTGACATAACATTAAATCAAATGTGTAATAAAAACCTGTGATTAGATAATCTTATATCAAGTTGACACAATGTGAGTCAGGAGAGTTTAATAATACATCTATATTAGTATGACTAAATGTACAACAAATACAAGGATTTATTCAATATTTTTATTAACTTCCCACCATCCTTCGAGGAATTTCTCGAAGGATAGTGGGAAGTCAATTAGTAGCTCTCAATTGAATTAATCAGTATAATTGACTTCTAGGGTTTTATTCGACTTGAACAAATGATCTCTATATTGTTCTCTTTCTTATAACATAAGGGTTTCTATAGTGATATTCAAGTTAACGTTAGTTTGCAAACTATCACAACATTGATGTTAACAATTACACAATAAATATGAAATTTTTCTTTATTTCCGTAGACTTCTGCTAGGAAATAAGCCTATTTATTATTACATTTACCTTCTTTTTATGTATTTTACATGTTTTAAGGTCTGGTGCCCTAAAAAAGTAGGCCTACTGCAGGAAAAAACCTATAAAAATGTCAACCTCACTGTTTACGATGAAAATATTTTGAACATAGCCATTTTTGTTTTACGTTAATTAAATTATATACGTTTTATTTCGTGAGTTTTTTAAAATAAAAAAGTATCATTAGGGATGTTTAATTAACGTATTTGTCTAAAATTAGGAGAACGTTTATAGAACAATTAAGACTAAGACAAATGAAAAATAAATGAGAGCCTAGTTTTTATTAGGCTGTTTGAGATAAACACATTTTATAACTACTCAAACATGATAAAATATTGTGACCTTTTGTTTTTAAATTGAAATTTATGTATAATGTATATGTTTCATTTAATTTTGGGGACCCTGTAAACGAATAAGTAGACTCTAGCTACTTCTTTGGGATTAAATTTGTAGAAGTTTGATATTTGATACCATCTTGGACGCCATCTTGAAATTGAGGCCTTTCCAGTTGTCAAACTTTGGTAAACTTTTGGTATGTTAATCAGCACACCTAACCCTACCAAAAAACGAAAAGACCCCTTTTGTAGGAATTTTTTGAGGGTTAGGTGGTTTATTTTCATATCTGCAGGTGTCTAAATTGACTTCTAGGGTTTTATTCGACTTGAACAAATGATCTCTATTATATTGTTCTCTTTCTTATAACATAAGGGTTTCTATAGTGATATTCAAGTTAACGTTAGTTTGTAAACTATCACAACATTGATGTTAACACAATAATTTATTAAAATTTATTCCATTTGTTTGGTAAGCAATTATACAATGCAATCAATTATTTTAAGAATCTTTTTTTAATTTTTCAAATAATTTTTAAATATACGAAAAGTTGTTAATGGATTCTAAATAAAATCCAATTATAACTTGCAATATGATAATCTTGTACAATCGATGTAATTAATGTCTTGTTATACGATTGAGAGATCTAGTCCAACAAGTTTCAAGCCCTAAGGGACAAGAAGACCGAACTGAACTTGTAACTGAGCAAATTCTAAAACACGAAATAATATATTATTATTCAATTACGTCTCCGATGTTAACGCAAGTCTGCCGCCTGAAAATACTAACTTAGTTTCAACATTTACACTGATTAATACCTGATACTGCTAATTTGATGGTTGTTTGTAATATTGAATACAATAATACTATTCTCTGCAAACATGTTGAATTCTGAGAGTTGTGGACTGATGGCTTCCCATTATACAAAGTTTGCCTTATTGTTGACGAGAATAAAAAGAACAAAGTTCTGACACCGATATCTACTTTATGTAGAAAATCAAGTTCAAAGTAAAGTTTTACCCAGCTAATTAATGCAGGCTTCTATAAGTTCTAAGTTAAAAGTTGTAACGCTATTATAAATGTCTGCATTATGTATTCAGTGTATGTAACAAAAGCGTTAAGAAGCGATAGTTAGTAACACTTTGATTTGACATTTATGGGTAAAATGTTAAATTTAATTACCCCCAAATAATCGACATTTCACTGACAAACTTATTGGGTTTAATTTAAATGGGGTTTTGAAGCTTTATCCTAATTTACTGATTTGTAGCTTTTATCAGAAGAAAACTAATTCTATTAGATTAACGAGTAGGAGACGGGATTGAAAAAAATCAAACCCGTTGGAAGAAGAGGACCACTTATAAAACAACAGCTTGGAGAGATATAATTAGTTAATTAAACAATGATACATTAACACAACTGGAAAAATAAAAGCTGCCTCCAACCATCCATATATTTACTTTAAAATTATTGCAGTCGTTTACAGGATAGTTTATAATGAAGGTATTTAACATTTTTTTATCAATATACTCCAGTAACATCGGTGAGCGAGCTGGTCTAGTAGTATAGTGCGGTACTTCGGTCTCTGAGCTCCCGGGTTCAAATCCCACCAAATCACCAATGTATTGTATCCAAGTGATAATGTCTCAACCCCTTTCGCATTTACCTTTTTGTATTAATAGCAAAATTCTTCATAATGCTTATAAATGAAATATTCTGCCATAATATAATGGTTTAAAACACAGGATATTTATAACAAACATCGTTGTTGGCTGTGCGTTTGGGCTATCGATTTTTCATGCTTTCAACCGTGAAAATCCGTAAAGATACTATGATTACAACGCAAGGGAATTTCATTCTATTTCATTATGACGAAAATAAGCTAAAGTAAGTTCGGTGAAATTTTTCAAATGCATTTACTAACCGGAATCAAACTTTATGAAGGCAATGTTTCGTACGTTTTGAAGGGAATCAATTGTTTAGCACCTACAGTAATCGTATTTACAGTTGAATCATCGCTCATTGGAGAGAACAGACCCACACGGTTTCAGGGAATTCAGCTTCAGGAGTTACATCCTCGAAATAGAAGTGTAATTAGATTTTGACTCTGCCCGCCATTCCCATTTTAGGATGGTATTGAATTTCTAGTTTCTGGGTTGGGTAAGTCGTGATTCTTTCTTTAGTCGATACAACAAATAAGTAAGTCCTGTATTGCTTCATAAGATTTTTTTTATAAACACTAAATTGTATGCATATTAAATATTTAACTAAATTTATAGTTATAACTTTATTTGCGATTTAATTTAGTCTATAATAATTATTTTCAGATAGTTTAACTTGCACCGATAAACCTTATAAAGTAGCAGAGATCTTGGGTGAATGACCAGCTGGGGCAGTTTCAATCAAGTATATTGGCAGTAAACACAAACCGTTTTATGTAGGTACATTCGAACAGTCAAATCCTACTTGGTAGGGTTCAAATGAATTGTACATACATATTACATTTATTTGCGTAAAAATAATCTTTACATTAGTTAATTTGTTGCTGCTGAAGTAAATACCATGTCAAAATAAACCAAGTGGTTTAAAAGATTGATAATTCCTTCAGTTCATGACACCAGACTAAAACACATTTCAATTAATCGAAAAGGGCGATTCAAATTATTATTTAGTGTTCAAATAAAATTAAAATGAGGCATGTGGGAAATCTAAGGTTTATTTGAGTTTATTTTCATATAATTATGTATTAGATTGAATGTATGGCCTACCTACTAACTATAAATATATCAATCTATTTAATTTATTGTTTACTTTATAGAATACGAAATAAATAACCATTGACATTATTAACAAACACCTTTATATCTGCAATCAGATTGCTTATCTTCATTTTCAAATGTTTGTTTGTGTAAAGAATCTCTTGGGAGAATAACCTGTACCTCTTAACCTGCTCTTCGAACTGTCAAATTTAAGTATTTACAGCTGACTTATTGTCAGGACCACGTAAGTTTGCAGTTGGTGGCAGCCAATTACAAGACAAGGCTAGTGCGTCGTTGCCACATCGCCCGTTGACAACACTAATTAAATTATACTAAGCAATATTTTCAAATCAGCTGGTATTATTAGATTTGGCAACACCGTACGGTTCTCATTGGGTCATTCAAAACCATATGGTAAATAGGCTCCTCCCTCAACCGCAAACTTACGTGGTCCCGACAATAAATTAATTGATATGTTTACATTCTTTCAAAATGTAAACATGGAAAATCTGGAAGCCCATGGGGCGTAGCCCAAGGGAAATATGAAGATTAAATGATATAACATTGTCATAGCATTGTCATCCATTTGTGCGCTATGTTTCAAATTTCAAGTCTCTAGCTCATCGGGAACTTCGTTTGAAATTGAAATCAAAATTTGTAGGAAAGCGAGTTAATAAAAACAAGCCCATGGGGCGTAGCCCAAGGGAAATATGAAAATTAAATGATATAATATTGCATTGTCTTCCATTTGTGAGCTATGTTTCAAGTTTTAAGTCTCTAGCTCATCGGGAAGTTAGTATAAAATTGATAGCAAAATTTGTACCGGAAAAGAAAGCGAGCTAATAAAAACGTTTTAAAATACCCTCAATTGTAATGTCAGATCGCCACAAATTAGTTGTGACAATTTGGTTTATTTAAGGATGCCAAGCAACTGTGCTGCTTGAACAGAGATTGAGCCCAAGAGGCTAGTTGTATATGGCTCGGCGGCTTACACTAAACAATTTATTACTAGTTAATTTCACATTCCGATTATACTACAGAAATATACAAAATGTTTGGGTATTGCGAACTAAACTGTAAAAAAGTGAAAGGAATTAATAATAAGGCCTTAATATGGTATTTTTATTTAGTCATTTAGCACATTACAAGTTAGCAATATACATAGTCACAAAGATTCACTGTGTCAAGTTTGTTAAATTTAATAAATAACGAGTAATGTTGTACATCTATACAAATTGTATAAATGTTTACGCCCATTTTTTCATTGTATGTAGCTAACAATAAGCATTACGTAATGAATCTTTACCTACGACAGTTTTTTGAACTAGCCTTTTCAATTCGAGGATTTTTAAAATATGAGGATATGTCAGTAGGGAATGTCAGCAAGAGAATGGTATGTTGGTAAAAATATAACTTGAACTGATATTGTGTCAGAAATGCGGAAGTTTCTCCTCCTGTCTTTTATTTTGAAGGTAAACTGACAAATGATTACTTAAAAGCTGCTGTGACTTCTCAGAACTTCTTGTTACTTGGATGGTGGAAGTGTTTTATATCATTTAGTAAAGAGCAGAAAACAGATGCAAGTTTCTAGATACTGCGCTAAAGTAAAAAAATACCCCCGCCGCAGAAACCTGCAGACTTAGCGAATTTTCATCTGCCTGATTGGATTTAAACTAAAATGTCTCCTTAAAAATATCACATTTATTCCCTATTTAAAAAGAATTAGTTTAATGAGTACTTAGGTTTGCTGCAACAGGGAGGGTAAACAAGTTTTTTTAATGTAAATATTAAAAGGTACTGTGGTTTAGTAATAAATTAATGTATTTTCCAAATTTGATCAAAATATGTTCATAAACAAGCAAACTACAACAGTTGACTTATTCTCCATAAGAATAACATGGGAATTTTAAAATTACCATTTTTTTGAATTTTCTCCGTAACAATTAGGCACATAATAACGCTTCAATATACAAAATTATTTGTTTTTTTAAGCTCTACAAAATGGTTTAAAAAGAAATTGTGAAATTTTGTGTTTTTAGGGTCAAAAATGGGAAAAACCTATTTTTACCCCATAAAACCCCCCATAAACCCCCGTTCCCATAGTCCGATCATGCTGGTTCGCGAACTCATTCAAGTTTATCCCGGCTTACACCTTCAAACCAAATTTTATCAAAATCGGACAAAAATTACTCAAGTTATCGTGCGGATGGACACATATATATATATATATATATATATATATCTCTATATATAGATATATAAAAATTTGAACGAATGGTGTTTTTGGCCTCTGGGGACATCAAAATGAAAAAGTAAATCGGTCCCGGGCTTAGGTCTTACCATGAGACCTACGATAATAGCTACTTCCCTATAGGGAAATTCGCTAAAACTACTTTTCTAAATTAGATTAATTTGTTTTAAAAAGCTCTAAATTGTAAATAATATTAATTTGCAATTATTAATTTGAAACTACTACAGTTTTTGAAATAACATGACAAGTAAAAAGATGTAAGGAATATTTTGTGATCAAACACTATATAGTTTAAACAGGCTCTTACTGCCTATTCAGTACTTCAACACTATTTGTTGTATATTTTGAAAATGTTGTGAGGATTTCGTAAAATGACAACAGAGAAGTACAAAGTACAACAGCGTCTGAGGTCAAAGTAGATCCCTTTTAATCCAATATGCAGTTTTTTTAAACACTACAGTATACACAATTTTAAACTTATTATTGTGATACATATTATGTATGAGTAATTGTATTTTTATTGAAGTAAAATGACGTCCTCAAAACAGACAAAATATTATATTAGTAGGCTATAAAGAAAATTATTCTATTTAAATAAAATACCCAAAATCTAAAATTTAGTTTTACACACAATTTAATATTTATGTGTACGAATATCGTAATCAATTATGTAAAAAACATAAATAGTCATTTCGTCAATTTTTTTTATTTCAGTAAAATGATTTATTTAAGGAATAGCTTTGTAAAAATACTGAAACCAGAACTAATTGAAATGTTATGAAAGTAAATAGAAGACAATACTTAAAAAAATATGAAAACGAAAAAGACAAGGGAAATTAGCTTGGTTTGGTTTGGAAGGAAAATAGCTCTTACTTGTTTGTACTGATTTATGTCAAACCAATTGAAAGGAACTATAAAGTACAATAAAGAGTATGGAGCTATAAAGCGGATTAAGTTATCTTTGTGAAGAGATGGATAAAGTAGGCAATTTATATGCAAGCAGATGATACGGCGAGTTTTGTATGCTTTATTCTTCCACTTCAGCGGTATAATGTTACAGGGATATAATTAAATGAAATATGTCTTCTGACACTTTTTGATGTATTTCCATCTATACTGGAAACATTTACAGGACAGTGAATGTATAGCCTACATTCATACATACATGCAAATAAATTACACCACTGTAACAACTTTTATACAAATTTAAAACCACAAACACGTAAAATGCTAGTTAAGAATTGTTTTATAATTCTTGTAAAAAAATACCCACTCCGAAGTAAACTTTCGTACTAAAAGAGTTTCAATTTGCCTGAATAGGGTTTCATTTAAAAATGTCTCTACAATGTCAGATTCTTTCCTTATTTAGTAACATTACGGTTGACAAGTACTTAAGTTAGAATTGAATTTTCCAAATTTGATCGAAATTTATCCAGAAATAAGCAAACTCTAACAGTTGACTTTACATCCACAAGAATACTATGATTCTTTTTCTTCTCCTTATGTAACTGTTGAGCGTACGACACTTTAACGTACTTAACTGTTTATTAAAGCCCTTAAAAAGCTTAAGGCTATATTGTAAGGGCCAAAAATGAAAAAAAAAACTTTTACCAGCTTAAACTCTCGTAAAAAAAACGTTTGTTCACTTTCGTAAACGCATAACTATTGTCAGGCAGGAATTTGAAATCAAGTATATTAGAGGTCGGTCATCGCATACCTAGGCTTATTCACGATCTTCAAATACGTTTGAGTTTCGAAGTGCAGTTTTCTAATTTACTTGTTTCTATTACAGCCGAATATAAGAAATCCCATTCCATTTGATATAAAATTTACATCTATCTATATATTTAATATACAGTTGTAACACTGTTTTCTCAGTAATTACTGGACCGATCTACAAGATTTATGTCTCAAATTAAAGGGGATAATGCGTAGATTTGCCGAACTTCCTTAGAATTTACGTTTTTTCTAAGGGCTACGACCTACAGCCCTTTAAAGGTCGAGTCAATACAATTCTTATTGAAGAATATAATACACAGTTTATAAATGATTCGTCAGCTGTTTAATGTTTGTCATACATTAGTTATTATTTTTATAACCTCATTTTCAGTATATGCAATTATTAAACTTGGAGTTTCTGTTTATAAACACACGATTTTGATCAAGGAAAGTGTATTTGTTAACTTATTTTTTAAATGTTTTAGTTTTCCTGCAAAGTGATCTGAAGGAAAGTGGTAATTGAGTTTAAGTTTGAGTATAGGATGTGAAATAATACCCATAGTAGGGAACGGAAACTTATTGTTTTGATCAATATAATTTATTCTCTACAGCCACCAGAATAATCATGGGGAAATCCGCTTGCAAGTTGTACATATAATTGCTAATGAGTGGGAAACATACAAACATTTTATAGTAGGTGACGAATCTTACTCAAGATCAGTGTTAGACGTTCAGTGGTACCAAACTTTACCTTCTCGAGATGGCGAGTACGCTGGGATACGTGGAACTACAATATATCAGTGATTTGTTTTTCAAGTACACGGGGAAGCTACTTGAGAAACTGTGACTTACCATTCGGTTCTGGCGAAGAAGTATGTGACTTGATGTTTAATGGCAATGTTGACTCGGGTCATTATAGCGTTATAAAACTTTATCATTAACCCCAGGGTGTGAAAAGTACAAAAAGAAACAGAAAAGGTAATCATTAACCAGGCGTAAAGAGACATAGGTACCAAACGAAAAAAAATGTAGAGAACCATCGAACTAAAAAGGTAAAGAGCAGTGTTGGTGTTAAATGTGCTCCGGAAGTCCCTACAAAAAAATACCAACTCTTTTGAATTGGGGTCGTTGGATTGGATTTGTCACTACTTCAAATATATGAATTTCGAGTCAGAACAGACTAACTGGGACACAAAAATGTTTTAGTTTTCCTGCAAAGTGATCTGAAGGAAAGTGGTAATTGAGTTTCAGTTTGAGTATGGAATGTGAAATAATACCCATAGTAGGGGACGGAAACTTATTGTTTTGATCAATATAATTTATTCTCTATAGCCACCACAACAATCATAGGGAAATCCACTTGCAAGTTGTACAGATAATTGCTAATAATTGGTAAACATACAAACATTTTATCGTAAGTGATTAATCTTACTCAAGATCAGTGTTCGACGTCCAAATTTTACCTTTTCGAGATGGCGAGTACGCTGGGATATTTGGAACTACAATTTATCAGTGAACTATACCCTAACTATATTTTTTCGAGTAGGCCTACACAGGAAAGTTGCTTGAGAAACTGTGACTTACGATTTCGGTTCTGGCGAAGAAGTATCTGACTTGATGTTTGATGGCAATGTTGACTCGGGTCATTATAGCGTTATAAAACTTTATCATTAACCCCAGGATGTGAAAAGTACAAAAAGAAAAAGAAAAGGTAGGCTAATCACTAACCGGGCGTAAAGAGACATACAGAACAAAAAAAAAAAAAAAAAAAAAAAAAAAACACGTAGAGAACCATCGAACTAAAAAGGTAAAGAGCAGTGATGGTGTTAAATGTGCTCTGGAAGTCCCTTCTAAAAAATGCCATTTTTTTAAAATTGGGGTCGTTAGATTGGATTTGTCAATAATGCAAATCTATGAATTTTGAGTCAGAACAGACTAACTGGGACACAAATATTTTTTCCTTATGTTGTCACAAGGGGAAGGTAAAATGAACTCCTTATCAACATTTTGAGTTTATGGAAAATATTATCATTAGCAACTATAAAAAAGTATTAAGGGCCAAAAGAGACAAAAAAACTATTTGAGTAAAATATAATACAAATCTGCATTTGAAATGACCAGTTCTAAGTCTCACTTGAATCAACATCTTTCTGGTAGTGGTAGTCTACATAGTTTTAAAATCCACGACTCCTTTTCCATCAAATTGGACCGTTAATATTGAACAAAGTATGTCCAACTTTATATATACGACGTAAACACAGCTTTTACTCACAGTATGGGTCAAAGATTCGTGAAATGCGACCAACTGCTGATGCGTGATTTACATGTAGGCTAAGTGACTATCTTTATTCCATACAACAAATTTAATGAAAAAAAAAAACAACGAATATAGGAATACACTTGAGCAAATTATCTAAATAGCATAAATAGCTGCCTATTAGGTTATCAGCATTGCCCAGTTCGTATACTACAGGGTGATTACCGAGAAACGCATGTTTTTCAAATAACGAGTACTCAGGTAATTCAGAGCAAAAAATGTATTTATTAGTGGGAAAACAATGTACACAATATGCAATTTCAGAATAAATTAATAGCAATTTAGCATTTAAAAATTACATTTCTAACGTGGTGGTTAGAGAACATTGATAATTTTACGGGTCGCCTTCTGCTTTGATACAGCGTTGAAGGCGTTCCTTAAAACTTTCTACGGAATTTGCTAACATATCTCTAGGAATGGCGTTGATTTCCTGGCGAATAGCTTCTTTAAGTTCCTGTATTGTTTTTGGTTTGTTTATGTAAACTCTAGATTAAAAAAATCCCCATAGAAAGAAATCTGGAATTTTAAGACCTGGTGAGCGCTCGGCCAAGTGACACCACCAAAACGTGGGATAACTCTTTTAGGTAATGTTCGCCGAAGGAATTCCATTCTAATGCGAGCTGTATGGACTGTTGCCCCATCTTGTTGGAACCATACGTCATTACGTATCTCGACACGTTGATGGCGCAGTTCCGGCAAGAAATATTCTTCCAACATGTCTAGGTACCGTTGTGGATTCACTGTCACTGCTCTGCCGTCGCAGCTAGGACTCTGAGCTGTTGCAAGGCGCACTCTTTCAACTGTCTCAGGGGTACTAACTGTCCTTGCCAGTCCAGGAGGTTTTCTCTTAAGCAGAGATCTAATTGAGTTTTACACTATGTATCCAACGTAATATCGTGTTACGATCAGGGGTAGCACCATGCCGTGCAATGTTAAAATGTGTATGAAAGTCTCGCTGAGTCTGAGTGACTGATTCACCATTTGCGTAATATCGTCGCATGACAAACATACGATGCTCAAGGTCCCACATCTTGGCAAAAATTGAAACTGCACACTTCCCCCTACACATCGCAACAACTTCTGGCCGTCGCCAAACGATATTCCTTGTGCACTACGAAAGTCAAAAACATGCGTTTCCCAGTAATCACCCTGTACTTATTTTTCAAATGAAACTCAAATTAATATAAAACATTCATTTGGTTAAAATAATATATCGGTTTGATTAACATAAAATAGTTTATACAGGTAAACTATCAGCTCTATTTCATGTAAAAAATTAAACAACCCCTAAATAAAATACAAAGATAAACAGTATTTGTAATTATTATTTCTTTTATTGCTGACAATATTCCCGTGGCGGAGCACGGGCGGTTAACTAGTACTTATTTAATACGCAAGCAGGATTTTTGTGACAATTACTCCTCCGAAACTACTGAACCGATTGACATGTTGTTGGTGTCATTGGAAAGAGGGTAACGTGAAGTAGTGCAGGAAACTTTTTTTTTTAGGGAAATAATGAGAGATTGAGGCCTGGAGCCCTTTAAAATTTCGTATTTCTCCATAAGGATAACATGGGAGCTAATCTTTATTTACAGAAACATATGTTTGTTACTTGAAAATAGTCAAAGTCTACTACATAATAATTTCTGTGTATTATGACTCTTAATGTATACCTACTACATTTCAATCAAGGATTGTGTACCTTAAGGTTTACCCATAATGGATCTTACTACTTTTTTTTAATGCTGGGAATAGTAAAATTTAGTGGAGAATAAGTCCATGATTTAGAAAACTTTACTATAATAATTTAGTATTTAAATCACAAATCTTTGACATTATTAATTCATTTCAAACTAAACAGCTGATCGACAAATCAAACAAATCATCTACTTCATGTGAATAATGTTATTACACAAACATGGTTTTTTTAACCAATATCTTGATTCTTTTTTACTTGTGGGTGTATTTTGAGTTTGTAGTTATGAAAGCACCAAGCCAAGTAACTTTTATCTAATTTTCTTTATAAACTAACAGTATTAATGAATAACTACATGAACTTGACAAGTCAGGTAATTAATTGTCAGTATACCAAGGGGAAGAAGAGTGGGTCCTTGAAAACAGACGAAGGCGGAGACACCCATCTAGAAAATCCAACAGAGTGTTTAAATATAAAGGTCAGTGGATTGCCAAGACACAGATTAGACTAATAAAAGGGGGCAGTGGATTTATTGATGAGGAATATTGATACATCAAAAAGGGCCTCAGGCACAAGGCTTCATGTGATCAGAACGGTTAACAACTTAATAGAATGTAAAGTCTTAACTGGAACAAGGGAGTGGGGACATATTTTGATTTCGAGGATAAAAATTCCGTCTGAAACAAACTTAACTTTTAAAATGGAAAGATGCTAATTTCTGTTACATTTGCCATTTGCAGCGCTGTTCTTACAAAGACCAATTCAACAATTTCAGTCATGAGCAACTATATTATATGTTGTTTTAATTAAGGCTAAATCTTTTAATAGGATAGGCCTACGCATATTCGTTACGGAAAACTCTGACCAGGGTAATCTTCCTGAAGCTAAAATGCTAAAATCATAGTATTCATAGAAGTGCTTTTGTGATAAAAATATTGGTTTTTTAGTGTTTATTTTTAAAAGTGTGTTTACTTCAAGCATCATTTTTATGACCCTCAAAATATGCTACATAGGCCTATTGGTTTGATATGATAAAATGTTTTGTTAAATGTGTTTTAAAATCTTTAAAAAATAACTACCCTATAACCTTGCTTGCTGCCTATAACATATTAGAACTTGAACACTTATTAATTTACTAAATATAATACACATGCAGCTAGAAAATGACTGGACTGCTTCCTTTTTAAGGCTTTTATTATTACTGTATTTAATTTTCGACGTCGGGTCAATATATAATACGATGAATTTGTTTTCTAAATTCATATGTTATTTTGCGGGGCATTGAGCCGCACAGGTTCACTAGTTTATTTTATACACCTTCCCTTACTTTAATAAGGAACATGAGTTTCCAATAAAACAGTAATAATTATGGACTCAAGTAATAAACCCAAGATCCACTTCCAGCGTAGAAGCCGCACGAGACGGAGTAGTAATTCATCTCCTGTCCCATAATCTTCCGCAGCGCAGACAATATGCTGTCAACTGTTATTTATATTTATCTTACGAGAATCGTCTGAGCTATAAGGTTCTTACTCGGCAATGATGAGTAAGAATGTTACCTTTGATGGTCAAATGATTGTTTGTAATAAAACTCGTCGATACATCACACGTAATTATATTTAACTGAATGTGAAAAGAGTAGGAATATTTCGAATTCATACGAGTAATACATTGTTTAGCTATTGTGTATTTTAAAAGGGAAAATATATTCACAGGACAGACTTGGACTATACGCCTTCATTTATACACAAATGTTTGTAATCGTTGATTTTGATCATAAAAATATATTAACACATGCCTTCAGTAAACACATTGATACTAAAAGAAAACTATGATGAAAATGTTGTATTAATAAATCTTTCGAGAAATTTAAATACGATAAAACTATCTTAGGACCAATTACAGCGAATTGTATAGCTTGTTATTTGAACAATTAGATGCCCGGTTAATACTGTACTAAGCTCAGCTTATTTTTAGGTGAAGTCTTTTGTAGTTGTATCCCACATTCGGCAATTTATCTACCATAAATAAATTAAATACAATTGAGCTTGGACTTCATTTTTTAATGGATTTACACAACTTTCAGTGTCAAATAAATGACTTTGCCAACAGAACATTCCGGTGTGTTTGACTTTAAACAGAAGGCCGAACCAATGAAACCTGTCAACTTAAATAAAGCCAGTCTTCAGTCAAACTGTTTGTTATATTGATCTTACAATAGGGAGCATTGTGGAAGTTTAACCATTAGATGGGCTAATGAATATCTTGATTGCAATTAACTAGATAAACACTATTACAAATCTAGATAGTAATTAATTGTTATATCCATCTCACGATTTATAACTGAACGATTTATATATAATGATGTGTTTAAACACAGACCCACAAGCTTACTAAAATTTAAAAAATCAAGCTAAGTGAGATGTAAGAAGTTTTAAAATTCAAATAAAGGGATTCATTCCAAGCACCATTCGTATTTAAGTGATTTTTTCAAAATCCCTTTTAGTTTTTGGCTCCTAAAATTGTAAAAACAAGTTCAATCGTGGTAGCCTACAGTTCGTAAAAACTTAAAAAAATACAAGTTGTTGGCACCTTTCCTGGTTTGCAAGCTGGGCTTCTAACAATTTTGATAAATTCAGGAAAATATTTCTGCCCTTGGAATGAACGTTATCCTACAAGAATCCTGGGAAACCCGTTTGTTGAAATTGTCATTCTGTGGCAACGTTTGTTAATGCTGACAGGTAAGTTTTAGCTTCACAAAACCTCTCCCGGTTAAGTTACCTATTTACTTTTTCTACGTTGAAATTGACTTCATAAATTCTGTGTGTTTCGTAAAAACTCGTCATCTAATTTTATGATGGAAAACATTTGCTTTTAAAATAGGTACCTGGGTTAAAAAATATATCTTAAAAAGTATATTCTTATACGCAATACTTATTCCATGTCCAAATATTCTGAATTGAATGTAATTAAACTGCCAAAATATGTTATTTTCTTAAGAAATACATGCAAGCCAGGTTTTGAAAATTCAGGTCAAAATGACAATACAAATGATAAATGCGCTGGGCAGACCCGGGCAAACCGACAATGGCGTCCATCAATAATGTGTTCGGTTTGACGCGGTAGAACGACGACGGATTAATGCGCGGATCATATGTGGCCACATGAAACGTGTCGAGCCATATGCATACATTGTCTACTGGTTAAACGGATAGTGTAATGAATACATTCGTCTGGGGAATTTAGTTTTCTGGTATTCAGAATAGTGAAATATATTGATTTTTCTGATGTTTATTGTAAGTTGTTTTCAAAATACGCTGCACATATCGTTTTATAAAATGAAACTAATCTACTAGAAGTACGTATGTTTAATATTCACCACAGTAAATAAACATATTAATTACATCATATTAATTTCATCTGCTAAACAAGTACTTAAAAAAATATTGCGACAGTAGAATTAAATCCTTTTAAACCTCTGCTCCCATATATAGCTCAATAAGGGAATCAATGAAATGTCAGTGTATCATGTATTGTGGGTAATGGTTGGTTAAACACATTGATAACAAGCTGCAATGTGGTTTAAAAAGCAATTTAAAACAAATATGCTTACACTAATTAAATCGAATTAAATGTACGTTACATGATTTTAAATTGAATAAATAAATTCGAAATAATTTAATTTTAAAATGAATACAAACTATTTGATTCTAAAAGAAGAAAATTATTGTTCTCTGTAGCAGTGTTAATTATGTAAACAGCGCTGTTCAGTCGACTATGAAACTCGATTCTGTCTTTAATTACAAGATAGTGAATTGTGCTTTATATTGGTTATAGTCAGGCTAATGAAACCATATTAAATTTAATAGTGATTTGTAGCAAAAATATCCTTGTAATATAAATACAGTGTGTCTTACCTAAAGTGAACCAATAGCTAACATTTTAGTTATGAGTGTGACAGCTAGCTTCTTATGGGACACTTAACGAACTCCCTAAATAACTGAGTAGGTGCCACAATATTTTGCTTAATATTGAGGTTAAAAAGTAATTTGAGCATATAGTATTATTTACCATGCATGACTAAATATAGCACACGTTATGGGTATTAGCTTCAAAACATCACCTTACCTTGTCCATTGACTTACTATCGTTGGCCTTGGATTGGTTAAACAATGGTAGTTACATCTGCAAGTGCACACTGTATATAACTATCGTAACTAGGTACTGAGGAGAAAAATCCACTTGCTGACTTGATAGCGCCAGATACAGTTCATCACGAATACACCTTCGTATACATTTTGTATGTATACAGCCTAGTCACGTAAATACTGTAATGATACGCGAGTACTCGTTCGACATGGTTAAGTCTAATGTAAAGAAACCTCAATTACTGGTACCTACTGTATCTAAATAAACAAGATACGGTGCTAAGTTGATGTTATGAACGCATTTGACTGTTAATAGTCAATGGTAGATCTTAATAAGGCGTTTCAAAAGATTAAATGTTTTAATACTTGATAGAATCATTACATCTCTGTAAGAAGACCTACGGATGAAAACTACGGATAATATTGTAGGTTAAAACAATGCCACTCAAGATGGAGTAGTAATTCATCTCCTGTCCTTATAATCTTCCGCAGCGAAGACACTATGCTGTCAAGTGTTATTTATATTTATCTTCCGAGAATCTCCAGGTCTACTGTATGAAATGAAGGTACATTACTGAATACGAACGAGTAGAAATCCATTTCACGTTCATTATGTTATAATATTAACACGTTCTTTATCAATCGTTTTATTAAAAAAGGAATCTGTAAATTCTTGTGAAGATCATTTACCGTATCAGTAAATTGGGGCTTCAGTCATCTCAGTGTGGACTATATTCTTGGACTATATTAGGCTGTATAGTATAAAACAGAGAAAATAATTTATAATAGAAGTTACCTTATGTGGTTGCAAAAAGGAAAATAAATATTAAGCTCCATTCGATGGTTTTATTTCATTAGCAAACTTTTAATTAGAAATAGGTACAGAGATATAGCTTTTTTATTTGAGACTAGTAGTTTTGTCGAAATATAAGTACTTATTATAGTCAGGTCTTTCTCAGTCAGCAATTTTAACAAAGCTATCTTCTTAACAGTGAACATTTTGAAATGTAGCTCAAATATTTTTATATGAATAAAATTAAATTCATCCAACAGATCTCTGTCATTGCGCTTAGCATTAGATGATGTGACTTTGAACCCTGCCAGGGGAAGATGCTCGTAACCGTGGCATAAAGTATTAGCGGTGCTTCGTGATCGGCGATTTTTATATTATATGAACTGCCACACCTGCGATATTTCAATTACGCTAAAAAGCTGAAAAGACAAGTTAAAACTAAAAGTACCTAGCTACGACCTCTAGTACCAAGTACAAGTAGTTTAACCCATCAATACCAATAGGATTTACCATAAACATTATATTTCAAGAACCTTATCTGATATGTGTATGTAAATTAATAACATTTTCTGAAGTATTCATGCCAACTTACGTTTTCTTTTGAATAACAGAAGAATCCTTAGAATTTTCTCTCAGCACCTGCAACATATTAGAATATTCAAGCATATAAAAATATGAAATATTTAACTGTTAAACGAGGTAAATCATAGTCAGTAATTTGCAATTAGTTCAGAAACTTAGAACAGCGTTTCTACATGTCAAATATACTGAAGATGTCGCAAGATTACTCTTTGATGTATGATATTTGACATGAATGTGCAATTTTTAAATCATGTGTACGTTGACAATACATACTGTAATCACTAACCATTAACTTGTCATAACATCCACCGATGGACCACAAAGGATTTTATAGATTGACAACAAATACCACAAGAGTGATGTTTTGATAACACAGCTTACATAAAACGATCAGTAAATCGGGGCTTTAGGTAACGTTATTCAATTGTGTGGATTCATATATTCCACCCTAATGCGGGCGACCAGATACAACGGCAAACGAGGCATTTGAGTAATGTAATTCGAGCTGTTCCCAGCTTAACATGTTAAACATGGCAAACTGAAATAAAATACTATTTTCAAAGAATAGTAAATATTCATAAGATAAATAGTTTACACGTATTCAATAAAAATAAATTCAAATTCTTCAAGGACAGGATTACAAGTCGTTATATGTACTACATCTTTTTTAAATTTGTAACCTTGTAATTTAGAAATTCCCAATATTTATTACAATCATCGTATAGAGGTTGAAAAACAAACAATTCTTTGGTACACGAAAGTATTATACAAATAATAGGTTACGGAAAAGTATACATTCATACAAAATCTTGTTATGATAAAAAAGAGGAACACTGTTGTAGTTTGCAAAAGCATATAATAACAATTTCTTTGATGTACGATATTTTACATGAATATACGGTTTTTAAAACAATACATAATCACAAACCATCAGCTTTTTTTGTTTAATGAGAAAACAAAATTATTAAGTTTGTTTCAATTACATTTTTTTTAAATTGTACGCCTCTTATATTTTATAATTATTATTCATTATGACTGTATTTGATGATACAGTTTATATAATCTTAATGTTATTTTAATCTAGGAATAATGTAATAGAAAATATTCCTTTAGAAAGTCTTAGGAAGCTATCTTATAATTCTTGAAGCGTAATGTGAAGTCATTGTAATATTCAGTAAGGCAAGGTAGGAACATTACTACTCACCGTGAGTTGGGAAGGTAACTTGTGACGCCAAACACAATCTTAAATCTCATGTGGCCACAAATTGCCGCCAAAACACGAGGGAACTACAAGGCATTACCCGCCTTTATTGCACCCTGGCCTCCGTTCAGTGCTACTGATGTTCTGTTAACTGAATTAGTATGCTACATAAGGGTAGAAGCACCATTTCGTTTTATAAAATGACCGGTGCAATTGACGAAATATTTTATAACTTGCTGTAACAAATAGAAACTAGTCTAGTTTCAAAGTTGGCGATCTATATATTTTTTGTGTTACACGCGATTGGTATTACAGTAACTACAGTTGTATGTAAGACGGACCAACGGAAAGGCTGCTTTCCAGCGACAAACTTTCGTCAGATAGGTATATCAAAGACAAATCACATCAGGGGCCAAAATCAAAGTTAACTTTGAGATTTGAATAAGAAAACAGTCCCACTTCGCTACTCACACAATTACTTGTTCCGTTTAAGATATCAATGAAATAACCCGTTTATTGCTTAGGGGATCAATCTTTACTAAATTACTGAAATACTGAGTTACTAATAACTTTGTATGGAATTAGTTATATACAGTTTTGGAAAAAATGAATCAGAGATTTATTATAATTAGCAATTGGATACCTCAATTTTTAAGGGACATTAAGTTTATAGATTGAATCTGATTGAATGACAAGTAAAAGCTAATAAATTATGTTTTTTTCTGTGTGATACTTTTCTTTCATGAGAGAAGAACATAAAATACTGTTTTATCTTATAAAACAGTATTTTAGACAAACACTTTTAAACAATAACCGAACATAATATAATGGTTTTGTTATGACTAAAATTTCATATTTGTATGCAAAATGCACTTTAAAAGCTTTATAGTTTTGAAACTTAAAGTATATAAATCAATAACTTAATAATACGACGTGTAAGTAATGAAATACGAAAACAGGACATCGCTTACAGATGCTTATTGGTTCTAAAGGTACAGTGCTTATTTTTCTTATTGCCGTAAACAACATGTTTCGTTGTAATGATCACCGTATATAGCATGAGTACCTTTGTAAATATATACTTTATCCATAGAGGAAGCAGGTAAAGTCGGGATTGGTTGATCAGAGCCACCCCGCGGCACAATTAGGTGCGGATGACTCAGGGTTGAGATTGGATTGGAGATATTGGTTTAGCTACTGCAGCCTTTTATGAGGCATGTTACTCTTTTGTCGAGTGTTTTAAAATAATTTGTTGAATTAAGACAAATTGATATAATCTCTTTTTATATCAAATCAAATTATTCATAACACATTATTTTGTGAATACATTTTAATCATTCAAATAATGTGCTGCTTAAAACAAATATGATCGTGAATTATTTAGTTAAATCAATAAATATGTATATAGTAAATAGGTGTATAGTAAATACAATTTTCATGGAATAGATTTGTAATGTATGTTCAAGTCCAGTAGTGCTCAACTGTGTTGATGTCTATTTATTTTACGTTTACTAGGTACAAATAAAAACTAAAAGACACAAATCAAAACAATGATTTGGATACTACTGATTGCTAGTTGGTATATTGCAATAGGGTTTTAAGCATTACACTGTAAAATCAACCCTAAGAGAAAATACCTTCGTTATAATCGCATTCAAGTAAAATCTACCCATCAAATGTTACTTTAATAGGATGAGAATTCTATTTGAAGTATATCAAGTCAATTTTAATACCTTTGACTCTTATGTTGATAATGAATTGTAACAGCACAAATGAAACCAGATTAACTCTGATATATCGGATTAGTTCTTTGAATAAAGTTATACTGCAGGGGACTGTAACGTTCCTGCTTTAATGAATCATATAAAATTATTATATTTAGTCAAATACTGACTATATTGTTAATTATCAGTAAATTTGAATAAAGAAAATACATAGTAGTTCGTAAGGTTAAGAATTCAAATTTTGAAACAATGTTACGAAAATTATTTTTTGCAGTGTTTCTTCATAATGTTTGGGTATATCTCAGTTAATTGACGACGGTAGAAAATTATATTAATTAATATTTCAATTTAGGACAGTCAACATGCAGAAACACACAAAATACTTATCAATAACTGGTAAAATTTAATTATTTGTTTCTATGCAGTCTATAGATAGAGAGGTAGAAGGTGTACAGTCAATATGAGCCCCACTAAACGTAAAGAACATCCAACATCTAGTGTAGAGGAGTGTTGGAAGGCTGCAGTCTATAGATAGCGAGGTAGATGGTGTACAGTCAACATGAGCCCCACTACACGTAAAGAACATCCAACATCTAGTGTAGAGGAGTGTAGGAAGGCTGCAGTCTATAGATAGCAAGGTAGATGGTGTACAGTCAAAATGAGCCCCACTACACGTAAAGAACATCCAACATCTAGTGTAGAGGAGTGTTGGAAGGCTGCAGTCTATAGATAGCGAGGTAGATGGTGTACAATCAATATGTGCACCACTAAACGTAAAGAACATCCAACATCTAGTGTAGAGGAGTGTAGGAAGGCTGCAGTCTATAGATAGCGAGGTAGATGGTGTACAGTCAACATGAGCCCCACTACACGTAAAGAACATCCAACATCTAGTGTAGAGGAGTGTAGGAAGGCTGCAGTCTATAGATAGCGAGGTAGATGGTGTACAGTCAACATGAGCCCCACTACACGTAAAGAACATCCAACATCTAGTGTAGAGGAGTGTAGGAAGGCTGCAGTCTATAGATAGCGAGGTAGATGGTGTACAGTCAATATGAGCACCACTAAACGTAAAGAACATCCAACATCTAGTGTAGAGGAGTGTAGGAAGGCTGCAGTCTATAGATAGCGAGGTAGATGGTGTACAGTCAATATGAGCACCACTAAACGTAAAGAACATCCAACATCTAGTGTAGAGGAGTGTTGGAAGGCTGCAGTCTATAGATAGCGAGGTAGATGGTGTACAGTCAACATGAGCCCCACTACACGTAAAGAACATCCAACATCTAGTGTAGAGGAGTGTAGGAAGGCTGCAGTCTATAGATAGCGAGGTAGATGGTGTACAGTCAATATGAGCACCACTAAACGTAAAGAACATCCAACATCTAGTGTAGAGGAGTGTTGGAAGGCTGCAGTCTATAGATAGCGAGGTAGATGGTGTACAGTCAACATGAGCCCCACTACACGTAAAGAACATCCAACATCTAGTGTAGAGGAGTGTAGGAAGGCTGCAGTCTATAGATAGCGAGGTAGATGGTGTACAGTCAATATGAGCACCACTAAACGTAAAGAACATCCAACATCTAGTGTAGAGGAGTGTAGGAAGGCTGCAGTCTATAGATAGCGAGGTAGATGGTGTACAGTCAACATGAGCCCCACTACACGTAAAGAACATCCAACATCTAGTGTAGAGGAGTGTAGGAAGGCTGCAGTCTATAGATAGCGAGGTAGATGGTGTACAGTCAATATGAGCACCACTAAACGTAAAGAACATCCAACATCTAGTGTAGAGGAGTGTTGGAAGGCTGCAGTCTATAGATAGCGAGGTAGATGGTGTACAATCAATATGTGCACCACTAAACGTAAAGAACATCCAACATCTAGTGTAGAGGAGTGTAGGAAGGCTGCAGTCTATAGATAGCGAGGTAGATGGTGTACAGTCAACATGAGCCCCACTACACGTAAAGAACATCCAACATCTAGTGTAGAGGAGTGTTGGAAGGCTGCAGTCTATAGATAGCGAGGTAGATGGTGTACAGTCAACATGAGCCCCACTACACGTAAAGAACATCCAACATCTAGTGTAGAGGAGTGTAGGAAGGCTGCAGTCTATAGATAGCGAGGTAGATGGTGTACAGTCAACATGAGCCCCACTACACGTAAAGAACATCCAACATCTAGTGTAGAGGAGTGTTGGAAGGCTGCAGTCTATAGATAGCGAGGTAGATGGTGTACAGTCAATATGAGCACCACTAAACGTAAAGAACATCCAACATCTAGTGTAGAGGAGTGTTGGAAGGCTGCAGTCTATAGATAGCGAGGTAGATGGTGTACAGTCAATATGAGCACCACTAATCGTAAAGAACATCCAACATCTAGTGTAGAGGAGTGTAGGAAGGCTGCAGTCTATAGATAGCGAGGTAGATGGTGTACAGTCAACATGAGCCCCACTAAACGTGAAGAACATCCAACATCTAGTGTAGAGGAGTGTGGTAAGGCTGCAGTCTATAGATAGCGAGGTAGATGGTATACAGTCAATATGAGCACCACTAAAGGAAAAGAACATCCAACATGTAGTGTAGAGGAGTGTGGTAAGGCTGCAGTCTTTAGATAGCGAGGTAGATGGTGTACAGTCAACATGAGCCCCACTACACGTAAAGAACATCCAACATCTAGTGTAGAGGAGTGTAGGAAGGCTGCAGTCTATAGATAGCGAGGTAGATGGTGTACAGTCAACATGAGCCCCACTACACGTAAAGAACATCCAACATCTAGTGTAGAGGAGTGTGGTAAGGCTGCAGTCTTTAGATAGCGAGGTAGATGGTGTACAGTCAACATGAGCCCCACTACACGTAAAGAACATCCAACATCTAGTGTAGAGGAGTGTAGGAAGGCTGCAGTCTATAGATAGCGAGGTAGATGGTGTACAGTCAACATGAGCCCCACTACACGTAAAGAACATCCAACATCTAGTGTAGAGGAGTGTAGGAAGGCTGCAGTCTATAGATAGCGAGGTAGATGGTGTACAGTCAATATGAGCACCACTAAACGTAAAGAACATCCAACATCTAGTGTAGAGAAGTGTTGGAAGGCTGCAGTCTATAGATAGCGAGGTAGATGGTGTACAGTCAACATGAGCCACACTAAACGTAAATACCCCCGCCGCAGAAACCTGCAGACTTAGCGAATTTTCATCTGCCTGATTGGATTTAAACTAAAATGTCTCCTTAAAAATATCACATTTATTCCCTATTTAAAAAGAATTAGTTTAATGAGTACTTAGGTTTGCTGCAACAGGGAGGGTAAACAAGTTTTTTTAATGTAAATATTAAAAGGTACTGTGGTTTAGTAATAAATTAATGTATTTTCCAAATTTGATCAAAATATGTTCATAAACAAGCAAACTACAACAGTTGACTTATTCTCCATAAGAATAACATGGGAATTTTAAAATTACCATTTTTTTGAATTTTCTCCGTAACAATTAGGCACATAATAACGCTTCAATATACAAAATTATTTGTTTTTTTAAGCTCTACAAAATGGTTTAAAAAGAAATTGTGAAATTTTGTGTTTTTAGGGTCAAAAATGGGAAAAACCTATTTTTACCCCATAAAACCCCCCATAAACCCCCGTTCCCATAGTCCGATCATGCTGGTTCGCGAACTCATTCAAGTTTATCCCGGCTTACACCTTCAAACCAAATTTTATCAAAATCGGACAAAAATTACTCAAGTTATCGTGCGGATGGACACATATATATATATATATATATATATATATATATATATATATATATATCTCTATATATAGATATATAAAAATTTGAACGAATGGTGTTTTTGGCCTCTGGGGACATCAAAATGAAAAAGTAAATCGGTCCCGGGCTTAGGTCTTACCATGAGACCTACGATAATAGCTACTTCCCTATAGGGAAATTCGCTAAAACATCCAACATCTAGTGTAGAGGAGTGTTGGAAGGCTGCAGTCTATAGATAGCGAGGTAGATGGTGTACAGTCAATATGAGCACCACTAAACGTAAAGAACATCCAACATCTAGTGTAGAGGAGTGTGGGAAGGCTGCAGTCTATAGATAGCGAGGTAGATGGTGTACAGTCAATATGAGCACCACTAAACGTAAAGAACATCCAACATCTAGTGTAGAGGAGTGTGGGAAGGCTGCAGTCTATAGATAGCGAGGTAGATGGTGTACAGTCAATATGAGCACCACTAAACGTAAAGAACATCCAACATCTAGTGTAGAGGAGTGTGGTAAGGCTGCAGTCTATAGATAGCGAGGTAGATGGTGTACAGTCAATATGAGCACCACTAAACGTAAAGAACATCCAACATCTAGTGTAGAGGAGTGTGGGAAGGCTGCAGTCTATAGATAGCGAGGTAGATGGTGTACAGTCAATATGAGCACCACTAAACGTAAAGAACATCCAACATCTAGTGTAGAGGAGTGTGGGAAGGCTGCAGTCTATAGATAGCGAGGTAGATGGTGTACAGTCAATATGAGCACCACTAAACGTAAAGAACATCCAACATCTAGTGTAGAGGAGTGTGGGAAGGCTGCAGTCTATAGATAGCGAGGTAGATGGTGTACAGTCAATATGAGCACCACTAAACGTAAAGAACATCCAACATCTAGTGTAGAGGAGTGTGGTAAGGCTGCAGTCTATAGATAGCGAGGTAGATGGTGTACAGTCAACATGAGCCCCACTAAACGTAAAAACATCCAACATCTAGTGTAGAGGAGTGTGGGAAGGCTGCAGTCTATAGATAGCGAGGTAGATGGTGTACAGTCAATATGAGCACCACTAAACGTAAAAACATCCAACATCTAGTGTAGAGGAGTGTGGGAAGGCTGCAGTCTATTGATAGCGAGGTAGATGGTGTACAGTCAACATGAGCCACACTAAACGTAAAAACATCCAACATCTAGTGTAGAGGAGTGTGGGAAGGCTGCAGTCTATAGATAGCGAGGTAGATGGTGTACAGTCAACATGAGCCACACTAAACGTAAAAACATCCAACATCTAGTGTAGAGGAGTGTGGGAAGGCTGCAGTCTATAGATAGCGAGGTAGATGGTGTAGTCAATATGAGCACCACTAAACGTAAAAACATCCAACATCTAGTGTAGAGGAGTGTGGGAAGGCTGCAGTCTATAGATAGCGAGGTAGATGGTGTACAGTCAACATGAGCCACACTAAACGGAAAAACATCCAACATCTAGTGTAGAGGAGTGTGGGAAGGCTGCAGTCTATAGATAGCGAGGTAGATGGTGTACAGTCAACATGAGCCACACTAAACGTAAAAACATCCAACATCTAGTGTAGAGGAGTGTAGGAAGGCTGCAGTCTATAGATAGCGAGGTAGATGGTGTACAGTCAACATGAGCCACACTAAACGTAAAAACATCCAACATCTAGTGTAGAGGAGTGTGGGAAGGCTGCAGTCTATAGATAGCGAGGTAGATGGTGTACAGTCAACATGAGCCACACTAAACGTAAAAACATCCAACATCTAGTGTAGAGGAGTGTGGGAAGGCTGCAGTCTATAGATAGCGAGGTAGATGGTGTACAGTCAACATGAGCCACACTAAACGTAAAAACATCCAACATCTAGTGTAGAGGAGTGTGGGAAGGCTGCAGTCTATAGATAGCGAGGTAGATGGTGTACAGTCAATATGAGCACCACTAAACGTAAAGAACATCCAACATCTAGTGTAGAGGAGTGTGGTAAGGCTGCAGTCTATAGATAGCGAGGTAGATGGTGTACAGTCAATATGAGCACCACTAAACGTAAAGAACATCCAACATCTAGTGTAGAGGAGTGTGGGAAGGCTGCAGTCTATAGATAGCGAGGTAGATGGTGTACAGTCAATATGAGCACCACTAAACGTAAAGAACATCCAACATCTAGTGTAGAGGAGTGTGGGAAGGCTGCAGTCTATAGATAGCGAGGTAGATGGTGTACAGTCAACATGAGCCCCACTACACGTAAAAACATCCAACATCTAGTGTAGAGGAGTGTGGGAAGGCTGCAGTCTATAGATAGCGAGGTAGATGGTGTACAGTCAACATGAGCCACACTAAACGTAAAAACATCCAACATCTAGTGTAGAGGAGTGTTGGAAGGCTGCAGTCTATAGATAGCGAGGTAGATGGTGTACAGTCAACATGAGCCCCACTACACGTAAAAACATCCAACATCTAGTGTAGAGGAGTGTGGGAAGGCTGCAGTCTATAGATAGCGAGGTAGATGGTGTACAGTCAACATGAGCCCCACTAAACGTAAAGAACATCCAACATCTAGTGTAGAGGAGTGTGGGAAGGCTGCAGTCTATAGATAGCGAGGTAGATGGTGTACAGTCAATATGAGCACCACTAAAGGAAAAGAACATCCAACATCTAGTGTAGAGGAGTGTGGGAAGGCTGCAGTCTATAGATAGCGAGGTAGATGGTGAACAGTCAATATGAGCACCACTAAAGGAAAAGAACATCCAACATCTAGTGTAGAGGAGTGTGGGAAGGCTGCAGTCTATAGATAGCGAGGTAGATGGTGTACAGTCAATATGAGCACCACTAAAGGAAAAGAACATCCAACATCTAGTGTAGAGGAGTGTAGGAAGGCTGCAGTCTATAGATAGCGAGGTAGATGGTGTACAGTCAACATGAGCCCCACTAAACGTGAAGAACATCCAACATCTAGTGTAGAGGAGTGTGGGAAGGCTGCAGTCTATAGATAGCGAGGTAGATGGTGTACAGTCAACATGAGCCCCACTAAACGTGAAGAACATCCAACATCTAGTGTAGAGGAGTGTAGGAAGGCTGCAGTCTATAGATAGCGAGGTAGATGGTGTACAGTCAACATGAGCCCCACTAAACGTGAAGAACATCCAACATCTAGTGTAGAGGAGTGTAGGAAGGCTGCAGTCTATAGATAGCGAGGTAGATGGTGTACAGTCAACATGAGCCCCACTAAACGTGAAGAACATCCAACATCTAGTGTAGAGGAGTGTGGGAAGGCTGCAGTCTATAGATAGCGAGGTAGATGGTGTACAGTCAACATGAGCCCCACTAAACGTGAAGAACATCCAACATCTAGTGTAGAGGAGTGTAGGAAGGCTGCAGTCTATAGATAGCGAGGTAGATGGTGTACAGTCAACATGAGCCCCACTAAACGTGAAGAACATCCAACATCTAGTGTAGAGGAGTGTGGGAAGGCTGCAGTCTATAGATAGCGAGGTAGATGGTGTACAGTCAATATGAGCCCCACTAAACGTGAAGAACATCCAACATCTAGTGTAGAGGAGTGTAGGAAGGCTGCAGTCTATAGATAGCGAGGTAGATGGTGTACAGTCAACATGAGCCCCACTAAACGTGAAGAACATCCAACATCTAGTGTAGAGGAGTGTAGGAAGGCTGCAGTCTATAGATAGCGAGGTAGATGGTGTACAGTCAACATGAGCCCCACTAAACGTGAAGAACATCCAACATCTAGTGTAGAGGAGTGTGGGAAGGCTGCAGTCTATAGATAGCGAGGTAGATGGTGTACAGTCAATATGAGCCCCACTAAACGTGAAGAACATCCAACATCTAGTGTAGAGGAGTGTAGGAAGGCTGCAGTCTATAGATAGCGAGGTAGATGGTGTACAGTCAACATGAGCCCCACTAAACGTGAAGAACATCCAACATCTAGTGTAGAGGAGTGTGGGAAGGCTGCAGTCTATAGATAGCGAGGTAGATGGTGTACAGTCAACATGAGCCCCACTAAACGTGAAGAACATCCAACATCTAGTGTAGAGGAGTGTGGGAAGGCTGCAGTCTATAGATAGCGAGGTAGATGGTGTACAGTCAATATGAGCACCACTAAACGTAAAGAACATCCAACATCTAGTGTAGAGGAGTGTAGTAAGGCTGCAGTCTATAGATAGCGAGGTAGATGGTGTACAGTCAATATGAGCACCACTAAACGTAAAGAACATCCAACATCTAGTGTAGAGGAGTGTAGGAAGGCTGCAGTCTATAGATAGCGAGGTAGATGGTGTACAGTCAACATGAGCCCCACTAAACGTGAAGAACATCCAACATCTAGTGTAGAGGAGTGTAGGAAGGCTGCAGTCTATAGATAGCGAGGTAGATGGTGTACAGTCAACATGAGCCCCACTAAACGTGAAGAACATCCAACATCTAGTGTAGAGGAGTGTGGGAAGGCTGCAGTCTATAGATTGCGAGGTAGATGGTGTACAGTCAATATGAGCCCCACTAAACGTGAAGAACATCCAACATCTAGTGTAGAGGAGTGTAGGAAGGCTGCAGTCTATAGATAGCAAGGTAGATGGTGTACAGTCAACATGAGCCCCACTAAACGTGAAGAACATCCAACATCTAGTGTAGAGGAGTGTGGGAAGGCTGCAGTCTATAGATAGCGAGGTAGATGGTGTACAGTCAACATGAGCCCCACTAAACGTGAAGAACATCCAACATCTAGTGTAGAGGAGTGTGGGAAGGCTGCAGTCTATAGATAGCGAGGTAGATGGTGTACAGTCAATATGAGCACCACTAAACGTAAAGAACATCCAACATCTAGTGTAGAGGAGTGTAGGAAGGCTGCAGTCTATAGATAGCGAGGTAGAAGGTGTACAGTCAATATGTCTGATTAAACACCTACCATTTTTGAGGAGAACATCAACAATGACATCAATAGGAGATCTGTTACCAAAGTACTTAGAGTGATTGGCTACAAGCAAATTGATTGTTGATTAAATATTTTTGATCGATTTTAATAACCAGTAACTGGTTAACAAACAGTAACAAATTTGATCTAATCGTTCCATTTTGAAAATAGTTTGATGTTTTGATATTGAATAAATAAATAAATTAGTCAATATAATAATTTAAACCCCAATCTACTAATATTGCACATCAATAAAAAACTATATCATCATACTAAAAGAGTTAATTAATGTACTATAAGAATTATTAATTTTACCAAATTTACTAGAAAAAAATCAAATTAAGAATGGAATGTGTATTATAGAATTCTAATAACTTTTTAACACCAATGATATTCCACCATTTATTACGTAACTTTATGTTACTTTTAAATTCATAAAACGTACGTAATTTTCTAAACGTTTACTTCACGTGAATGTCTCATTTTGTTCATGATGAACGGTTACAATTTGTTCATTTAAGTCAGTAAATGTAACCATGGGAAAATTTCAAACTGTGAACTTAGTGCTTATCTTTTTAACAAATTGTCATAATGTTGTATGTCCCTATGCAATTCTATATGTTCACATTGTTGAGTGAATACATTTTAGGGACCAGAATATTACCCTACATCCTTAATGTTTTGGGATGGCTGTGTGATTATTGTGTTATAGTTAGGATGCATGAACTAACCGGGATCAAACTTTATGAGAGCAATGTTTCGGACGTTTTAAAAGGGAATCAATTGTTTAGAGCACCTATTTGTTTTAACAGTTGAATCGTCGCTCATTGGAGAGAACAGACCCACGCGGTTTAAGGGAATTCAGCTTCAGGAGTTACGTCCTCGAAATAGAAGTGTAATTAGATTTCGACTCTACCCGCCATTCCCACTTTAGGATGGGATTGAATTTCTAGTTTCTGGGTTGGAAAATCGTTACTCTTTTGCTATTATATATAACCATTTAAAAGAATCAGTTTAACTTCAGTGATTATTTAATTGTTTTTTTATACCTTGAACAGGAATTTGTACGTGTATGGATTATTTATCAGAATTTATAAATAAAATGGATTGTTTGTTTGAACAGAGATAATATTTTGCTTAGGGGTTTGCAGGTGTTTGCACCAAAAGCCCCTATAAAGTTCTAACATACTTGGGTAATGACTAGCAGGGGCAGTTTCAATCAATTATATTGGCAGTAAACACACACAATTTATTTTATGTAGGCACAGTCGTCACAGTGTATAGCTATTTGGTAGGATTTACAAGGACTTTACTTAAAACTTGATTATCACACGTACCGTACTTAATTTATTGATACTGTAGTTAATACTAAGTAAAAAAACTAGTGATTGAATTAATTAATTATCCATGTTTGTTGTATATTGTATGATTCTTTGGAATCGGAAATACAAGTATGTTGTTAGTACACTAATAAAATAACTTTAATTTTATGAACCTACCAAAGAATAAAATAAAAAAAACAAAAAAACAGAAAGATTATGATTTTTGTTCAAAATTTATCTCTAAAGCAATTTTTGATCAATGCTATTATTTTAGATCAATTCATTTCCAAAGTTATATTTACAAATAAAAAATCATAATGCAGTTTTGAAAATAGGATTTCTTCTGATTTTAATAACGTTCCTTTTTTAAACTTATACTTTTGCTATAGTCATTTTTTGTTTTGAGAGACAGTTCATCATCTTTATATCATATGAAAAATGTAATATAATTTACAACAATTATTGTCATGATCTAAACATACATTACATCATGATCTATACATACAATATGTCATGAGTGTCAAAGTGTTGAAACTAATCATAATAAAAATTTGTTTAAAAAGGGTTGTGAACGATGTGTTGATAAAAGTAACTGACTTTGTTCGATCTAACGTAAACTTTTGTGTAGCATCATTAATTTATACAGTACATAAAATATAATATCTTAACGGCAGATGGCATCTGGGTCCAGAAACAAGACCGCTTGGGTGTGAACGAGCAATCTTCATATGGAGGTATTTACTATAATTAGATGGCTACCCAGATTTCATAACTAAAACCAAACTTAGAAAATAAACATATACCTGGACTTATTACTATATATCCAATAGCATGGCGTGAATTCGAATTAGTTTTAAATAATACAAATTTTCACTAAATAATCAAAATAGTTACGATAGCTTAGCTAAGGAAGTCAGACTCTAATAAAACCATAGCAACACTAAAACCGCAAATTTTTCCGTTATCAAAATTTTAGTTTACAACCATCCAAATCTTTTGTATTATTCTCACAACCCTCACACAAACGCACCCCGATGTCTCTCAAGGTTGAGCTGGAAGCTGATAAGCACACGCAGCATGTGGCGGAGTTTATCAAAGACAGACTCTACTTCGCCACGTTCCGCAACAAGACACACAGGAACACTACCGGGGTACATTACTTCACTGTCGACGACGAGCTTGTCTACAACAACTACTATGGCGACTTTGGCCCTCTTAGTCTTTCATCTGTGGTCAGGTAACTCTTCTATAGACTACATGGTTCTTGGATTTATAACATTTCATAGATACTGCTGTCCAGGTCTAATTCACTGATGCAACATTTTAAAATTATTCAAAATAGTTGGACAAATATGCAGCATAGAACATGGAAGGACAGTTCAAATTTAAATTTTACACTCACACTCGTAGTTATAAGAATTGAATCGTAGTAACAAATAGATTACCATTAGATGAATATACAAAACTGACAAATATGCCTGTCTCTGTTTCTGTCCTGTTTTTCTGCTTTTGTAACAGTTTAAAGATAGAACAAACACTCAAATTTGGACCAACTTCAACTTTTTGTTGGCTAAAAATATAAGAAATCACATTAGGCATTGCTTTAACTGAAAAAAGTTTATGTGTAATACAATCTATCAAAATACTCTTTAATAGTTATGTAGTTGTATCAGTAATTGCTACTAACAGTAATTGCATCATTAAACATCATTGCCGTTAAACATCATTTTGCATTTTTATTTTAAACATTCAAACATGTTTATTTGTTTGAAATATTTCAATGCAATTCATTTCACAGTTCCCTTAGGGAATGTCGAACTCATTTTCTAATGCAAATTGAAAATGTGATATTCCTTATTTTTAACTGCATGAGATAAAGAAATAATAAGTTGAGTTGAGATTCTTCTTTTAAATGTATCATACTAACCTCTTTTTTATTTTAGCATGTCATGTACGATTATTGTTAAAAATGAGTTATTTGTCCCCGAATTTCTGCAATTGCAACATAATAATCGTTTGAGTACTGTTCAGTCTTAATACCACATAGACTACATATTATTGAATTTTTTTTTAGATTTTTAAACAAAGTAAACTTCAAGCTGAAATCACCAAGTCTGGCGAGTAAGATCCTGGTGCAATACACCTCCCCCAACGAGAAGAAGCGTGCGAATGCTGCGTTCCTGATGGCTGTGTACGCGATAGTACACCTCGACATGAGTCCTCTGGAGGCGTACAGTAGACTGTCCTCTACCAAACATCCCTTCCTGTCCTTCCAGGTGATATGCCTCTTTAGTAGGCCTATATTTAAATATTGATCTGGTCACAAAACGTTAAACCAGAGAGTTAATCCTAGCACTGCTTGGGGTAAAAGCTCAAAAAAGAAAGGAAGTTATTTCATTAAACAATAAATATTACTTAATTTTTGTGGGTCTTTTCCGTCGCGATAAAAAAACAGAGTTTTGAAGTTTCAAAATAGCTTTTATGAAAAATCACACAACTTCATCATGTGTTAGTTTTTACTTGTGCGTTTGAAATCCCAACCAAACTAAACTTTGGTTTTTGAACGTCATATTGAAATCCTAATGAAAAGCTCAAGTTAATTACATCAAATATCATCCCGGTAAGTTTTGGTTCCTGAGACATATTTTAAATTTAAAGGGATATTTTTTGGCAATGTTTTTCATACCATAAATTCTTCAAATTTTCAGGACGCAACAGTTGGAGATTCAAAGTACAGGATTCGATTGATAGACTGCCTCAACGCAGTTCGTAAAGCCATCTATTTCGGTATCGTAAACTTTAACGACTTCAACCTTGACGAGTATGAGAAGATGGACAACGTAAAGAACGGCGATGTCAGCTGGATAGTGCCGCAGAAATTCCTGGCCTTCTCCGGTCCTGTAGACAAACCAACGGAGGACTGTTACCACGCGCCTGAATACTACATCAACTACTTCCGGGACAACAACGTCAAAACTGTCATCCGGCTCAACGTCAAGATGTACAACGCCTTGTCGTGAGTTATTTTGTCTACCTATATGTTTGTGAAATTAAGTTGTCTTAAAAATCTAATTTATGTTGTCTTAAGCTAATCATGGTGATCAACAGTTTTCCATAAAGAATTTAAGCCTTCATCACCTAATCTGTCTCCAGGTTCACCAACGCGGGCCTAGCACATTATGACCTGTACTTTGTCGATGGCAGTGTTCCTTCCCACGACATCCTACAACGTTTCTTCGACATTTCAGAGAATACAGCTGGGGCTGTAGCAGTCCATTGTAAGGTGGGTAAACACAGTACACAAAAGGCATATGTAGCGTTGGGTTTTTTAAATTGTTACGTTATTTCAATTTTATATAATTTTCAATTTATTTTCGTTGAGGTGGCGTCAACGATAGATGATGGATCGTGTGATCAATGATATTCGACTGTTTCTTTGAGGGGTAAATGTTTATTTACCTCGTATCTTAATATATAGAACAAAAACCATGAAAACGCTACACGATGAGTGCCATCACAGTGGAAGATTTCTGTCCACACTCCTCGTTTGACCTATAATGACGAAAACATTTAGAACATCATCCAAAGTGACTCTAATCCTTCCCCCATTAGGTATAGAAATCCTACAGAAGTACATCACTTAGACTTATGGGTCACGTCATTGTATTCCAAGGAATATGTTAGCTACATCTTGCTTATTGGTTGCCGTTTGTAAGAATGATCACCCCACTTCAAAGCAAAAGGAAAATATAAAATTACAAATAAGCTTTCACCACCGTTTAAATAGTTCTGTTTTTGCTCTAGCTTCTAAGTTTTTCTTAGTTCTCGTGAATTTGGGGGAGGGATAATAGCCTTAAAGGAGTTGATTCAGCTAATCCTTGTCTAATTATCCACTATGTTGTGACACAGGCAGGGCTGGGTCGCACTGGTTGCTTGATAGGAGCGTACCTCGTCAAGCATTATCGCATGACTGCCTTGGAGGCCATCTCTTGGCTGAGGATCTGCAGGCCTGGCTGTATCATCGGCTACCAGCAGTCGTGGCTGGAGGAGCTGGAGCCTTCTCTTTGGAACTGGGGTGATGCGTTCCGGTAAATATGTCTCCTTGCTATTTTAATATCCATGTTAAGATTAAGATCCATGATTTCTCAATCACATTGGACAGCCTTGTCCGGTAATTTGAAAGAAAGGAACTGTTTCCTACGGTCCCGGGATTAAATTCCTCCAATCAACAGCATTTAGATTATTGGCAATTTATTATATTACGCATATACCTAAGTGAAAATTCCAAAAAGATAGAATGGTTGAAGTCATTAAATTAAAATTCAGTGGAATTGTAGTTATGCTCAAGTAGTCCAGAGCCTACATAAACTGTATGTTCACATCAAGGCGTTCAGGTAAGGAGAACTATCTTTGTTTTGACTATCTCCACGCTAAGATATACGACGATTAACTTATTTTTTTATTTATTTTGGTCTTTGAAGTTATTGAATTAATCAAATAGGCCTATTATATTTTTAGGTTACAATACCACGGAGGTGCGAATCGCATCCCTCACCACAAGTTCGGCATCTACAGCCACCGCGCGAGCAAGAAACGTGGTGCTGAAACTGAACCAGAATATCTTCACGAAACGGAGCAAACTACGCCTATGGACGTTGACCACCGTAGCTGTATACACTCTGTGATATCCAACCTTCCCAAGACATTGACTAGCGAGTCGTTTGGAGAGACACAAGGGGACAAACTCAACTCCATCAAGAAATGGCGAGACATGCAGCACATAATGTCTCACAAGCCGAAAACAGTGAAAACTGTGAAAGCAGTGAAGTTGACGAAAAAATAAGGCGTCTCGTCGTGAAGATAACACATGTACTTATTGTCGAACAGGTTTATTAAATAATTGTTTGGACCAACCAAATCCTTTTAATATTTTATAACGTTGTTTGTCTTTTAAACTGGACTATATTAGCCTTGTGTCAAGCCAAAAAAATTGTCGCTCAGACAAGATGGGAGTTTTAACTACATTGATCTGATCTAATTGATTTAATAGTCAATTTAATTTAAAAAAATCAGTTTGAATTGTCTCACTAAAATGAACTAAAAGTAACTATCGTTCATCAATATAAAGAATATAAACCTTTGGGAGGATAGCTTTAGAAACACATAAAAATATGAAAAACTAAAAAAAAAACACCTGTGCAATGTAGGCCTAAATAATTTATTTTTACATTTTACAGGCTGAATAATCTCAAGAAATGTAGCAAGGGGGTGGAGTTTCTAAATATGAACTCTGTGTTGGTTTTCCTTACAGATTATGAAGTCTGATTAAGACTTGCTAATTACGGAGCAGTACACAGACGTCATACTTCGTATCTTACGTCTACCCTAAAAGTTAAACTTATCGGGATTTGGGATCTTTGATAAAAGAAGGGAGTATGTATTTATGTCCTGATTTAACAAATAAAGAGCTAGCTTTAATAAACAAATACTAGAAAATATATACATACAGCAAGATCTAAAGTCACACATATTCTGCTATGTTTTTACTTACGTCCCACCTCCACGTCCTAGGATGCTATGTTCTAGACCAGGACCATTTTAAACGTTGTTTCGGGCCACGATATTATCTCATTGGCTGTATTTGAACCTGAGACTTCGAGGACCGAAGCCCCGCGCCCTACCTTTACTTACTTCCCAAATTCTAAATAACTAAAAATATTTTATAGTAAGGAACAATGCAAATGAACATTTTTTGGGTTTTTGTTTACGCCAGTATGGCATTTTTCATTTGAATAGTTTAACAACAAGCTTATTGTAAGTGGCCTTTTAATAATTCTAGTTGGTTAAACCTTTTCTGTCGGTCGCTCAAACGATTGAAAGCAACAAGTAAATGATAGAAATGAACGACAAGATGGCGTGACCAGACTCCCAATGGTTGCTACACTTTATTGTTCTGCAGTATTGACTGTTATGTAGTTTAGGAGAATAAGTTAAGAACGGAAAGAGTAAGTGTATGTTTTAAAATATTAAATAAAAATTACTTGTAATCGCAATAATGTATGTGATCTATAAAATTATACATATCGCTAAAAGTAAACCTAATACCTAATGACAAACGCTAATACGTTAAGCTCTGTTATGCTTAACGAAGCGACGCTATATTCTTAGCTCTTGAAGCTATTTACGATTTAATTGTTTCAAAGCTGGTTGTGATATAAATCAAATAGCCTGATATTATAAGGTGACGTATATGGATTTTGCGTGCTAAAGTGTTAACATTAAAGGGTCGTGTGAAATCTCTATAATTAATTCGTGTTCGTGCCAATATGTAGATAAAAGGGAATAGTTTAATTAACTCTACTAGTTTAAATAACAAGTAATTTTACCGTACAACGGTTTTATGCACCGTATCGCAAATAATTATATTACGTAGTGTTGGAAAACGTCCGGATATTACATTACAGCAATAAACAATTCAGCCATACTACTAATAATCGCACTAAAAATTAATTTAGGAATATAAAATATGGAACTTTAACCAGAACTTGAAGGTAAAAGAGTTAGTAAAACGACGAACAAAAAACAGTGCTCACCAAACAATCTTTTAATGAGTTGAAAGAACGGTGTTGGTTTAGAGGGGTGGGGAGATTATACTTTTTATCAAGATTTTACTCTTACAGCAGCTTAATTTATTTGCTTTTCGATGGGGGTTTTTACCATCTTAAGACAGACTGATAATCTGTTTAGTTTTAACAAGTTTTATAGATTACACTATTGCACAAGTAGCTTGGTTATTGTTAAGTTCACAAGTGGTACCCGTCGCTATGATCCTTGCATAGCTTAATCAAGGTGAGTAGCTACTTTGAAAGAACCTTTGCAAGACGGTAATCAACAAAATTTAAATAGTTTCCTCACATTTCAATCTCAGCTTATCTGTTTTGTTTTGATCGCCAGTATAGTGCTCAACATGAATTATAATATTAAGTATAATATCAAATACAATTTAGCTGCATACGTTTTTTACCTTTGCAATCAAAATGCGAATCTTTAAGGATAAAAAGAATTTACCAGGCATAAACCATTAAGTTATATAAGTGACGTATAATATGGTATATTTTGTAGCTATTCTGAAGTAAAAGTCAATAACTGTAAGTCATTCAGTCAGATAAAAACAACAGAATCCTCAAAGGAGATTTTAAAAAGTATTTGACGAGTTTACGTTATAGAGATGGTTAACAAACAATACAGTGAAGAATGTTGTCAAGCATACTACAATAGTCACAGGGTTTTATCTGGGGATGGATACTGCGTGTTTGTCAAACGCAACAAAGCAAAAAGAGCTCACAAGGCATTTCAATAACAGCGACAGCGATCGAGCGTTCACACGAAAAGTGTCGTCTCTCAATTGTTGTTTGCATTTTCTAAAAGGGTTTACATTTTATGTGGAGAACACAACTGACAAAGGTTGGTGCTAGTGTAGGTAGGTGGTTTGTGTTGCTAGTCAAGGCTACTCAAGGTTAGTCAAGTAAACAACAAGTGTGTGCGTTTAACTCAAGATCAGCTATTTGAAGATATTTTTGACTATATATACAATACGATATGTTAACTGTATTTCAAAATACGAGTTAACTATTTTGATAGAATTATAAATTAATATAATGATATCCTCATTACTCCGAAAGGAATAAATCAGAAAGGCACTGCTCTGAAAGACATTTATGCGCAGAACCTTTATGGGCGTGGTCGTTCCCAAAACTTTGTAGGAGTAGCAGTACTTTGGCTGCATATTTTCCCGGATGTTGAGCACTGTCAGTCCTCGTATATTCTATTGGGGAAGGGCTTTAAAGCCACATTATTTTTTAGATTTCTTAGCAATGCCACTCTTCGCTATAATGGTATTCTTTTGCAAAGGCAGTTTTTTTGATAAATAATTACGTTAAAAGTATTCTTTGCTTTGTATATAAAGAAGCACATACAAACAAAATTTATTTTTAATTAAATACGTACTGAATTTACGCTAGAATCCTTTCTTGTAATAAATCATCTGGATTATATTAAAGTTTATCAAAGCTTATTATTACATTTCATAATTAATTTTAATCAAACTTTAAAAATATTATTTTTTACTTATACTTCAAACAGAAAAACCAATTATGTACACATGATTTAAGGAGCAAGTCTCTACAAGACCTTTATAATTGCATTAAATGAAAACAATAGAGACAATGAGTAAGATAACAGAGACCGGTTTACGTTTATGAACTTAACAATAGACTCCGAAACAGAGGAACAGTGAAGTCAGAAACACAAAAGATGAATATTGTTTATGCGGGAAAACTATCTGATTAAGTTCTAGACTCTCCACAATATTGGTTAATGGGTTACGTCATCCTTTCCATCTTGAATATTTTCAATGGAAGTTTTAACAATCCTAATAATCCATAGACACCTGAACCCCCTTCTTTTGGAATAATCGTCGACGTGTTTCAGTAGGGATTGGGAACTGAGAAGATATAACCAGGAAAAAATTAGAAAAAACTACTGTGTATAGTACTCACATATTTATCAAATTGTGTTTCCTATTTTTATTATTCAGTTTTGGGTTTATATAAAATATGCTAATCTATGATACATTTTAGTGTCGAAACTAATATTTTTCTTAATTCTTAATAACCAGCTGAAACTCCTGTCCCTTATTTAAATCCGACTATTCTTATGTTTATTTTATTTTTTTTATCAGAAGGCTAGTTTCTTTTCGTTCAGCAAAACGAAAAACCAATGAACCCCCAATACAAGGAATGTAACCACTAAAACTATTTCAAATTATTAAACTTATTTTATGCATCATCTAAGGTTAGGTTGTATATTTTCGAAGCAAATGTCACATTAAACTCTGCGATACGATGAAGTAAACACTCTTATTAACGTCTTTGATCTTACTTTTTAATCATTGCGCTCACAAACAGCGAAGTTGAAAGACACGAAGTTAGAAAATAATTGACCTTTGCGATATCACCAGCCAAGGTTGAAATATAAGTTCATTTCTACTAAGAGTTTTCATTTCTATTTTCAAGTTAAATTTGTAAAAAAAAATAGATTACATTTGGCAGCCGGGTTTTGAACAGCTGCCATTTTTACTTTCTATACATAGTACCTATATATGGAAAAAGTACGGTTTTCGTGAAAATTTTCGAGTTTGAGTTTTGAGTGCATATATCAGTTTAGGGTTCCCTGGACCCAATTTTGAAGTGGTGTCTGTGTGTGTGTCCTGAAAGATTGTCAACTTACTAACTCTCTATGGGCCGTCCCCCATAGGTGACATCTGATCACAATACAGTATACTGTACGCAGAAAAGTAGCTTACTACTGTATAACCAGTAATGATGTACCAAATTTGGTTGTGATATCTCTTTTCATTTCAAAGTCATAAAGTTGCCCTAAGACTTAATTGTCAACCCTATGTTGTTGATATATCTACCACTTTATTTTGCTTCTCTTATTAGCTAAAACAGTTTAAATGGTGCTAGCTCCTAAAAAATCTGATTGCTAGTTTCAAGGGTTATTTTTTTATGTTCTCTCAGCAAAAATTTCAAAATAATAGGGTCTTTATTTGCAATGTTTTTTTTAATTTCAGTAAAAGCTTAATGTGAACTATTGACTTGAAGTATGTTATCAGAATGAAACTAATGTTAAATTATGTTTGCCGAGAGATATACCAGTTTTATAAGATTGCTGAGGCTAAAGGTTATTCTGTGATGAGACCGCTATGTTTGCAGTAAAATATAAATACCCCCACTACAGCAAACCTGCAGACTAAGCGAATTTCCTTTTACCAGTATTGGATTTTAAATTAAATCTATTTAAATAATATTAGGCTTAACACTCCAGGTTAGTTTATTAGGTTTGCTGCTACAGGGAGGGTAAAGTGGGTTTTAGTCAAATATGAATAGCTCAGTATAGGATAAATACGTTTGCCAATTTTGATAAAGATTTACCCATAAACAAGCAAACTACAACAGTATACTCATTCTCTGTACGAATAACATAGGTATTATAAATTTACAGTTTTATTCAATTTTCTCCGTAATCAAAACCCACACAAAACCACTCCAATATACTAAATAATTTGTTTCTTAAGCTCTTTGAAAAAGGTGTAAAAATAAATTGGGAAATTTCATGTTTTGAGAGTCAAAAATGCGAAAAACGAATTTTCACCCCCGTAAAACCCCCCATAACACCAGTTCCCTGAACCCATTTCGCGAACCCATTCGGTTTATCCCGCTATACACATTCAATCCAAATTTCATGAAATTTGTACAAAAATTACTCTAGTTATCGCGTTTACGGACATATATATAATACATATAAATTTATATATGGCCAAAAACACCATTCGTTCAAATTTCAAATTTATATATATGTAACTATATATTAACTCTATTTAACTCTAGGGATATCAATGGGAAAATATATATCGGTCCCGGGCCTAGGTCTTACCGTGCCACCTACGGCAACAGGTACTTCCTATAGGGGAATTCGCTAAAAAGCATAACATGCACGTACTCCTAGGAATGAGTAAATATTCTGTTCCTTGTGTAGAAAGTTAAATGATTCAAATTATGGGAACAAAACAATATATACATATTCACTATTATTTTACTTACCTAAATAACTGTAAAAGCGATGAAAGAGACCTGAAAATAAAATTAATATTCTTTTAGGCGTACATAAATAATAATATATCACACAGCATACTTAATATTGTAATGAATGTTATGACACACAGTCTATACGTGGTAATTCAAGCTGCTAAATATAAATACCCAACGCAGCAAACCTGCAGACTAAGCTACGTAATTTCCATTTGCCTGATTGGATTTTTTATTAAAACATTTCTTTAAACATGTCAGATTGATTCCCCATAAAAAAAAAAACAAAAAAAAACAATAGGTTTAAAGAGTATTAAGATTTGTGGCTATAGGGACGAAATCCTCAATTTTAATTTTAAAATTATATACAGCATTTAACATTTTATATCCTCATAAGGGAAGAAGGATTTCGTTAAACATTTAAGTTTTCATTAATTGTTATTTTATTATAAAATAACATTTAGTATAGTATTGTGCGAAAGGTAGTTGCGTAAGTAAGTACACCTCTAGTAAACTTGTAAAGCCTAAAATACAGCTTAAAGTAGTCGTTCGTGATGCATTAATACCCCCGCCGCAGCAAACCTGCAGACTAAGCGAATTTCCATTTGACTGATTGGATTTACACTGAAATGTCTACTTAAAAATATAACATTTATTCTCTATTTAAATAGAATTAGTTTAACTAGTACTTAGGTTTGCTGCATCAGGGAGGGTAAAACTGTTTTTTTTTTTTGTAAAACGTTAATAGTTAGTAAGAAATAAAAACATTTTCCAAATTTGATCAAAATATGTTCATAAACAAGCAAACTACAACAATTTACTTATTCTCCATAAGAATAACATGGGAATTTTAAATTTACAATTTTTTGGAATTTTCTCCGTAACCATTAGGCGCATAATAACGCTTCAATATACTAAATTATTTGTTTTTTTAAGCTCTACAAAATGGTTTGGAAAGAAATTGCTAAATTTTATGTTTTTTGGGTCAAAAATGGGAAACACCTATTTTTACCCCATAAAACCCCCCGTAAAACCCCGTTCCCATGGTCCGATCATGCTGGATCGCGAACTCGTTCGAATAAACGTAGGTTTACACGTTTTTACCAAATTTCAAGCTCATAGCTCGAGTTATCGTGCTAACGGACACACACGTATATATATATATATATATATATATATATATATATATAAATACGGTATATATAAACGTATATATAAATACGGTACTATGGTATTTTGATTTGCTTAGTAACATTTAAAGTAGCCCTCATTGATGTATACAATAACAAAATATATATATATATATATGAATTTGAACGGATGGTGTTTTTGGCCTCTATGGACCTCAAAATGAAAAAAAAATCGGTCCCGCGTCCAGGTCTTACCATGAGTACTACGGTAATAGCTTAAACGCAAATCTTAGTTGTAACTAAATAAAAATATCAGGGTTTAAAAAGAACCATATATTTAAAAATATTAAATAATTATTAAATAAAAACTGCACACAAACTGCACATTTAACTTTAAACTGTTAAATATTGTGTTTGCGACGGTTATATGTATAATAGTTTTTTTTCATACCTGAAAAAATGCAAACTGTTATTCTGAATATAAGGTTTTTAAGTGACTACAAGATCCTCGTTCGTAGAACGGACACATCGCTAGTTTCATAAAAAAATCTCTGATCATACTGTACTACAGTAGTAAAAATGAAATTGAAAATTGGATAGAGAGAAGATTATGGATTCAAAATTACCCGTAAAAATAATATGGAAAGTCAGGCTAGTGGGTTAAAAGCCGTATAATATTTTTAGGTGGTGTATATGTTACACTCAATCTCCGAATTCGGACAATGTCCGAAATTTCTACCCACTTCGCGATGTGGATAGTGTGAAATACCCACGTCGCGGAGTGAGCATTTTATTCGGACATTGCCCGAAGTGAAATTCCCAGACCGCGTTGTGGGTAAATTGATTTACTCAAATGCCGAAGTCATAACGCTCTTCGGCGATTGAGCAAATCTAAAATACCCACAACGCGATGTGTGCAAGAGGGGTTGCCCACGTCGGGTTGTGGGTATTTCTAGTTTGTGCAAACGCCGAATTTACGTTTAGACATGTCACCCCCACCATTTGCACTATCTGCGATTAGGATGGACGGACCTGCACCTGCATTTTTTTTGTTTTCTGTTGGCTGTCTTGTGTGATACGCACGTGATCAAGTTTAATATATGTTCAGTGATTATCTCTTGTGAGATATTGTTTTGGTCTGTCGAACGAGCCAATCAAGACGTCAGAGGCCAATGTGGACGGGCAAATCAGAGGTTAAAAGAGATCGCTAACCTCTTAAAAAAAAAACAAGGATTTATAAGATGTGGTTGCAAGAAGAACTGTTTGAGTAAATCATGTAAATGTATTAAGTCAAAAGTAAAATACAATTCTAATTGCCATTGCAGCAACTCTTGTGCCAATAAGTAAAAGAGAGATGTAACAAGAACTGTGTGATAATCGGTGTTTTAAGGCTACTCCTGTTTTGGTAAAGCGGAAAAATATTTATTTTTAATGTATGTGCAATGGACCTTTTTCATATTTGTTCCTATTTGGTAATTTGCTGTTTTCTGGTATTTTCTAAAATTATATTTATACATTAAATAATTATAATCACAAACATAAATTTTATTTATTTTACCTAATGATTGTGGATTTTATGTAGATTTATGGGTTGTGTATACGGTGGTTTATTAACTACTTGTCGGCGTTTGCGCAAACTAGAAATACCCACAACCCGACGCGGACAATCACTTTTGCTCACATCGCGTTGTGGGTATTTTTAATTTGCTCAATCGCCGAAGAAAGTTTTGACTTTGGCGTTTGGGTAAATCAGTTTACCCACAACGCGGTCTGGGCATTTCGTTTCGGCCAATGTCCGAAATAAAATGCTCACTCCGTGACGTGGGTATTACACACTATTCACATCGCGGAGTGGGTAGAAATTTCGGACATTGTCCGAATTCGGAGATTGAGTGTAACATATACATTATGATCAGATGCTTTTTGAAAGACCATATGAAATGAAAATGTATCCAAACGCTTTTACGTGATGGATACAGATAATCATCAAAAGGTTTATTTCTGTTTCAATCAAGCATGATGATTGTAGGAGGTGAGTATTGGTAACTTCGTTGTTGTTACTCGATAGGAAACTCCGTGGAAGATAAACAATTAGAAAGCTACAACTGGAGTTTTCAATTAAACGAGAGAAACAAAACATTGTTATTATTTGCTCGTGGTTCCACAGGTGATTGTTCAGCGCTCAATCAATTAATTAATTCAATTTATCTGACGGCTCTGTTGAGGGGGTTATAATACGTGTGGAATCCACTAATTTAATACTGAGAGTTATTAACTTTGCACAATATAAAAAATATGAATAAAACTTTTTCAAAATGATTGAAAAAGTATCAATATTATAAAGCTATTGTTTGTATATATGAAATAGAAGTTAATAGAATGTTCGTTCAAACATTTTTACAATTAATTTATATCAATATTCGTCCAACAAAAATATCTTACAAGGTATATTCAACAAACAAAATTTAATGTTCATTAGTTTAGTTACTTTTTTCGGGTTTTATCCGATTCAATATTTACAGTTTTCATGCAAAACTTACTAATAAGCATGTTTTCCCCTTTTGATTATACAGTACTTTATAACTGTCCAATAATCGTTCTAACATAATGTGTAAATACAATTGTACAAATCACTTAGTCAGTGAGCGAATACTTCAGATTCGTCACTACACAGTCGACACGGACCTAATGAGCATATTTTTCGGCAAAACTGTTGATGCAATTCACATTTTGTAGGTCTACTCATAATTTAGATTAATGCCAATCTAAGTTCAACCAAAGAACCAATTATAATATGTTTAAAAGAATTTGAGGTAAAGTACTCCTTAATAAGCGATTCAAGTCATTATGTATTCAGTAACAAACAACACATCCGTATAACATTAAGAAAAGTAAAATAATAAAATTATGAGACACGATAGGTCAATCGTCTTCTATTACAGTAAACAAAATACGCACTTTAAAAAGAGCTTCCAGTACAGTCGGTCTAATTATCTTGCTCCTTTAGGAAAGCCAAGACAAGCTTTTCCGAGGGAAGAGGAAATACTCCAGGGGACTGTCCATCGATAAACCGATACCGACAGAATCTTAAATTGGGAGGTTACAGTCTTTTTCTTTGGGTTCATCGTCAAACATTTTATCCGTTTATGAATATTTCCCATTAGTATTACATTATGTAAGAATAGTTATTTGTGCAACTAGTGAGAAAAGTGAGCAATTGACTTACTCGAGAGAAATCCTTACTCACGAGCCGTTGGCGAGTGAGGAATGGTTTCTCGAGTGAGGCAATTGTACTTTGAACTCGAGTTGCACATTATACTTTTCCTACAGTTACCATAAAACAAATAAATTGGTGAAGAAACATAACCTATTTTTACACAGAAGTGAACTTTTCACATAACATTTAATGTGAAGTGGCTTATGTGACAAATACAACAGTACAACAGCTGACCAGCTGATTTACAGCCAGTGCTGCCAACGTATTTCGCGCGCATACGACGTTGCCTCCATGGTACGCCCTCACTATTTCGTGCCTTCACGTTGCAAATGTAGAGTGAGACAAAGTAATTAGAGTGAGACAATGTTAACATTGTCTCACTGATGAGCGAATTGGCCACTTTGCTTTCTCAAATCAGTGAGAGAACATGTACAGTGAGCATGAACAGTAAGGACATGTTCTCTGAACATGTACAGAGAACATGTCCTTAGGTAACTGTAGGAAAAATTTGTTTTATTTAATCAACAACTTTGACAACTCAAACAATCTGTCTGTGTTGTAAACAGGTTAAAAGTAGGTTAAACATTAAAATAATATGTCACATACAACAAGCTAGCCATCTTGGTTGATAATCAACCTTGTGAAAACAAGAGTTTTAATGCTATTTGAAGTTCGGATCCACTGTTAAAAGCTTATATTATTTTGAAATAAAATCTGAGTACAAAAAAATATTTTTATATACACAACATTAATTTTATACCCATCCAAATTTTGGTTCTTAGTATTTTAATACTTAAGTGTTTAAAACGCCGGAGATGACTATATCTTTAAACATTTTGCTGAAGGGGTATTGATCTGAGACCCCTTTAAAATTCCCAATGAATGACCAAAAAGCTATAACTACAACATAGTTTGAGCTAACCAAATAAAATGTTCACAAAGCTACCTTCTTTGTTCTCAAGTAAAACGTGGAACGAAATAACCTAGGCCTATAAAAATAGTCTTGACCTTTAATTGGTGGTTCAAGAAATATTTATTTTATTAATTAAGGCTAGTCGAAAACTAATAAATCGTTTAAAAAGTAGTTTTTCTCTCACACAAAGCAATATTTGCTCCTTAAAAGAGCATTTGATTTACTCGAAATTTGGAAACTGTCACAGGACGAGATGCAAAGTTTTACAATAAATATCCTTCCACGTGTCAATCTGCAGAGTTACACGCCCCTGTCGTCTGGAAACACGAATCCAGTTGCTGAACACTTCATTTGGGTTCAATATTGCATGTAATACAAGTATCTTGATATGCATTATTATCCTAACCACACCAAAAATATTATTATTAATAGCAAAAAAATTAACTGAAAACATTCAATTTCGGAGGCGAATAATTTAATTACACCAAAGTGCGTTGGATAAAATATTATATATTTTAATATTCTCTTATTTCCATTGGGTTTTTGAATGCCAACGTGTTCTCAGGAAAACTTTGTCTCTCCATAAATATTTGAAGTTAAGTCGTTAAACACAAACCTTCTAGGTTTGTAATTAAAGTTTATATTAACCTTCTGTTCGTCTAATCTTGAAGACAATTTTCAGTTTTCCAATGTCTTCCCTTATAGAGAAATACAGTAAACAAAATACATTGTAGGAAAATTTCCTAACATTACTTTTCGAAATTGTATTTGTATTTATTTAAAAAAATGTGCGAGAAACTGATTTTGTTTAAATTATAGGTATATTCATGTATGTAACCGTTGTATACATTTACACATTGTTCCTAAAACATTTCCTATAAAGCTATTTAAAATTTCACTTCAGCATGTCTGTACAGTACTCAATGTATCCTCTGATATATTTTTTACTTCGATTGCATGGACAATTGATACAAGACTAAGATGTATTATTCATATTACAATCCCAAAATTGGTTCAATTAGTATAATAAATACACAAACGAAATCATTAAATGATCATGAAGGCTGTATTACATAAAAAAGAACAAAGAAACCATGCTATATTTTGGGACCACTGTTAAGTATGGTACTGCAAGACGTTTACTTTGTATATTTTTAAATACACATTTATATCATAAATTGTGCCTGTTTAAATAGTTCTCAAATGCTATATCTCCAATATCTACGATATTCAATTTAAAGGTTATTCATATTTGACATGAAATTAAAGACCATTACTGATTGCTTTAATCTCCTTAATAAAACTTTCTTTAGTACCTTGGTAGTGTACGCAAGTAATATCAGAGCAAATGGACGCTTAAAACATTATTACCTACCAAAGTGCAGTTTAATAAATGAAATTACGCGCTCTAGTATTTAGTTCATATCTGTTTTACTCGATTATTAAGTTACAAATTAAATTAAAATACTTTTCAAATTCGGAATAAAGTACAACATATAAAACTAATCGAACATATTACACATGTTTTACTTATAAAGAATGAGGATAACTACTGTTAAATCAATAAAACTCGTTAAAATAAATAAAAACTTGGAGGAAATAAGGTAAACCATTAAGTGACAATTACAGTAAACAAGAAAGTCCTGCAGCACTTGTCGACAACTCTGATACTGTGAGTAACATATTGATTGACAAGTTAAAGACGCAGCTTTTAGGAGATCTTTAAGCTCTCCTTTATTAGATTGTAGTAGTTTACGCAACTATTGCGTAAAAATAGTGTTCGACAACACTATCTTACTAACACTTTACTAAAAACCACTACTCACAACTTCTAAGAGAGGTTATGTTTTCGTGTATAACCTCTCATTGCCACTTACAGTGATGCAACGAACCATTGTGCCAAACACTAATTGCACCACTCAAAAAATAAATTGGCCTGAACAGCTGATTAGTTGAAGTTCGAATCATTACGATTTTACTTCTCCTCTCTCAGTCCTTGAACCTCATTGGTCCGTTACCCGTGTTGTTAAGTAAAACTATGCTCTTATGAAAGTAAACAATGCTGTTATGTGAAACTTTTTAATTCTAAGAACTGAACTAAAACGTCTACTTTGAAAAACTGTAGAAGGTAAAAACAATTTATTTATTTATTTATAAACAGTTGCACCATTTTTACAAGAAAAATACAATTCTTTTTTCAATTTTCAATTTGTTTTATATTAGGAAAAGCATAGCAACATATAAAGTGACGTAACTACACATCGACTTAAAATGTATGCTGAAACGGATTAAAAGATTAAAACTTTCTTTCAGTAAAGCAGATACTAAATATATCACAATCTAAACGATACTTTGATTTCTATTTTACACGTCATGTCACTAACGGACAGTTCAGTCCATCTAAGTTACTGTAATTATAAACAATTCTCATACCTGATCTGGTAGACACAAACAGCATTCAAAAACTACCCCAATAATGTATTGGACTTAGACATCGACATACCTTGCTGGATGAAGGTTGAATTGAGGAATAAATAATTGTTAAATTAACGTAAGCAAGTATATTTGCTATGTTAAGCGATATTTGCTATCCGTATTATATTGGGTTCTATGTTCTTCACTGCTCATTCTTCCATCTACGGTCGGTAATATAGGTAAAGTTAATCTACCAATAAAATCACTATAAAGTGAAACTATAGACAATTAGCCGTTGCCCATTGACTTTGCCCGACATAATTTAATTTTTTTACTACCATGAATCCGCTGAAGTTGGTACTACCTTACGGGCTAAAATGACTTTTTGCATTATGTTTCAGTATAGTTACAGTTATTAATTATTAAATCCATTTGTATATATACCCTAATCACCTAACCTAACTAAATGTATGGGACCACTGAAGGCAAGCAAACGGAGAACTTTTTCATTTAAAAAATTAACGGCCTTCTACCAGGAGCTTCGAACTACTCTCTCCCTGGACAACCTACCTGATGTTTTTACCAAAAAAAGTATTCCTGTTCTATCTCCTTTAATTTATAACTAGGCCTATACCTTACACCAAATTTGCCAATTGTACAGTTATTTTTCTCATAACTTTATTAACGAATATTAGATACACTATCTCAAAGTAGCATTAAAAACATAAAACCCTTAATTTTGTGACATAATGTTTTCAGTGACTGTCTTGACATGTGCCTGATTTGATCATATTGAAGAGACAGTTGAGAGATGCACGGGGTCAGTTAGCACTGGAATATACTTACTATGGTAGTGCAGCGTAAGTTTGAAAATATTCATACAAAGTTGCAAACATACAACATATTTTTTGTATTCAGATGATAGTCATATTTTCTTGTGATATATTAATTAAATATTTATCTGTATATGGTTATGAGTATACGAAACTATTGATTTTTAATTGCAAGGAGTTCGTTTTCGTTTAAACTTGTTTTTAGTAGGCCGTTCTTAGAACTTCATTCACCAAAATAATGGTTTTTGGACAAAAACACATTTTAAGAAAAAGAAAGGTGAAAATGATTTAAAACCAGTCCACACTCTACCACTAGAGCATTTCACGCCCAATTATTAAACTCCTAATAATATTAGGACAGATAAGATAATAATAGTGTCAATTTCCTAATACGTATATAGCAACAAAAACAATTTCGTGTAGGAGCATGTAAACAAGAAAAGGTCTTAACAAAGCCAAACCCCCAACGCTTAAACGTGAAAGAAACAAAAGATTATTGTTTTCCTGGCATTCATTAAAGTTCAGGTTTGCTTGTTAACCCCTGTTTCCCAACAACACTCATTTTTCTTGTTGTCCGATGACTTTAAAATTTACTAGTACAATAATAAGGATTTGCTATCAGATTTATCAACACTTGACATAACTTAGCATTGTTGTGTTAACAAAGCTCTTAATAGTTTTCAAAGCAAACGTCCTGGTAGAATACTACCATTGACTTTATACTACTAACAATTGTATGATTTGATTACCTACGTAAGCTACATATTATAAACAGGAAACATTATTTATAACCAAAGTACTGTACTTATTCAAATTGTTTTGTAATAAATGCACTGAGCACATATCATGCAATGCACTATTACTTATATAATACACTTATATACACTTATTACCTGTTTTTTTTTCTTTTTGCTAAATATTTTTCATGCCAAACTAATAGTAGGTGTCAATTATTGTTTTTGGTTTCAAGCTAAAATTTTAGAAATATAGAAAATGTAGAAACATATAGAAAATACAAAATATAGACAATTTTAAATTTTTTAGACGGATGGAGTTTGATATTATTAGAACCTTGAACAGTGTTTTATTTAACAAATTTAATTCTCATTGTCTAGATGCAGAAGGAACGATTATTTATGGTTAAATTAATATTAAATTAATAAATAGTAGTAACTCGAATTTATTTGAATTTGATCAATTTCAGTATTGTCCATGAAATACAAACATACACGTAGCATCTAAAGACCCTAAAAGTCATTAGTATCCGTGGTTTGTATGTGCCATGTTGACCATGTTATTGTTAATGTTTCAATAGCACTGCAGTCATTAGACTGAGTCCACTCATGTCTGAGCTCCAACAATGATTAAATACGGTTACTGTACTGTTTGAATAGTATGCGGAAGTCATATATGGCTCATAATGTTGGGGACGATTCTAAGTTGTGGTAAATAGATAAAGAGATAGCCTTCATATAATTTGGTTCGTTAGTATCTTTCATTTAACTTTATAATACGCGTTACAGTAATGCACTTCTAAGTCTTTATTTATTTGCATATTTTTCAATTTGTGGTGTTTTTGTATCATTTATATCACATATTATATTGATATAAGAAATAGATAAATATAATATATAATAAAGAGATAAAGCAAAAACTAAATTTTAGCAGAAAAAATTTATCGTACCTAATAGCTTCCAGGATTATATTAAAATAACTATACGTTTGAAAATACGTACATAAAAAGTTAGGTTTCCTTTCTCAAAATGATATTTTATTGTGAGATAAACCACGTATACATTTTCTTTATGACGACTATATTGTCTGTTTAGCCGAGTACTTACAGTGCTCACCTTCAAATCTGAAGTACTGGTTTGATTCAAAGCTAGATTGTTTCTGGATCCAGATGCCATTTGTCACTGTTAACTTATGCTATCCAACAACAAATTGACTTTAGACATTTGGACAGTTTCTTACAACACGCACAGAGACTGAATTTAAGAGTGTTATGATTTAAGTACAAGTTGCTCGTTTTACATAAAGATTTTACAGTTTCGATAACAATGAACCATGATGTTTTCCAAATCAATAAAGACCAATAAAATTGTTTATAAATTCGTATTTTAAGGTTTGAGAACACGATGATGGGCTTAATAGGGCATTACGTTACTACTAAATCATATCTAAATATCCAGATTAGTTCTCTTACTTCTAGAAAGTATTTCAATTCATTTACATGAATGATTTAATTTGCATTTAATATTATATTGCACAATTATGTATTTAGAATGTAGTAGCCTATACATATTTTGTTGTTACATATTATATGTTTGTTAAATATATTATGTTCCAAAGTCAAATAAATAACAATTTGTATCATAGGTACGTTTAAATTCCAAATAAATTAATTTAAAATCAATAAAGGTTGCAACAAATGTTGCAGCTCTGTTTTACCTTTAGAGAGCAACTTTGTCGGGGGTTAATTAACGTTCATGGGTTGCTAGCTGTTTCTGTTTTCCATCACGTTTCTCTCCTATCAGCCGAGAGGGATGCCAAACAATTATTTAGTGTGTAACATTATTATGAGTTTTCAATAATAAACTCAGCTAAGATAGAAAAGTTTCATGATAACCTATAAATCCGTTAAAGAAAATAAAATTAAAGTTGGAGACTGTTGTTATATAAACTATCGCATGTTCAGGTTAGTAGACAATTATTTAATAACACCACATTGATCATGAAATCGATGATCGTTTCAAAGATTCCCATGCGGCTACTTACATTATTAAAATACATGTCTTGCTCTATATGTAAATCCTATGTGATATATGTGCGATTACTCACAATACGTTATGTACACAAATGACAAAAAAAAGCAGTGGACAGTATAAGTTCTCGTTACAAAAATTTATTTTAAAATTAAATAAAATACAATGTGTAAGTGAGGGGCTCATTGCCATATGCACCTCAGTTACTCCTGTAGCTGACATGTTGAAAGTATTATTAATATTGTGGGATAGTGTTATTGCTGTTGTTGCAACATATCTTAGGTAGTTAACAACAACTCAATCAACGATTGTTTCACCAGTGTTAACCTTGCATTTGGTGCAGTGGCATAGCGAAGACATGCATCTGCTTTGTACAATATAGTTATAGTAGCTTCAGAACCCTAATTCTATTTTAATAATTCAAATCAATAAAGGTACAATATTAAATAGTACAAAATATAATAAGAGCCGAAAATATAATCGATCAACGATACAAATCAATAACCACTTTGAATAGAATAAGACCAACCTACCCATATCTGAATTTAAATAACGTAAATATTTTTCACTACATAACACCACTGTGAAATTATCTGTTTTCTTTACATGTTTGTCACATGTAAAAATTCATCATTACATTGTTTACAACGGAAAAAGAATGTTCACAAAAAGATAGTAAACATTACTTTCGCATAGTAAACATTCTTTTAGCGAATTTCCCATATAGGGAATAAGCTATTACCGTAGTACTCATGGTAAGACCTGGACGCGGGACCGATTTTTTTTTCGTTTTGAGGTCCCTAGAGGCGAAAAACACCATCCGTTCAAATTCATATATATATATATATTTATATATTTATATATTTATATATATATATATATATATGTCCGTCAGCACGATAACTCGAGCAAAAATGATCCGATTTTGATGAAAATTGGTACAAACGTGTAAAAGTACGTTTATTCGAACGAGTTCGCTATCCAGCATGATCGGACCATGGGAACGGGGGTTTACGGGGGGTTTTATGGGGTAAAAATAGGTTTTTCTAATTTTTGACCCAAAAAACATAAAATTTAGCAATTTCTTTCCAAACCATTTTGTAGAGCTTAAAAAAACAAATAATTTAGTATATTGAAGCGTTATTATGCGCCTAATGGTTACGGAGAAAATTCCAAAAAAATGTAAATTTAAAATTCCCATGTTATTCTTATGGAGAATAAGTAAACTGTTGTAGTTTGCTTGTTTGTGAACATATTTTGATCAAATTTGGAAAATGTTTTTATTTCTTACTAACTATTCACATTTTACAAAAAAAATCAGTTTTACCCTCCCTGATGCAGCAAACCTAAGTACTTGTTAAACTTATTCTATTTAAATCAAGAATAAATGTTATATTTTTAAGTAGACATTTCAGTGTAAATCCAATCAGTCAAATGGAAATTCGCTTAGTCTGCAGGTTTGCTGCGGCGGGGGTATATATATATATATATATATGTGTCCGTCAGCACGATAACTCGAGCAAAAATGATCCGATTTTGATGAAATTTGGTACAAACGTGTAAACGTACGTTTATTCGAACGAGTTCGCGATCCAGCATGATCGGACCATGGGAACGGGGGTTTACGGGGGGTTTTATGGGGTAAAAATAGGTTTTTCCCATTTTTGACCCAAAAAACATAAAATTTAGCAATTTCTTTCCAAACCATTTTGTAGAGCTTAAAAAAACAAATAATTTAGTATATTGAAGCGTTATTATGCGCCTAATGGTTACGGAGAAAATACCAAAAAATTGTACATTTAAAATTCCCATGTTATTCTTATGGAGAATAAGTAAACTGTTGTAGTTTGCTTGTTTGTGAACAAATTTTGATCAAATTTGGAAAATGTTTTTATTTCTTACTAACTATTCACATTTTACACAAAAAAAAAACAGTTTTACCCTCCCTGATGCAGCAAACCTAAGTACTTGTTAAACTAATTCTATTTAAATCAAGAATAAATGTTATATTTTTAAGTACCGGTAGACATTTCAGTGTAAATCCAATCAGTCAAATGGAAATTCGCTTAGTCTGCAGGTTTGCTGCGGCGGGGGTATTTAACTATGCTTTAAAACAATGCTACGAGTTTTAACTGTAATAAAGAAATGTCCAATAAGAAACAAATTTCACATTTTAGTGTTGTTAAAAGTAACGTTCAAAACACGACTTAAAGTGTGTCTATACATATTCTGAACCACTTAAAAAGCTCGATAATCTCGCACTTCAAACATGGTCTTAAATATGTAATAACTCACTTTCTACTCTTGTTATAAAATATACTATTTTAATTGAAACATTTTAACTGGTTATAAATAATTGTGCGTTTCAAGTTTTCTGTAATAGAATAGGGTAGAATTGGACATACAGTAACATTAAAATAAATAGGCAGGGCTTTAAATTGATTCAATACCAAATAGGGCACTTTCAAATCAGATAAAATGCTACTTCTTGTGCACAATAAATCCAACTCGATTATACTTCTGCATACTATCATTTAAATACCCCCGCCGCAGCAAACCTGCAGACTTAGCGAATTTCCATTTGCCTGATTGGATTTACACTAACATGTCTCCTTAAAAATATCACATTTATTCCCTATTTAAACAGAATTAGGCCTAGTTTAACGACTACTTAGGTTTGCTGCAACAGGTAGGGTAAACAAGTTTTTTTTTAAATGTAAAATGTTAAAAGGTACTGTAGTATAGTAAAAATTAATGTATTTTCCAAATTTTATCAAAATATGTTCATAAACAAGCAAACTACAACAATTGACTTATTCTCCATAAGAATAACATGGGCATTTTACAATTAATTTTTTTTGAAATTTTATCCGTAACAATTATGCGCATAATAACGCTTCAATATACTAAATTATTTGTTTTTTAAGCTCTACAAAATGGTTTCGAAAGAAATTGTGAAATTTTGTGTTTTTAGGGTCAAAAATGGGAAAAACCTATTTCTACCCCATAAACCCCCCCCCCTAAACCACCGTTTCCATAGTCCGATCATGCTGGTTCGCGAACTCATTCAAGTTTATCCCGCCTTACACCTTCAAACCAAATTTTATCAAAATCGGACAAAAATTACTCAAGTTATCGTGCGGATGTTCATATATATATATAAATTTGAACGAATGGTGTTTTTGGCCTCTGGGGACATCAAAATGAAAAAGTAAATCGGTCCCGGGCCTAGGTCTTACCATGAGACCTACGGTAATAGCTACTATAGGGAAATTCGCTAAAAATGAAATAATATCGTAATTTCAACTTACTGATGATAAATATATTATTCCCAGCCACTCTAGTAATTTAACTAAAAATTTGTCCCACACTTATCATTTCACGAGAATTTTAAGAAGGAAATATCATTAAAATCTTTACCACGTCTCAATACACAGTCGTATAACGTAGACTGAAGGCAAGAATGCCATTAGAGGAGGTTTTGCAGTGAATAACGCTTTCTGTCAAATATTTTATTTCAGCAAACCGATAAATCCCTGAAAGCTCTATACTTCTTAGAGTTACACCAAGAAAGCTCCAGAAACATTTGTATTATTTTATTATTGTACGTTTTCCGAATAAAGTGTTAATAGAAAATACAAGTTTAGTTATTACTTGTTCTTGCAGACCTTCACTTAGGCCTACTTTAATATTTTATGAGTGCCTAATGGCTTTTCTTATGAAGGACTAAACTTAAGTGTTTCAACTATATAATAACGCTTAGTATAATCCAGTAGACATGAAGTTAGGGGAAGTAGTAGGATAGACGACATTTTCTATGTGTTAAGTCGGATATTACGTTACACGCCAACATCCATAGAATATTATAATAGTACCAGTAAAACCAAAACATAACCGTAAAAAAAACATTTTTTAATATTGATATTAATACTTTTGAACCAACTACTGTATACGTCTATCTTATGGAAGGTAATACGTTAAATGTCTAGGAATACCCATGAGAGCAATACAAAATTATAAAACGCAAAGATTTATTAAACAATAAAAAACACTAACAAAATTCTGGTCTTGAGAAGAAAATGACAACAATTATGTAAAATCATAATGAATCTCTCAAAATGAATGGATTGATCAAATAATTATAAGCTAACATGAAGTGTATTGTCAACATTGTAATGTAAAGGTACACAGTGGTGACAATAGACAGGAAGCTGGACGTCCCCATAGGAAATCATACTGGTCAATGCTATTGTAGGAATCAAACCTGTTTTATGCCATATAGCCTTCTTTTGGAAAATTAAATAATAATACGAGTTAGTAGTTAATAGTTATATTAATAAGTCAGTAGCTAAAGAGTCTTTCTAAAGAGTGTAATGTTCCTGATTAACTGGGTTAACTCGTTACCACTTGATGTATAGCAAATATTTTATATTTAAAGGCAAACATTATATATATAAAAGGTTGATTTCTTGCAATCATTCACTACAGCACAGAACAGATTGCTTCATTCATTCTTGAAGGAAGTCATGAGAGACGTGAACACAAAACTTAGCTGAGGATCTTGTCGCTTTACTTATGCATAAGGCAAGTTTAGGGAAACAATCTGATATTCTATCCTTCAAAAGCTCCTTACGTGACGTAGGCAGAACCACTGAGGAATAATAAATACAATACGACTTCAATACATTTTATATATCCAATGTATAAAGTATCCAAATTTATATATCCAATGTATATATGTATGGTATAAAACAGAGCTCTAATTGCATGTTTATATTTAAGTTTACCGTCGTGATCATGAATTGTAATTTTTTTTTATCAACTGTAAATATGAAATACGATATACGTTTTTATAATTGAGGATGATGACGATTTTTGAGACTCTACTTCCTTTCTTTCTCAATTAATGAAAATGTACACAACGTTAAACTATTGCCTTGTAGTGGTGTGCGTTTACTCAAGGAGTAAGAGAAAGTGTTCTTAGGTAAAGAGACCCTTTGCTTTTCTGTTCTTTATATAGACAGTCCTGCAGCCAATAAGGTTGACTCTTAACCTAACTCAAGTTGTCTGATACCAACCCGAAGCTGCGTTCGACTAATTCTGTATTATTGTAGCGCGTATTCTTAATCGCGTATAAATGTTTACGTATTTTTAAAGTTGTTATGATCGTGTTGTGTTAATTGTGTTTTTAACGAGTTGCTAGCTTTGAAAATGCTGTATTCGCAACAAAGCCTACAAGCTATTGAGCAATCTTAATCATTGGAATATTAGAGGGGAAACCTATGTAAAACCACAGACAAGGGAAACTTAGTCAAAAACCTATCTTAGACTTAGTAAGTCTAAATACAAAAGTCATGTTGAAACAAAAATTAAAAATTCGGCAAATTTTTTATCTAAATTGGATGATTTTTGCTCGAGTTATCATGCTAAAACACACACACACACACACACAGACAGACATAACTTATAAAATCATTAAATTCCATGTTGATGACCCAAACTTTACGATACCGTAGAACGATGAAACATATAGGTGTGTAACCTCACTCACATCAACACAAATTTATATTACTTAAAGAGGTATTTCTGCCGTAATACCATAGTTCTAAAACCATTTATTTGGGTTCAAGGGGACCCAAAACCGAAAATTCCCAACTAAAAGATTTTACGAAAACATGTTCTTATACTGTAAAGGTATACTGTAGATACTGTATTATTATACTGTATCGGGGGAGAACGTAAAAAGTGATATATAACATTAGTAATTGGTAAAACGTTTACGTTGACTTGAGCTATTTTGAAATCAAAAAAGGTATACTTATTCTTCGTATAATCTACAAGTTAGAATAGAATATAGAATAAAGTAAAGTAACTGTGGCAAACTGTGTTTGCATTAGCAACAATGTAAATCGATGTAATGAATTGCTGGAAACTATAAGATATGGAGATTAATAGATGTTGAGTAAAATATGCATTGTTTGTGACAAGTATTTAAGGTAAATACTTTAGCAGTTTAATATAAACGTAAAGTAAAATGGAAAGCAAAGAGTAAGTTGGGAAGGTTGAACGAACATTTATAGCTTTTCTTCAAGCAATCTTTTGAAAACATCCATTATTCAGGAATGTTTTATTAAAAGCGTGACTTGAATACACCTCTGCTATATTAGTGAAATTCCAGATTTCCATCACCGTTCGTGAACAAAAATAATAATGTATTTTATTGGAGAAAAGAGTGTCTAGGTGCATAAATCCCTGATTGACGTGCAGATTAGCTGTAAATGTATTTTCTGGGTTATTTAAATATTGAAAGTTGCGAATAATGGCGAATAATCATCTTTAGGAAACCACATTGGAGGTTATATCTTTCAACTATAGGGTTAGTCAGACCATATCGTGGTTTATTGTTATGTTTTATGACAGACCAGGTCAGCGTCTAAATGAATTGTTTTTCAATGTATTTATAATTTTTTTGTCAATATGTTTCATACCATACACCACATTAGAGCATTTAACTCTTACTCGTAGATATAGTAGACCTGTATCTCATCACTAAGGCGAGAAGCGATTCTTTCGAACCTTTGGAAGCTAAAGTTTCACGACCTTTTATCTGAGGTCAGAAAATGAGCAAAGGTTGAAAAGACACTTTTTGCCCTTGTGAAGAACTATATTTCTCGTCATATTGCATTATTAATTAACAAACTAAGCTATAAAGCGAAATTATTTTTGTCTAAAGATAACCTCTCAAAATGACTTCCAGTTTGTTTTCAATTCTGATAATGCAAATAAGCAGGTGTTTGGTAAGTGATTCAATAGTGTCGTTTATTACGATTGATACATTATACCATCGATATTTGAGCGATCGATAACAATAGGTTAAAACCACAGAAAAAACCCGGTATGGATCATAAACATCAACAAATGACGTTTTTGGCCCGACCTAATAAATCAATCGATAAACAATTTTGATCGATACGATTGCCACAATCGAAATTTACAACTTAAATAGTCTTACAACTTAAATAGTTAAATGCGAGTCTATACTCTAGGGAGTAAAAATCAGGTGATCTAAATGATAACGACCTTTGTATAGACTCGCAAAACCTGCATTAAAACGGCTGTTTTTGCGGCAGTATGACGACAAAACGATTTTACCTCTAAACCTTTGTTTGTAGACTCCTCTGGTTTTTATCAGGCTACTCCCTGCTTTACATAAGTTCTGAGGGACTTTACCAGGGATTTGACCTCATACCTACACTCGTATGGTCACCATTTTAAAGTAAAATATTAAAGTAACTTAATTACAAGCAGTAACAAATAAATGAAAAGTAAAGATTTTGCTTAAAGAAATTTAGCACTAGTAAGGAAAAAAGGTGATTTGCAATGGTAAACTCAAAACACCGGAACATCCGAGGTTTTACCATAACACGTAAATACGATGTACTTATTTTTTTAAAGATATTAAACGTGTAATTTAACTTATTTACACAATTTATAACACTGTCTTTCATTGCAACAAAACATTGTCTATACGTTGTTGCAGCTTAGCTTGATCACACCACGACCGTAGTTGTATTTTATTGCGATCAAAATCACATATATTGATTTATTTTGTTGCCGAATCGTTGCTATTGTAGATGCTGGTGGATTATAAGAATCCTTACGAAGGAAACTATTTCCGTAATTGTTGATGTGGTGTAGGTTCACAATATCGTAGCATTTTATTAAGTGCTCGTAATTTAAAGACCAGCTAGTAAAAACTAAAACCGAAATAATTTTTGTAATATATAAAAAATACTGTAGTAATCGATTTTAAGGGTTTGTAATGACGTGGTGTGGAGGTAGATTTAGGGAGGGGAAACTCCCGTGGGGGCGGAAATTGAAGAGAGAATTCTCTCCATCGAGTTAGAAACAAGACAGGTAAACCGAAACAAGGTTGTATCTGTAAACGTCTATTTCTGTACTTCTTTAGAGTTATCTTGAAATAAAATCTTGATATACATTCGATAAAAGCCACTTTTACACAAAATGTTGTTAAACACAAAAATGTGTTTATTGTGAATGCTAAATGTAAGGGATTTCCGTTTTAAAATTGTTATTCCTCTCTGGACTGATTTAGCCATGTAAAACGTAACGATCTAAGTAGTTTATAAATATGCATTGGCTAGTTACTATCTTCGCAACCCTGATAAATCATAGCACTGCGTCCGTCACGGAGTTTAATCCATCGTCCAGTCGTACACTTACCTAAATTACTATTTTCTTTCATATTTACATTTTTTACATTATTTCTACATTTTCCTAGCGTCAATGGTTAATAAGTTATCTATATACAACTCAAGACACGCCATTAAAACATTAAAGCACATGCACCGCAAAAAACGACGATCGACTGATCAAAATAGCGTTTTCACCGGAATTATGAGACCTATAGGCGTTCATTTCACATTCAAACACATTTCAAGGGCATTTTGAAACACCATGTTTTTCTTCCATTTGAGTCTGTCACTGATGCGAGGTTACGTTGAGAGGTAATCCGTTAGTTCTATCAACTTTACCTTCGAATAATTCAATCCGTTTACTTTGCTTTGAGCAGCTACGTGTATGCGAACACTAAACTAAATTTTGTTAATTTAGGAGGCAGGACTTTCCTTACCCGTCCCTGGAAAGTTGTAAACCATTATATATTTATTTAAAATAAATTAGCAGAGTAAAACTGACTAACCTTATTACCTTAGAATAATTCCTAATCCATATTTTCACATTCAAAATGGGAGAGCAATATGTCACCTCTGTGTGTAAGGATAGAGAATCAGACAAGTATTAAAAGAGTAACAACTGGTGAAAGTTATTATCTCTCACAATTTTGTAGCTTCAAAAATAGGAAAGCCATCCAATCAATTTTTAAGCAAGGTAGACTTTTGTCATCTGTATGGATCAGCTAGAAACCATTTTAATGTTTGTTCCGTCTGGTGCCCATGGATAATGTAATTGTTTACAGTTAAGTGTATTGTTGTTTCAGTTATTTAAATCCTCGTTTAACCAAATAAAACAATCTAATCATAAACAATAGTTCGTCTCCTGGCTATATAGCCAAAAGGTAAAACACAAATCATAAAATTAACCCTAAAATAAGACAAACAAAATATTTAGACACCAGCGATCAGTGTGTCAGTGTCCTCATCTTAAACTATAAATGAAAAATACCCTCGCCGCAGCAAACCTGCAGACTAAGCGAATTTCTATTTACCTGGCTGGATTTCCACTAAAATATTCCCTGAAAATTGACAGATTTATTTCCTGTTTAAATAACGTTAATTTTAATGAGTTTGCTACTACAGGGAAGGTTTTGAGGTGTGTTTTTAATGAAATGTTGATAACTTAGAATGAAATAAACAAAATTGCCTAAATTTTATCAAAATATATCCATAAACAAGCAAACTACAACAGTTTATTTATTCTCCATAAGTGAATAAATTTACATGTGAATTTAAAACTTAAGTTTTTTTTATTATCTCCGTCACCGTTAGGCATACAACAACGCTTCAAAAATTATTTATTTTTTAAGCTGTACAAAGTAGCTCTACCCGTACGCGTAAATGCATTTTCCCTTCTCTCCCTAAAAAATATAATTGAGAGTGTATATTATTCACAAGTTTGTCACAGTCAAGTTGAGATGTAGCCTTAGCAACATTACATGAAGTACCTTCCGGACAATCAGATTTTCTATTAACATCTTCAAATATCTCAATACTGAATTTAAATAATAATACAAGTTTCAGGTAATATAAACAAAAATTAAATACTTTGAAGTGCTTTAGAATGAGTTTTTAGAAGTGTTGGTGATTGCAAATTCATTTGGAACACTCAGGCAATCAAAGTGGCTGCAATACTCTAGTATCGAGAATGTTGGATTGGGACTTCGATAGTAGTTTTCAACAGCAGAACAATTCTCTTACCCAGTCCATTGATTCGGAAGGTAAAAATGAAACCAATTTTAAAGTTGTATGAATAAGGGGTATTTTTCTGTTGACAATTGTTTCAATCTCGCAAACCCGTTTTATCTATATAACTCAGTGATTATTCAAAACATGAACAATAAACATCACAATAACGAATATTTCTAATTGTTTACATTAAAACTAAAGATAAGCGTGTTTTCTTTGGAAGAAAATTTTATTCCTAATTTTTTTTTAACTATAAAGATTAACTGTGACCAGTAATAAATAATTGATGGATTCTAATATAGTTTTGTCACTTGACTAAAAAACCAAATCTTCCAAACAAGTGAGTATAACGGAATATATTTAAATATTTAATGTGAATAGAGATCATTGAACTGTTTAAAGATAAGTTTTGTATAACAAAATATTTTGCTCATTCTGAAATAGAATATAGGTAGGCCTACAAGTGCCCATGAAATTTGAGAGTAATTTCGATCCTAATATTTCTTGATTTCTTAAATGATTAGGTGGCCCTCCCTACCCTAACTGCTGTGCTTCCTGCTGCGTTGGTACTAAATTTTGTTTCTATTTTTTTATTCAGGACCCAACGCGGATGTCCACAGACAAAAAAATAGAAAATATCTTAAAGGATAGTACAATTACTGTGGGCCAACGTTAGATGGGTGCAAGACTTGGGAGTCGAACTCCTCAAGGAAAAACATAGTAGGCTATATTTCATCACTAGGGTCTAAAGTGACTCTTTTTGACCTAAGGTCAAGTTTTACGATCCAGGCGAAGCCGAGGTCGGAAAATGAGCGGGTGTTAAATAAGACACTTTGCCCGTGTGGTGAACTATATTTTTCGTCATATTGAATCGTCAATTAACAAATATAAATAGATAACGAAACAATATTTATGAAAAGATAACCACTCAAAACTACTTCCAGCTTATTGCCACGATCCGAGAGGGTGAAAATGCTACTTTAGACCCGCAACGCATCTATTAAAAACGGGTGATTTTGCTACATTTAGAATACACTAGTTTTTAAAATAATAATGGAGAAGGGTGCGAATTAAAGTAAAGTTTGATGATGAGGTTTGTGAGGAGGGCGAGATGTAAGGGCACATTGTGAGAGACCCTCCCTTGAAATGTCACCACAATCCCGCAATCACAGACCGAATGATCCTCTTCTCGTCTCCCTCGTGGTCTAATTTCATGATTAAACCTCTTGGATCACAATGATTTTCTAGAAACATGTCAAAACCTTTTCATCTTAATTAAAAACGGCAAGTTATTGCAAAGTAGTGTAAACGACGATAGAGGGACCAATGCTCGGTGGATTTTAATATGTTTTAGAGATTAAGAATCAATTGGAATGTGGAAGGGTGTTTTTTGTTTTTAAAGTTAGGACAATTTTTGCTATAAATCCGTAACCAGGTTTCACCCCTCGCCACCATTTTTGTGAAGAGAATAAAATGTTCAGCATTTTAGCTAACTGACATAAACGCTTAGCTGTGTGTTAAAAAAATTTCAACCATTGAATATCCCACCACTTAAGATATAAGGTCAGTGATACGTTTTTCATTACAAGAAACTGACATTCAATACTGAAACAAGATGCTGACATTCATCGCCAGATGACTGAAGGCCATATCCCTAATGCAATGAGTGAGGGTAAAGTGCAGAAATAGGCTAGGGAGTTTAAAAATGGCAGTGAAAATGTTCACTTCTAAAGGAATTGTGTTTTTGGTGGTTACCCAGACTTCTCTCAGAGGACATCAAAGGAAAAGGTATTTCACGGCCAGTTTTACACTCCATAACCTATTTCAGCACTTTACCCTCACTCGTTGCATTCTGACAAATTGAATATGAATTTAAAGTAATGGAATAGTCGAGTACAATTGAGTTGGTTATGAAATAAAATACTCACAGTTAGTTATCTGATTTTACGTTTTTCAGCGTATGATGTTTGAATCACCGTACTTTTTGCATCATTTCAACGTACGCAACGTTCTTTCCTTGAGGCCTCAGCATATAATTATTTGTTATTCAAGAAACTCCTCGATGCCATAGTTTGCCACGTTTTGGTTTTCCAGCAAGTTAATTATCGGTGCAAAACATAATACAAACGCAAATAAACGCAAATAACACTTTAACAAGGACTTCTACATCTGGCTGTGCCTCAATTAGCTCGGAAGTGTAGAACCGTGTATATCTTCATACAGCTATTAGCTAGTTGTATTTTTCGCCAGGGTTAAAATTGAAACGTTTGTTAGATGGTTTAATGTAGATTTTGGTTAATAAATTTAACCAATCATTATGAACATAAACTCTGAAAGGTACTAATTTTTTTAAATTATTTGAAATATTTAGCACCTTTTCACCATATTTTATGTGTGCAAACCTAACGACATTCTATTTTACGACATATTATTTTATATGGGTAACTTTTTAGATGTTTATATTGATAGATGTTTATAACTTTATATTGATATATACAACTAATTAATTTACAGTTAGGTTTATTATTTGTTAGCTAATTGAAATATAAATCAAATATTGAATTTATCACAATTTTATCGCTTAAATAAGATATTGTATAGTTTTACAATTTAATAAAAAGTTTAAATATTTTCATCCCTCTATTAAAATTATATGTCCTATGTACTTTTAAAGACTAGTTCTTAAAAGATGTTTTCAATTTCAGGGTGCCTGTTTTTCTCTCGGATGTCTACTACTTCTCATTAGTAGTCCTGCAACTCCCCCTTACTTTATGGTTGGGCTGCTGTCTGAATAAGTATTAAAAACCCCTTCAAATGGTCTACAATATTTACGTCAGTAGATAAATACAACACATTTATTTTGTGATACGCCGTTTCTTCATTAAATGACATGAAAGCGTTTCATTAAATATAGGGTATCAAAAATTTATTTGGTAGTAAGAAACACCATACACATTTCCACATTCATACTGATCACAAGAGAAGTATAAAAACCCCGACTAGTGTAACGTATTACTCTTCCAAGCCTACAGAATTTAGTTTGCATGCAAAGAAATGTGAGTTAAATGTAGTGCATGAACAAAGCTATTTCATTTTCGATTATTTCTAAACTAAAAACAAAATTACATAACTTGCAGACAATAGTTAAAATTATAGTAAATATAGTTTTCTGAGTGCATGGATTTCTGGTACTATGTTTTGAAAACAAACAAAAATATTTACAGATATAGATTTGGGTATTTTTTGACGAATTCAACTGGACACGTTCATTGACTTTCAATTAGATGGATCCAATAAAAATGACACTTTTTCATAGGTAAATGGTTGTGGCAAACTAAATATTGCGTTTTGAATATTTGAATAAATGAACGATAAATGTTGAATAGATATATAAATTTGATTTATCAAAGCATGATTTGTATAATATACTTAACTTGTTGAGCTGATGCAGATGTTTAATGTAGCGGAATAAAGCTCAGGACTTAAAAGCCTGAAACGAAAATGAGAGACTCTAAGTGGAACTTGACGATCATGTTTGTGAGCATTATTATATAAAGAAGTTCTTACCTTTATAAATATTATATTAAATATTAGACTAATATGCCATTTATGAGATATTACAAGTAATACTACGCTTACAGCAAAATAAGGTGTAAGCTATTACAAGCAATACTGTTGAGTATCATATAACATCACGTACAAGTAACCTGATAACAAGGCTCTAGGTATCCAAGGCAAAGTTACTACATGTACATATTTGAATGTGAACTACCTTTGGTATTAACAAACCAAGTAGTTGATTACTTTTACTGATCCTAGTTAAAGTAATTAACACTAAGCAAAATGATATCGTTCGTACATTTGTCAAAAATAATCGGTATAAATAATTTATAATTTGACTTTTTGATTAGCTTTTGATTAGCTGATTAGACTTTTTGGTATACTTCTCAGTTATTTACTTTAAGAAATGATTTGGTCTTATGTGATCGTTGGTTTAGAAACAGTTTAAAGTAACTTGATCGCATCTTAGATTATAACTTTTTTAAAGGATGGTTGGAGTTTCTAGTTCCTCCTAAAACCTAATTATTGCAGGGTACTGATAATACTATAACCATTTAGTTATACGAATTTCCAAAATAAATTTTAGTCTGCACCTTCCCTCAGGCCATACAAAAATTGATTTACATTTTTTAATATCAAATGTTGCTAACTTTTTCTGCTGACTTTTGTACGGTTTATGTTATTAGTTTTATGTCAATATTCTTAATATAAATGACACTATTCATGTATATTTTGTACATAATGATTTGATTTGGTTTGATAATGATATTTTTACATTTTTTCCAAACTAAGTCTTTAGCCTCCAATCTATAATATTAAAACGAAACAGTGTTTTTTTATTTCACGATTCTAAACCAACCACTCTACGGATTTTCATGATTTTTGTGTTGAAAGAAAGATAATTTTGAGAACTAGGGAATGTCGAAGCCATAATTTTAGTTTAGGGTCCCAGTTTTTTAGAAATTAAGTTTTAATTTTTAAAAAGTCTAGCAGCCGACGCTAAGATTTTAAACTAGCTTTTGGCATAAAATAATTTGCTTAACATAACAGCTGTAAACATTCAGCTTTTGTGTCAAAAATTCAGCATTTGGATAAAAATGTAAAGACATACTTAGGGTTGACTTATTTATACTATGTTTAATGCTAATCATTGATACGTTCAATTCTTCTGTAAGAGGATTCCAGATTAATTAAATTATACGTAGTAAAATACTAGGATGTTCCAATTATTTTTTAAAGCAATCTTTGAAATCTTCGATTTGTTTTAGAGCAATATAATTTGTTTTAACTAACAGCTGGTTAAATATAAACTATGGAACTATGATGTTATTTTATTTACTCTTATTTTGTCATTGATTATAGGAAATAAGTAAGATTAGTAGAGATAATTAGACCACAGTTTAAAATAGCTTAGACCAAAATTAATTAAACCACAGTACAAATCGAGGCTCTGTACACGAGTCTTAATAAAAAGGATAAATGCAAATTATTTTACTGCTCCACTTTTCAAGGAAAGATTAGAAAAAAAACAATGTTTACATGTTTTAATTCTTCATGGTAGCTTTTTGTTTACAATTAATGTTTGTCTGCTTTAACTTTGTTTGGATTAGGCCCGGAAATATTGATGTCATAAAAAGAAGATCAAGAATAATCAGGAATCACGATTTTAAATTACCACCACAACCTCAGTCGGGTTTTATATAGAGATAAACAGGTGGATGACATAGATTGAACACAACGTCAACATTGACCTAGGATACTGCAATTAGACAAACCATCCTTTTATGAAATCGTGTTCAGTTGTGGTTACATTTGGGGAGGCCTATATCAGCCCCCCTAAACGTGAAAATATCACTTTTATTTTAACTATGAATATATTGTAGTTTAAACTAGCTAATATAGGAAATTACGATGTACATTTATTCAATGAGGGTGGGTAATTATCAAGGATAGAACCAGAACTGATAACGGTATGGATAATAAACATTGACAATTACGTCATTAGCTTTACTAGCGTGTTAACTTTTTATATTCCTGCTACATGTGACCAGTTCTTTTTTTCAAATGAATGTTATTTAAACCAAACAGCTGTTTCAAAACAAACTGTTATTGTTTTTACTTTTCTTTGTTTACACTTATTTATTTAGCAATTAATGCAGTGAAATTTATATAAAGGATAGGTGTGACGATTAGTTTTGATGTTAGGACACCAAAGTTAAATTATGTGTACTGTGAATTTTATTTTAGGTCGTTTCTATTCAGACCTACTGGAAATTGTGTATAGTAGTTGTATTGTGGTGATAATAATTATGGAAGAGGCAGGTATGCTATGGAAGGTGGTGTCGTTGACTAGGTCTATACACTTCTCAATTGACTATTACTCTCTCTACTGTAGGCTACTTATAATCAGTGTGCGTGTGTGCGAATCGGCTGCAAATCTCACTTTAACGCTTTTCACATCGTAAAAATTGCAGAATTGCAGTTTTATTGTAAAATTGTCGGATTTAAAATGCATATCGTATAGGCCTATGATGGAATAAAAACATATTTGGTCACACAAGATATGTTTACAAGATGATTTTTCACATTAAAACTTCAAGAAACTTTGTCTTTATATGTGTAAACTAGCTGATCTGAGTTGTACACGGTTTTAACTGACTACTGAATTCCCGTACGTAGGACGGGCTAACACCTCGTAGAAATAAAAGGAATTTAAGGAATACTAAGCTATACTAAAGCTAATACTAAGCTAATACCAACGTCTAGCAGCTGCAACCATCAAGACTACAAGTAATAATCACAAGCACGTTGTGAGTTAAATTCTGTAAAAGAGATGGATGCAATAGCTCAAGTATTTTGCTTGATATTAATTAGAACACCTTTGAACTATTCTATAAACCGCAGGTACTAATGATCGCCACTAGCTAATGGATGAAAACAACTCCCAGTGGACCTAACATAGTGACAGCGAAGTTGAAAATATGGAAATTAACTTATTCATCAGCATTGTGATGTAAATCTGGTAACTAACTTTTATGACATTTCATCAAATGTTGACTGTATAGTGTATAACATGTTACGAGCTAAAGGATGAACACAACTCCCAGTGGACCTAACATAGTGACAGCGAAGTTGAAACTATGGAAATTAACCTATTCATCAGCATTGTGATGTAAATCTGGTAACTAACTTTTATGACATTTCATCAAATGTTGACTGTATAGTGTATAACATGTTACGAGCTAAAGGATGAACACAACTCCTAGTGGACCTAACAGAGTGACAGTGAAGTTGAAACTATGGAAATTAACTTATTCATCAGCATTGTGATGTAAATCTGGTAACTAACTTTGGTGACATTTCATCAAATGTTGACTGTATAGTGTATAACATGTTACGAGCTAAAGGATGAACACAATTCCCAGTAGACCTAACAGAGTGACAGCGAAGTTGAAACTATGGAAATTAACTTATTCATCAGCATTGTGATATAAATCAGGTAACTAACTTTGGTGACATTTCATCAAATGTTGACTGTATAGTGTATAACATGTTACGTTCGGAACAGTTAAATTATATTGTAATTTAATGCTGTAACGTAATGCTGTAAAAGAGCAGTCGTATGTTAGAGAACACCTTTGCCTAAACAACAGCCGTATCATAACACTCAAAGAAATGTATTTGTTTAGATGTATTTATCGTATTATTGAGACATTTCTTGAGACATTGTCTTTACATCTTTAATGCTTGAGCAGTACATTATATTGGTGGCGTTTGGATTATAGCAGAAATTCTTATTCAGTAGTGCTTAAGAAAAAAATGCCTTTCAAAGCGTATATAAACACTGCTACAAGTATTGAAATTCACACATTCATTGGGGTTCGTGCGAACTCTTTTGTCTTTGTCCGGAGAGCAGAGCTGTCCACTCTCCTCACACAGAACTTTGTATTGACTTGAGCGATGCTTTTAGCGACTCTTTCCCACACACGGGCTTGAAATACGAACAAAGCTTTTTACCGCCATGGAACGGTTTTTGGGTTAAATTGTATTAAATGCATTATTGTTCTAAAAAAAAAAAAAAAAATTAAATGATTAAAATTGTACACCAATTATCCAAGTAAAATATAAATAACACTTTTAGGTGTTTCACCATCACTTCCATATAAATAAACCTAGACAAACAGCTTTAATTGAATAAATTACCGTTAAGTGATACCAGTATTTTATTTAGTATCTTCAACAACTAGAACCTAAAATGAATGTAGATGTGTTGTTTCTATGATTAACATAATCTATATAGGCTATTAATTTGAAACTGTTTTTCTTTGTGACATCTATTTTGAGAGAACGGCTGGGTGTAGAAACTCGGTAGAGGTGTCTAAAGAAAGGTCTTGGTCTCTAGATGAGCCATCAAAAGAGAAACATGGTGAATTCCCTTGGGGCTCTGCCCCAGTGGCCTTTAAATTCCTACCCCATGTTATTCTTATGGAGGAAAACAGGGTTTTTGTCAAAGCTAATTTGAGAGAACGGCTGGGCGTAGAAACTTTGTAGGGGTATCTAAAGAAAGGTCTTGGTCTGTAGATGAGCCATCAAAAGAGGAACGAGGTAAATTCCCTTGGGGCTCTGCCCCAGAAGCCTTTAAAGTTGCCTCTTCAGATTTGTTTACATTACGACCATATGCATAATTCTACATTACTTTTTAGTGAAACAGCTGTTAATATTTAAATTGTGATTTATTGAATTTGTCAAAATGAAGTACAGTAGCCTATTTGCAATGGGGTTTTCTGATTTTAAATTGGATTTTCTTCTGCATCGAATCATGTTTTGCAATATAATGTTCTATTACCAAATCAGTGGAAAATCCTATTATCACAGTAACTCTTTTCTTTTGGAGTTAACTTATATCTATTGTATGGGTTGGTTTCTGCCTTTTTTACCACTTCTTGGAGATTGTACGTAGGTGATAGGCCTATTCGTTGGCATATTGCATCTGTAGACGAAACTTGGGTTGGTGTATAGAATGGAAAAGAGTGAGAAATCCTGGACAATTTGATATAGGCTAAAAATAAAACTGAATTAACACTGTTCTACATTTCTTGAGCAATCATTGAAATAACCGATTTGCAAACAATGGAAACATAGAAAAAGTCAGAGAACACAACCAAGTAGAAGAAATAGAAATAATGTTTTTTTTTCATTTACTGTATGATCGTTATCATAGACAACCTAATGCGACTATGAGAGGGAAAATTTGTAGAAAACACTAAAAAAACAAGATTAGCTTTTTGAAAAAAGATAAGATATTTACAAAATATTTTGATTATATCTAACTGTTGTGTAGATTGTGAGTATTTCCATAATCTTTGAGTCGCCTGTAATGCAATTGCTCGAATTCGAGCAACAGGTACACTAGTTTATTCATATTTAATAAAAACGCTTGATAAAGAAAATACAATTTTTGTATTGAATAAGATAAGATAATGTTATAATGTATTGTAACTATGCACTTTTTATCAGTTCTAGCAAACTCTATTTCTTCGAATGTTTTTCCAGTTTTATTTTCTTAATTTTACGTTAAATTGTTTAATAACATAAAGATGCAAATACATTTTATGTGAGGCAAGTTGCGGACCACTTGGTCTTTTTACATTTAACCTCATCAAAAAAAGCATTTTTTTTATTATATTCACTATAATCACCTTAATTAACACATATATTTAGATTTATGCCTACGTCTCTTTTAGTTTCACCACTTTGTTTTACTAATCTACCTTGCTCAAATGTGAGTGAGTCATTGGATACTTGCGGTGTGATTTTGGGCGGAAATTGTGTGGAAATGAAAGTCATAATGAACTGTTGAAGCTGAAGAGATAAATAAGTCTGGAAGGTTACAAATGGCCACTAGTCACAGTGGAAAATGTTGAAGATAGTTTCATTTTCAACATTTCACAAGAAAAAGAACCTCGATCAAATATTTTATTTTTAATTTAATATACGCTTTTATTTTGTCAAAAAAATTCGCATGGAACTTTATCGTATATTATTAAAAGGAAAAATTATAAAAATACAGTCAGGCAGAGGTTGGCCTATTTTATATAGAAAGGATAGTTAAAAGTAAATAGATTTTCTCTATGATCTTGCAATATCTGTATTAGACACGGGAGAATTATGGAAAAGAAATGATATGAATCTCAGCAGTATCAATTTTTCATAAATCGAATTGCATTATTTGGTTTATATGGTATTTGCATAAAATAATGTGTCTTACGAGTGCTTAAAATCTGTCTAAAATATCTTATTTTCCTATAGTTTTTAATCACAAGTACGTATTGTTGTAAATATTTTTTGCCAGAAACCAATATGGTTTGTAGTAATGGTCAAGCTTCCATACTTGACTCCAAACCATAATGGTTTACAGTCAGTATTGTCCTAACACATTTCCCAGGATAAACTAAAGATTAAATTAAATGATTAAATTAAAAACAAAATCAGGACTCAGTTTTGTTTACAGTTTTAGTTTGTTTTTTATATGATTTTAAAATGCACCTTTCATCATGAATATATATTTTACTCTTACATACAATTCAAAAAGAATTTTCGTTGTATTGTTCCAGATATCAATATACATAATGTTCAGATGTAAAAGAATATCAAAGGTACATTTGTGTAGTTGCAGTAAGACAGACAAGGGTAGCTGAGATGATGGCATTTTTATGAGCCTAGCAGCGTATGAACAACGCGTCAGGAAACTTCTTTAAGTGTTTTCTTTGCATTATCTGCCGCTTGCTTTGTTTCCGAACGCGCAAACATCCTACAAGATACGGAATAAGCTATTATTCTTTTAATGTTACATTTCAACATCATAACAAATTATCCGGTTAATCATCGTTATCCATTTAACCCAAACAAAACTAATTAGAAAATGTCTGAATTTATAAAGATTCCACTAAACTGTAAAAGGCCATTTTAAATACGTCCCCAACGCAGAACTGTACTCTTAACTTATCATACGAAATGTTAATAGCTATTTACATTACAAGTGTAGTAAGAGCGTTTTTACATCACGCAGGTGAATGTTGTGCAACGAGCGAAGGCGAGTTGCATAATTCACCGAAGTGATGTAAAACACGCTCTTGCGTAACGTGTAACGTACAAGATTTTACCTGACCCGACAATATTCAGGAGGTTACGAGCAATATGCTTCATTATCAATTTCACTCATCTTCTAACAGTAACGTTCATTTACAAACAAAAGCTAGGTTAGGAAAATTCTTCAAAGCATAACGATAAAATTCAAACACACAGCTGATTTCTAGCGTTGAACGTCGTTGGCTCCATAGAGGTATATTTTTTAAGTTATCCACTCAATGTTATTTAAATGGGTTTCATTACATCACCGAGTGAGTTTTTTTCAACTTTACATCACTCGAGAAGTAAGGAAGTTGTATACATCACGCTTGGGATAGGGAAGTTTAACATGGCGGGTTAGGTAAATTCAGTTTAAATTAGGTTTCCAAGTACGACCCCTATATCCTAAAAAAAACTTATTTTAAAAGTCCCTATATTTAAATGCTAATACTATTTAATATTAACTACTATATTTAACCTATGCTCATGGATTTATACAACTAGCCACGGTATAGTTATATTTATGGTTATCAAATTATTCAATATATCAATTACGTTAGAATTTCCCAACATTTTGCCATTTGATAGTTTTAAACAATTATTTTAGTTTTTAAATAGGTGATTGTGTTAAACTAAAGTATTCAGCTGCAGTAGCCATGACACAGGAGGTATGCTTGTTTGAGTGATACACCATCGACGATTGCTAAATTGAAGTCAACACATATGATACGCTTGTGTTCTGCATATTGATTGTAATGGCTGATTGGACAAGGCTTCCATTGTATTGAGCACTACCATAGGGTGATAAAGTTATAGCTCAGACGGTATTATAAACTCAATAAACAACACATAATTTACTGTAAAATACCCCCGTCGCAGCAAATCAGCAGACTAAGCGAAATTTCATATCCCTGATTTTATTTACACTTAAATATTTCCTTAATTAGAAAGGTATTATGGTGTGTTTTGGTTAGCTTGGAATAGAATAGTTAAAATTACCATATTTGATCGAAATGCATTCATAAGAAAGCTATTTATATAAGTTTAATTATCATCATATTACCATCATATTAAAACGTGACAGGGTTTTTTATTTCACGATTCTGAATCAACCACTTGACGGATCTTCATGAATTTTGAAGATTAAAGAAAGATAATTTTCCATAGTTTTGAAAATTCATCTTTCTTTAATCTTGTTCGATTAAAGACAGGTAAGTTTCAAAACTATGGAATGTTTAAGCCATAATTTTAGTTTAGGGTTTCAGTTTTTTAGAAATTAAGTTTTAAAATTCAAAAGGTCTTGCAGCCAACCCAGCCAATCACTAGTTGAATACAACTACTAATTTATGATTTGAAATGTTGATAAATTTACACCTACACCTTGAAGGGCGATTTACCTACTCAAACAGGCTACAATTATCAAAAAGTAGTATATTTACAATCAATTTTCATAAACTGGTTCATCTCTTGTTTACAATCTGACTGTGGATAAACGTTCACTGAGGCATCAGCTGTTACATTTTATTCTATATTCACACCAGTATACAGAAAGTTGATCAGCATCACTAAATCTTTTGAAGTGAACTGTAGAAATAAATAAAACAAAAAAAGGGGGAATCCCTAAAACGAACTTTTAGGTAACATTCGTCACTCCGCTAGATGATACCTCAATCGTAAACATTGGTAAAGAAGGACAGCTTAAAAGGGATGTAACAGCGAAACCCCGGAGGTCATTCTACTATGGACATATGAATTGGAACGGAAGGTGGTTTCGGCCTCTGGGGACATCAGAATGAAATGTAAATCCGTTCAGGGTCCAGGTCTTACAATGAGACCTACGATAATGTATTATCTTGTATGGAAAATTCACTAAAAGCATAGATTAAAGGAGTGTCTACTCATTTAATCTATGCTTAAAGTGACGTGCCCAAAAATCACACCTTCCTAAAAGCTCGACAGTTTATTTTTATTTTACTGTAGGACTACTATTTTCCTGTTACATAAAGAATATGTAAACCATAAGTTAGAAGACAGTTGTGCCTTGTTTATACACTCATTTAATGCTTATACTTAAAATAATAATAACTTAAGCATATAGGGTTTGGCAACCTTAAGAAATTGAAAACTAACAGTCGTGGATGAGTATAATCCTGTTAAAATATAGGTTATAGACTCCTGATATAATCTTATATCTTACATCTAATTTTATAATATATATAAAATAAGGTAAATCGTGAAAAATCGTTGAAACATGTAGCCTATAGAAGATTAAAACGTGATTCAATGAATGATCTAACGTGCCATGGATTAAACATCAATTTGTTAAATAAGCAATGTGATGATTCTGCTTCAATTGAGAGGATTCCCCGTTTCATTTCTAGACTATTTCCGACGCCAACCATTGAAGACCCCTCCAAACCCTCCCTAACCTTTACATTACTATCGTGATAGGTTTGATAGTTTTAGTTTACACAAATTTTAATTGACAGTAATTGTGATCCAAATACTAAAAAAAAAAAAAAACACCTCAACTTGTATATGAGTTAATCTTTTGTATAGTTACAAGTATTGAATGTAAATAAAATTACGTAAATCTTAATAAAAAAAAACATTAAAATATTCGAAAAAAAAACTAATTTAACACTAAACATTGTTGAATTGAAATGGAATTTTATTGTATTTTTAGTTGTGGTTTAAATCTAGTTTTGAAATTAAACTCAAATGATGAAATACATATCATCACAAGAATTGGATATGTTTTCATTTAGTTACAGGAAACCGCCATCAAAGGCAATTAATTGATCTCATGAATCTTTATTTATCGCCCAAACACTATAGTTTATCCTTTCGTCTTAAATCTTCACTCCTGCGTGGGTCTTGTTTAAACATTTTTTGAGTATTGACATATTGGTTCTGTTTCACGACCTATTGGTTGTTACAAGGTGGAGCTAAGTTACGATGTACATATTTCACGACAGCCAGGAAAAGTGTACAGTCACGCCACCCTGCAACGTTGTAGAGCTGTGTTTGACATCATAGTGATAGTTACAAGGCAGCACTCAGGTAGAGTTTACAATGTACATATATCACGACAGCCAGGTTAAGTGTTTAGTCTCGCCACCCTGCAACGTTGTAGAGCTGTGTTTGACATCATAGTGATAGTTACAAGGCAGCACTCAGGTAGAGTTTACGATGTACATATTTCACGACAGCCAAGTTAAGTGTCCAGTCACGCCACACTGCAAAGTTGTTGAGCTTTGTTGGATATCGTAGTGATAGTTACAAGGCAGCACTCAGGTAGAGTTTACGATGTACATATATCACGACAGCCAGGTTAAGTGTTTAGTCTCGCCACCCTGCAACGTTGTAGAGCTGTGTTTGACATCATAGTGATAGTTACAAGGCAGCACTGAGGTAGAGTTTACAATGTACATATATCACGACAGCCAGGTTAAGTGTTTAGTCTCGCCACCCTGCAACGTTGTAGAGCTGTGTTTGACATCATAGTGATAGTTACAAGGCAGCACTCAGGTAGAGTTTACAATGTACATATATCACGACAGCCAGGTTAAGTGTTTAGTCTCGCCACCCTGCAACGTTGTAGAGCTGTGTTTGACATCATAGTGATAGTTACAAGGCAGCACTCAGGTAGAGTTTACAATGTACATATATCACGACAGCCAGGTTAAGTGTTTAGTCTCGCCACCCTGCAACGTTGTAGAGCTGTGTTTGACATCATAGTGATAGTTACAAGGCAGCACTCAGGTAGAGTTTACAATGTACATATATCACGACAGCCAGGTTAAGTGTCCAGTCACGCCACACTGCAAAGTTGTTGAGCTTTGTTGGATATCGTAGTGATAGTTACAAGGCAGCACTCAGGTAGAGTTTACGATATACATATTTCACGACAGCCAGGTTAAGTGTCCAGTCACGCCACCCTGCAAAGTTGTTGAGCTTTGTTGGATATCGTAGTGATAGTTACAAGGCAGCACTCAGGTAGAGTTTACGATGTACATATTTCACGACAGCCAGGTTAAGTGTCCAGTCACGCCACCCTGCAAAGTTGTTGAGCTTTGTTGGACATCGTAGTGATAGTTACAAGGCAGCACTCGGGTAGAGTTTACGATGTACATATTTCACGACAGCCAGGTTAAGTGTCCATTCACGCCACACTGCAACGTTGTTGAGCTTTGTTGGATATCGTAGTGATAGTTACAAGGCAGCACTCAGGTAGAGTTTACAATGTACATATATCACGACAGCCAGGTTAAGTGTCTAGTCTCGCCACCCTGCAAAGTTGTTGAGCTGTGTTGGACATCGTAGTGATAGTTACAAGGCAGCACTCAGGTAGAGTTTACGATGTACATATTTCACGACAGCCAGGTTAAGTGTCCAGTCACGCCACACTGCAACGTTGTTGAGCTGTGTTGGACATCGTAGTGATAGTTACAAGGCAGCAATCAGGTAGAGTTTACGATGTACATATTTCACGACAGCCAGGTTAAGTGTCCAGTCACGCCACCCTGCAACGTTGTTGAGCTGTGTTGGACATCGTAGTGATAGTTACAAGGCAGCACTCAGGTAGAGTTTACGATGTACATATTTCACGACAGCCAGTTTAAGTGTCCAGTCACGCCACCCTGCAACGTTGTTGAGCTTTGTTGGATATCGTAGTGATAGTTACAAGGCAGCACTCAGGTAGAGTTTACGATGTACATATTTCACGACAGCCAGGTTAAGTGTCCAGTCACGCCACCCTGCAAAGTTGTTGAGCTTTGTTGGACATCGTAGTGATAGTTACAAGGCAGCACTCGGGTAGAGTTTACGATGTACATATTTCACGACAGCCAGGTTAAGTGTCCATTCACGCCACACTGCAACGTTGTTGAGCTTTGTTGGATATCGTAGTGATAGTTACAAGGCAGCACTCAGGTAGAGTTTACAATGTACATATTTCACGACAGCCAGGTTAAGTGTCCAGTCACGCCACCCTGCAACGTTGTTGAGCTGTGTTGGACATCGTAGTGATAATTACAAGGCAGCACTCAGGTAGAGTTTACGATGTACATATTTCACGACAGCCAGGTTAAATGTCCATTCACGCCACACTGCAACGTTGTTGAGCTTTGTTGGATATCGTAGTGATAGTTACAAGGCAGCACTCAGGTAGAGTTTACAATGTACATATTTCACGACAGCCAGGTTAAGTGTCCAGTCACGCCACCCTGCAACGTTGTTGAGCTGTGTTGGACATCGTAGTGATAATTACAAGGCAGCACTCAGGTAGAGTTTACGATGTACATATTTCACGACAGCCAGGTTAAGTGTCCATTCACGCCACACTGCAACGTCGTTGAGCTGTGTTGGACATCGTAGTGATAGTTACAAGGCAGCACTCAGGTAGAGTTTACGATGTACATATTTCACGACAGCCAGGTTAAGTGTCTAGTCTCGCCACCCTGCAAAGTTGTTGAGCTGTGTTGGACATCGTAGTGATATTTACAAGGCAGCACTCAGGTAGAGTTTACGATGTACATATTTCACGACAGCCAGGTTAAGTGTCTAGTCTCGCCACCCTGCAAAGTTGTTGAGCTGTGTTGGACATCGTAGTGATAGTTACAAGGCAGCACTCAGGTAGAGTTTACAGTGTACATATTTCACGACAGCCAGGTTAAGTGTCCATTCACGCCACACTGCAACGTTGTTGAGCTGTGTTGGACATCGTAGTGATAGTTACAAGGCAGCATTCAGGTAGAGTTTACGATGTACATATTTCACAACAGCCAGGTTAAGTGTCTAGTCTCGCCACCCTGCAAAGTTGTTGAGCTGTGTTGGACATCGTAGTGATATTTACAAGGCAGCACTCAGGTAGAGTTTACAATGTACATATATCACGACAGCCAGGTTAAGTGTCTAGTCTCGCCACCCTGCAAAGTTGTTGAGCTGTGTTGGACATCGTAGTGATAGTTACAAGGCAGCACTCAGGTAGAGTTTACGATGTACATATTTCACGACAGCCAGGTTAAGTGTCTAGTCTCGCCACCCTGCAAAGTTGTTGAGCTGTGTTGGACATCGTAGTGATATTTACAAGGCAGCACTCAGGTAGAGTTTACGATGTACATATTTCACGACAGCCAGGTTAAGTGTCCTGTCACGCTACCCTGCAACGTTGCAACGTATAAACACAAGTCACAAGTCTTTTGTTTTATTTATCTTTGCTATAAACTAACATAGTCAACCAACATAGTCAACCCGTAAGGCCAACAAAAAAATTTTGACTTTCAATTTCATTGTTTTTAGGCAAGAAATAAATTATTTACAGCATTTGAAAGAAATCGTCCAAGCTATTTTCGAGATCAGCGCTAGCAAGCATACAATTAAACATACAAGTAAACATTGCTCGTATAAGAATATAGGAGAAAATAACATAGCCTAATAAATACATGAATCTTCCTGCAGTGCAGAGTGGTTAAGAATTTTAATTAAAGTAGAAAAGACTCTAACATGAGGTTTTAATTAAAGCTAGAGTGTTCACTCTCAGGTCTATTAGCTTCTCTCAGCTACCTGCGTGGGTTTCTCTAACCTCTAACCCCTGACGAGATGTTTTATGAATTCAGATTACTCTGCTTGATAAACACAACAAGCTAACCTGTTTTATGTTAATATTATGATACATCTAAAACTAAAATAATCCTGGACATGCTGGACAAGTGATTTTTACTGTGGTTATAAAAGTTACTAATAAATGTATTTAAATTTATGATTTTTATAGTTTAAAATATTTAGGTAATTAGGTATACAGTAGTAAATTTTAGCAGAAGAAAAAAACATGTTGTTCAACATGTTGAACAATTTCAAATTTTGAACCACATATTTTTTTTACTGAATATGAATGATCTACAATTATCAAGATCACAACATTTAAATGATGATATTTGTTGAAATTCAATTGTATACTTATATTACTAAATCGGTAATATATAATGCATTGCGTTGCATTTGCATACGCTCAGTGGTAAAAGTGCTCGCCTAACAATCACTCAGCCATACACGACATAAAAAACCAAGCTGGTTGGTTTAGCTGGGATTTGTTTGATGTGGTTATAAGTTTATTTTTTAGGTCGCCGGTTCGATCCGGAGAAAGATAGTAGCTTTTTGATAGTTCGAAAGTGGTCCCACCTCTCCCTCCCTCTGTTATTGAAATGAATTTAATTGGGCTTTAAATAAAATGACCTTGACTGATGAAAGGGCTGATCTTAAAGTCAGTAACAAAGCTACACGGATCATCTTACACAATTAATTCTAAATTCATTCTTTACTCATATTTGGGTTAAAATACGCACCTAGTTGACGTTCCCATTACAACTGATTCACACTTCATTATGTTAGATAAACGCAATTCGACTTATTCGCAAGTATTCGACTTACTTACATGGATATATCTATTACAATACAGCCCTTAACATTTGTAATGCTAATAAACTGTTAGTTTATTAAGCATGTATTCAAGTAGCTTACATTTTAATTTATTCATTTATTAATTTATTTATTTGTTTACGGATGCACCATTTTTACATGAAAAATACAATAAACTTACATACAGAAGCAGAAAAAAATCACAGGCCAGTACAAAAGTAGTGAAAAAAACTGGAAAACAAGACTTCAATAACAAGACTTAAAAAGATAAATAACAACTATAAATAACAAAATATAAATAACTAACTATGAATAACAAACTATAGGTAACAACTATAAATAACAAACTATCAGAACAAGTTGACAAAACAAGAGATTCGAAAAACAAAACCAGTATAGAAACAATACAATGATGCAATGCAGTGCCGAGTGAAACTTCAGTAAAGAGGCAGAACAAACTTCATAAAAAACAGATAAAACTTGCAGAAAAATAACAAAATGATAAACTCTGTAAAAGAACAAGATATAACAATAACAATAACAACAGGATAGACTATATTAACAGAAATAAATAACAATGCAATAAATAGAAAATTTGGAAACATGCAAATATTGATGCAGGAGTTCAGGATAGAGTAGGAGTTCAGGATGGAGTAGTACAATTTCAGATTTGGCAAATATAGTATTATGTATTTGCTATAAATCAGAAGTGTTACGTAGGTACTTATTTAAATCAAACACAGATTCCACCATTGAAAGGGAAGCACCAATTGTTTACAAATTTCCAAGAAAGGTAATTCTGTTGAGTGGTCTTTTTCTGACATGTAACATATTAAGTTAAATTACTGTTTTTTTTTCTGTTCAGCTAGACAAGATGAAACTAGCCTAGGTAAAAGGCATTTAGGTCAAAGGAAATTTTAAGGGCTACAGACTTCTCCGGTGCTAATAATAAACAAAGGTTTTTTATGCATTTCAATTTGATCCTTTACTGATTCTCATGATATTTAATGAATGAATTTAGTACAAAATATAAACAACGCAATCAATTATATAAATTGTAATATTGCGAATTTTTTATTGAAACATATGTTTGAGTTTTGGTTTATTTACATTGCGCATGACTAGGATTTCTATTCCTTAAATTGAAGCAAAATATCGAACTTCTTCAGTAAAGGATGATATTAGATTCAAATCATCTATTGATTGATTGATTGATTGATAATTGTCAAAACAATAATAGTTTAAATGGAAATACAGATAGCTTTGACTATTGACAGGACTTTAAAAATCAACGATTCGCATTAAGAGTAGATTGCTTATAAGTAGATATACGTATAGGTTGTTAAAAAAATCATTAAAAACTGGAAAATCTTTTAATTTTTAGTAATTTAATGTGAAAGGCAATTGGTCAAAGTACGTATAAGAATCCTATATTGGTCGGCTAATATATGATTCGCAAAGGTGTATAATCAAATGACTTTTTGACACAATTTTACCTATCATTTAAATTCCACTAAACATGATCAGAAAGTCTCTCAGGGAACGAAACAATTCATGTGTTTCAAAAGGGTGGGTGTGGGAGTCATCAACGCCAAAATACACGCAAAGCTCTCAACAGCATAATTATGTGTATGGGCCACATCAGAGACGGAGTATTTACATTGCAAATATGGAGCTTTTACATCACAATATTCAGATAATATTTAGCATTCACCAGACGTTCATTCTGCAAACGTCATTGTTATGATTTGGATGGGATTGGAAAACAGTTTTAAATATATACGAGAACACCTGAGCTGAATTAATTGTTACTATTCACCGATGTACATTAAAATGTGACGATTGTATTGCTGGTCTTTTGTGGTAACGTATATCATGTTATATTTAATTTGATTGCATTTAACTGGCAATGAGGATATTTTAAAATTTTCTTTAAATCTTTGTGTAAAGAAACTTACTTGTTTACCCGATTTAAAATGTAGCAGGTTCGGTTCTAAATTAACGCATGCCGCATTATTTAACTGTAGATTTGATTGTGCCGAATACCCATTGATTTATAATACATATAGTTAGTGAGGTGGTAACTCTAACATAGATAGTTGACATTATAAATGCTTTATAATATTACAAAAAGTCAAGCTATGAATGAAAATTGGATCAAACATTTTAAATTTTAATATTGTTGCTGCATGATGTAACCGTGTTGCTTTTAAAAAATATATTACAGACTAACGTTTAACAAAATGACCCAAATTCTGTACTTTACCTAGAAAGTAAAAATAAAACCCTATCCAGTAGTGGTTAGATTGAGTAGTTTTGGTTAAATTCAACCAATAATTACCATGCACAATCTTAAGTGAAATCATTGAATATTTTATGACTAATTATGACGACAACACTCAAAAATCAAAAAGCTTTCAAAAATCATGTGCATCAAGTTTACATCTTAAAACAAATGTGTAGTTTTGTCACCTATTTAACTGACCAGCTGTTTTGAGTTCCGCATCCCCAAAAATCATTAAAAGTTTAATGACTTTTATTAAATCATTAAACTTTTTGGTAAGTTGGAATAAATTGTAACTTATAAAAATATTTTGTAAACTATTTTAAATTAGTATTTCAAACCAGGTTCTTGACTTTTAAATTGGAAAAAGTCCCCAACTGACTTCACAACACAAATCTCCTTAAGCAAACATTGCTGAACCTTGTTGACGGTGGTAATCGCGTAGAGGAACATTCGCTAAAACAATCCTGTTTCCCCAACCGATGATTGAAAAACAAATCCTACCATTTACATCTGTTTGCGTGTGTCTCTACGTCGCAAGTCATTATTAATATTATTTACCTGTGTTTAAGCTATTATCTCGTTAAATGCATCTTAATGGATGAAACACATTTTTAACCCATATTGTATAATTAATTTTTCCTTGGACGCGAGGCTATAGCTCGATTGTTTTACTTGACCTAGGGGTTGCGGCATCACCAATTAGTTAAAACCGATTGATGATTTGGCGGGATTTGAACCCAGGGCCTCGTGCTCTACCACTATACCAGCTCGCTCCCCACTTAGATTGGATGATTGACAATAGATTGATTACTGTGTTGCCGTGTTGTTGCTTGTACAATAACAGATATTCCAGAACTATTATGGAGTTTATATTAAACTTTTAACGTAGTAGACTCAGTATAAGAGATACATTGATCGGTTAAAGTAAAATCTCTTTGATTAAAAGTTGGACTTTTTTCTTTTTTACACGTTTTTTTGTAATTAATTATATTCTAATAATTTGCCACCCTATATTAAGGGTTAAGTGTTACATTGATATGATCACAGAGGCTAATCCAGGATTTGTGTGTTATAATAGGATATTAAATAATCCCTATACCTCTGTAATGCTGAGCCCTTTATACCGCGAGTTATTTAGTTATTTATTACCCTAAAAATTCAAATCAAGAAAAATTAACCCGTTATAATAGTTTTCAAATGTGAAACACACGGTGAAATAACCCACGAATGCCAGTCTCATTATTACACTTGAATAACAGGTAAACATTTTAGGTTCTCTTCTTTGCATTCCTTTTAAGAGTTTCAGATCAAGAAGACAACAACAAAAACACAATCTTTCACCTCATATTCTATCCACGGATTAAAGATTATAGAAGAGGCCTGTAGAGGTAATTTATATTTTCTTCGCAACAAAATTTAGACTGTATACATGGTTAAATTATGATTGGTGTTTTGTGTGCTTAATTTGATCCACAATAAGTTTAGGTTGTAGATTATCTAAATAAACAATGTAAGAATGTAACAACTCTCCGGCATGTTGCCATAGAGTAAACACGCTTTCCGATGTCTTTGATCTTACCTTTTGATCCTTGTGTCCACAAACAACTAAGTTGAAAGAGGCTAAAGTAAAAAAAGTAATTGATTGCTGCGTTCAATGTCAATATGCAGCCATAGAGGTTACCAAGTTAGGCAAGAACTTGTTTTCAAAATGTCTTATAATATATTAAAAATGCATAGAATAAAATCTTCGAAAGTATCAAGGAAATAATAATATTTTTTTGTAATTTATTAGAAAATTGTCTAAAAATATTAATCAGCACTGCGCTAGAAATGGATGTTTATAGCTAATTTTAGTATACTTTTAGTATGAGCTATCTATTTTAGTTGAAGATGAGCTAATAAATGTCATGTTATATTAACAAATTAAATGTAAAATGACACTTTACACCTGTTAACATAGGTATTTACATTACAAAAACACTTATTCTAACCACATAGTTACAAGACTTGCAATGCAAGAAATATACTATTATATTGTAAAGGTAAAAATATTGTGTCGTTCGGCAGCCAGAGTTCGTAATATGTGGCCTTTTTGTATTGTCAAATATTTTTTTCTTCCTTTCGTACTACTTCATTTTGTTCCTGTTATTAACTTAGCTAGGTACATTTTTATACTGTTCGACTGAATAATGTCGGAACGAAAATCCCGAATTGTTTACCTCTTGCAAGGAGTGAAATAATCCCGATTGAAGAAAAAGGCATCGTCAATGTTACGTGATAACATGTATAACAAAGAGGATATGCACAGAGATTGAACTAATATATTAGGCCTAACACCATATTTACTTACGCAAAGATTTGACGAAGCCTGATAGTGATCTGAAAAAATAAACAACAGATAAAAGACACTTATAAAGAAAATAATAAAGTATTGGTAACATTGTAGTTATTGTGATGAGACTCAATATATACAAGCCGAAGTATATATAATACTCTTTGCCAATTTTCAATTCACGCTGGAAACATCAAAGCTGCAATACTAATATTTATAACTGTATTACACTGTTTAATAAATCAATAAAATTGTATTTGCACGTTTTAAGGGAAACAGAATAAAGGTGCGTTATTGTCAGTTGTTATTAAATGGAAGTACCTTATTCTCTTTGATTTAGCTTGGCTTGCTTGTGTTTGGTTTGGTTTCAATTGATCAGTTGAAATTAATTAACGTTTACTCATTTATATCCGTTTTAGATATAGTATAATGGTGCAAATCTCAATTTAATTGATAATTTAAAACATGAACCCACAGTGTGATTGATAGGAGAAAATGTTGCCTAATATAATATAATAATAATATAATAATATACACTTGCTCTGTAGGCGATACATCAGCTACATGTGATGTTCGGCTCTATGATCATTGGAGCAGAAAAGCCGTTAAGTGGTCTTACATACATTACAACACGAGCTGTATTGCAACTACGACAGACTTGTATTATTATACTTGCAGATCTCTTAACTGATACAAACACACAAACAGTTTAGTTACATACCAAATACACACTCTTTGTTCCAGACATATATTACGTATTCCAAGAAAGTTATTACAAATATATTATCCATATTCGAATTTTGAATGTGATAAACAAATGTAGTTGAAATTATTGATTTATATAAATTCAGTAATCGTTCACAAATGCGATCCAGTATACGATCCAGTATAAAGATTGAAATTTGTGATAAATTTATTACTTTTTCCGTCGTCATCAAGGTCATAAATGTAACTGTTCTGATATCAATAATTACCATGATTTCATTAATATGAAGATTGTTGATTTGTTATTAATAATTTGAATTTTTGAATTAATAATTACTACCCTGGATAATAATGTAAAGTTTATGTACTACACACAGTTGCGTGTCTTATTACTAATCTCTCTAAGGAAGGATTTGTGATTGCCACATTAAGTGTGTATTACCATAGATTAATGGAGTGGTTTTAGTTTCGCCTTGTTTTCAGTACTTTGAACTATTAATGTTGTTGCTGTTCTTTTTACTTCCGTAGGTCTTTTTACGAAGATTAAAATAACCAATTAAATGCTATATGAAAATAAAAACAAACAAATTGTATATCAGAAATTAGATACTCACTGGTTAGAAAAGTACTCGTCTCTACAAAAAGGGAGTGTGGTCTAGTGGTAGAGTGCGGGACTTCTGTCCCTAAAGTGCAGGGTTCAAATCTCGCCTAATCACCAATGTATTTTATCCAAGTGCCTAAAGCCTAGTGTCCTAAGGCATAAATCTGTACAACCGTATGCATATTAAGGATATTTTCAAACAGAATTAGAATTAACATATTTTTTTGCCTGATTTTGGGTGAATGTATAAATTTATGTGGGGACACATTTATCATTGAATATTGGAGCACTTGCGTTGCCACCAAGCTATAGAGTTGAAAGATATCAACTGTTACGTTACGAGGAAACTTGTTTTAAAAGGTGGATGCTTGATGCTACAGACAAATTTGGTAAAGGAATATGATTTTCAGTAAACATTTTAAAGTAGAAGTTGTAGCTAAACAACAAACATTTGAAAAATACATTAAAAAATACACTAATGCAGCAGCTTTCGATCCAGTCCTAATTAATCATAGTGGTGACATTGGAATCTAATCACATTACTAGAGAAACGGATCGAAGTTTTGTGTATCGATTCAAGTAATGAAAATCTCGGTCGTGGTTAATGTACGAGATACGCTGAAACTAAAACCTCTCTTACTATTCAATGATTTTATGTGGGTATTTTATCTACATTGTGGAAAACTGTGTGTTATTTAAGAGAGTTATGTGTTACTAACAAAACGATGTAAAAGTTTTGTGAAATATACCAAATTTAGCGGTAAAATTAAGTTTTTGCTAAACGTAAAAAGACTACATATGCGTAAACATTTCATAAATCAGATATAAAGAACCGCATTATTTTCTTCTGCGTCCTCTTATCGTTGCGAAGCTTACCTAAATAGGCTATTATAAACATTCGTATTCTTGAGTGTGGCAGATTGCGTGAAAATATAATAAAATCTAAGTTCTTACCGTCAACGCAATCAGGAGTAATATTCCACTACGGCCGTTTCGGAGATGACTCCATCGTCAGGTGCGTAGTGGTACACTAAACTATAGTCTTGTCACATTTAACACGAGTTTTCTTCATTTGCATTGCGTCAGGGGGTGAATAAATAATACACATATATTTACAGGACGGACACACTACCTTCGTGTTTTCGTGTGTCCGTCCTGTAAATATATGTGTATTATTTATTCACCCCCTGACGCAATGCAAATGAAGAAAACTCGTGTTAAATGTGACAAGACTATAGTTTAGTGTACCACTACGCACCTGACGATGGAGTCATCTCCGAAACGGCCGTAGTGGAATATTACTCCTGATTGCGTTGATGGTAAGAACTTAGATTTTATTATATAAACATTCGGTAGCCTGCACAGCGCTATGTAGCCTGAATAATTGTCAAGACTTGACTGAATTCAAAGAACGATGGATTCTATAAATATATATATTTTTAAATTCTCATAGATTGTGTAGTCAATGAATTTTGTTGTCTAAAATCGATGACACAGTATACGGTATATTTGAAGAACCAACTTCTTCTCTGCCGCGTCTCCTCTCCGGTGCAAAGCAAGGGTATATCGGCAAGTTTCTAGGTGAAAAATTTAAGGTAGCTTCGTTTGAATGAAGACTGTTGAGAGAAAAACTGCTCCTAGAGAGCACCACTTTGGGCGGATATTCTTGAATAGTTTAATAGGGGTTTTATTGGCTAGAAAACCGATAGGTGAATGCCACTATCATAAAAAAAATATTTTTCAAGAGATAAACTTAAAAATGGAAAAGATAAGGTTGTTCACAATGTGGAGAATGTTTAAATTTCTCATTCCCTAAAAAAATCTTGAAATAATATTCCTCCGCTCAACACTGTTCTGGAAGCAATCCTAGTTTATTACTGTCAATCAGCTGTGTGATGCGCTACAAGACCGCAGAGGAGGATGAGTTCCGTCATAGCCTCGTAAAGCGGCTTTTCGCTGAGTGGTTCTTAAAATTATTATTGCTTTACAGTTCATAAAACTTCTGACAAGGTATGTGTTACTATCAATCCTTTAGGTTGTTTTGTTTACATTTACGGCCAGAAACAGGCAGTGTCATGCTTTATGATCCCAATCCATTGGTTCTCAGATGTAACCAAACAGTGGCCTAGTTACTTGAGACTTTTATAATATGGCATACATTTACACTAATCAAACCTCTTTCTTTCTGAGATAATTATGGTTCGGAGGCCAACTATTTAGACCATCAATCAGGGGAAAACGTCTCCGTAGTTTTATATCTTCCTCTATAGTAAGTTCTGAAACAGCTTTTGGGATTAGTTAAGAAATAACTGACTCTTATGTATTACTGACTTGTTATGTATTACAATGTTATTGTTATGTATGTCTCACATATTATTATATTTTATCACTAAGGCCTAAAGTGACTCTTCTATTTGACCAAAGGTCAAGTTTTACGATCGAAGCGAAGCCGAAGTCGGAAAATGAGCGAGGGTTAAAAAGTCACGTTTTGCCCGTGTGGTGAACTATCTGTTTCGCCATATTGCATCATTAACATAATCACAACATAATCAACAAACAAAACGAAATATATTTTTGCAAAGATAACCTCTTAAAACGACCAGCTGGTTTTAAATACTGCTTAATGCAAATAAGAAGCTGTTTTATTAAATGAATCAATCATTTCGTCTATTACGATTGTGTTACAGTACATTGGTACCATCGATATGTCGAGCAATCGACAACAATATGCTAAAACCTTACCCAATAAATCAATCGATAAATAATTTCGATCGGTTTGATTGCCACAATCTAAATTTACAACTGTTTACAACAGGTGATTTTTACCCCCTTAGAGGTAAAAAGAGACCTTAGAGGGGGTATGACGAAAAAGGTATTTAACTTGATAAACATTGGTAGCCAGAGTATACGGCACATTAAGTTGTATTATTGAGTAAGGGGTATATATAAAATCTAAATATACCAATATACTGAATTAAAAACACAATGTCCAAATTAGTAAATGTTCTATGGTTTCATCTTGATCATACTAAATCCTCTGACAGTCTGTCTGATGAGATACCATATAATCAGAATGAGCCGAACCAGACGCTACGTTGAGCTCCTCCGTCGTGAATAATTGCAGCCTTTTGTGGTGTTGTCACTCAATACTCCCTTGAACTCAACCTCCCCTCTGACATCCCCAGGTAAGTCAAGATGTTAATGCACGACTCTAGCAAATAGAATATCACCCAGTTAGTAAAGCTAAAACATCCATTATCTTAGTTAGCATACGCATATATGCTGTTGTTATTTTTAATAAACAATAGGAAAAAAAAACCATAATTTTGAAGAATGTGGTTTTAATAGTAAAGGTATTTGTGACTAAATATCTCATTAAGTTTTTTTTGTAAATACGAAGTAATGCTAAGTTAATTGGTTTTATCTTTTAATAAATATCAAACGTATCTTTGCCACAAAGTAGAACTATGTGGTTGGGCGAGTGAGGGTTCTTTACACATTATACACATACCCAGGCCAGTAAGTTACCTAACTAGACTTTGTGGTATGCACTCTACTATGTTAACTTTTTGTAAAACCCGAGATGTTATTAAAGTATGAATAGATATGTTTTGTGGAGTACATTATTAATATCCTGCAAAAGATACATTTAAATGCTTTATATTTTAAACTGTGATGTCAATATTGGTCCATGAATTATGATAATTAATGAAATGGGGGATGATAAAATAATGGAAAATAAATTAGTTTTACTGATGTACTTATATTACAGTTAGATACTGTTATAGTTTTCATTCTTAAATTTTTAAGAGTGCTTGTTTTTAAATTAAAATGTGTTATACTTTTTAAAATACCGTTGTTTGTTCTTTTGATTTTACTTTGTCATTTACGTTTTTATTTAACAAAAAAATTATTCAAAACAACATTTTCCTTGCTCATTTTTCATATCATTTTAAAGGTCTAGATGAGACAAATACAACGAAAAAAAAATGAAAAATGGATGGTCCTGAAAAACGTTATGGCTGTTAAACGTTCATAGAAAATATTATGGTTACGTTTAAGAATAATCATTAGAAAAAGTAGGCTAAATGTTTGCAATTTTTCGGCTAGTAAGTTTATTTAATTCTCTTGTGCATTTAACATCGTAAATATGTTTTGGTTATTAATACGGAACTGACTAAACTGTGGTCTTGTTCTAATCATTTCGTTTAACTACTCGATACTTTTATTTCATTTTGTTTATTTTTACACTTCAGTATATAGATGGGTGGAAAAAGTCCCGGAACAACAAAATATCTGTTTCCAGGTTCAATTTACACAATTGAAACTTTGCAAATTTTTTATAGGTATAAAAACCACTTTCTTAGAATATGGCTGATTTTTCACCTCCTCTGGGGGACAGCCCGTCAGGAAAAATCTTAAATGTAAGCATGGGTTGTTGTTGTTATGCATATCATTTTAAAGGTCTAGATGAGACAAATACAACGAAAAAAATGAAAAATGGATGATCCTGAAAAACGTTTTGGCTGTTCATCGTTTTGATATGCTGCATGTTAAATGAGCCTTATTCTAAGATTAAATTATTTTTATATGTTCAATGTATTATTCGTTCAACTCTGCAAATTGTTTACGGGTATAAATAAGTAAATCCATCCTCTTTAAAAATATCTGTAATACATGATGATGTTCCGGGACTTTTTGCCACCCCTGTATTTTTTATATAATAATTCCTATCACATTATTCATTGTAAAAATGTTCAGTATGTGAAAGTTTTAAAAGTTGGATTTTTTTTTACGTAGAATATGCTAAAAGAAAATAAATCCCACCTTTTTTTTAGAAAATAAAAAAAAACTCAATTGTACTGTTAATTATATTATTCGGCTCTTTCAAAGACAAACTAGATGCCTACGTATTTCACGGCCATTATAGGTAGAACTTCCCTTGTATGTACTCTGCATCGTCCGAGAGTGAACGCTACTGCAATCAAAGGTTGAATAGAAGACACCCTCAAAGCCACACTTTGGCAATAATTTATCACTTCTCAGAGGCTTTGGGGATATATTTAGTTCAATGGTTACATTGACAACGGCCAACTCATTAGTGGTCTAACATAGACTTTTATGGCGTGGTCTTTCAGACAGAAAGTCCTTCAGTTAAATTACTACTAAAACTAAAATTAAATTAACTTTTTACCTCATTGTCACAAAGAAAAATAAAGTTTGTAATAGACTTAGCCATGGTTAGTTAAATTGGACAGTTTACACATTATTGCTAGTAAGAGTCACTTAATCTTATTCTAACTTAATTTGCTAAACAGTATGTAATAGCTATTTACCTTACAAGTGTAGTAAGAGCGTTTTTACATCACGCAGGTGAATGTTGTGCAACGAGCGGAAGCGAGTTTCATAATTTACCGAAGTGATGTAAACATGCTCTTGCGTAACGTGTAACGTACAAGATTTTACCTGACCCGACAATATACAGGGGGTTACGAACAACATTTTTCATTATCCATTTCACTCATCTTCTAACAGTAACGTTCATTTACAAACAAAAGCTAGGTTAGGAAAATTCTTCAAAACATAACAATAAAATTCAAACGCACAGCTGATTTCTAGCGTTGAACGTCGTTTGCTCCATAGAGGTATATTTTTTAAGTTAAGCACTCAATGTTATTTAAATGGGTTTCATTACACCACCGAGTGAGTTTTTTTTCAACTTTAAATCACTCGAGAAGTAACGAAGTTATATACATCACGCTTGGGATAGGGAAGTTTAACATGGCGGGTTAGGTAAAATAATATTTACGCCACACTACACTGTTTTAATGAACTTCCCACGCAAGGATTTAGTCCAGCAACAGCTGTTTGCCGCCAGATTAATCAAATGGGGGTTTCATTATTGGACGAAACGAAGTGAAGTCCTCTGTATCGGGTTGAAAAAAATGTTGCTAAATCTTTGTTAAATAAAGGCTTTTTTATTACAACATAAAAAAATCTGATTCTTGTACCACGAATTTATTTTTTTGTGTAGTTCTTAATAAACTATATTCCAATAAATTTCGTGAATGTTTTCGATTTAACTTAACTCAATAAAGTTAGCTATTTGACACGTTTTTTAACTCAGTTAGCTCCGTTAGTTGTTCATTTGACTAGCAAAATCAACCGTCGTCCGTCGTCAGCAGCCGTGAAACTTAAACTTCAAAACAATGTCTGTTGTGATGTTTTAGTTTTTAGTAAAGTTAACTTATTTAATTGCCTTGATTTAGAATTTTATTTTATTAAAAACACGTTTTATTTCATGCGTTACATTACGTTTACATCTCTAGATTCTTTTACTTACTCTATGATTGAAACCGTGCTTAAAAGTTGGCTACTTCTAGGGTTACCTAACTTCATTGCAGTTATAATAATGTAAAAAATAATGTAAACATCTATTCTCAGATATCATTCTTTAGATATTACCTTTGCCTAATCCTAATAAGACAACCCAGTTGTCACGTCAGTTGTACTGGACCATCATTTTCCAGATCAAGGTAGAGTACCTAACTACTAATTAATGCCTAGGTTAGGTAACTTAACTATCCACTCTCAAACATAACTTAGGTTCAGTACAAAGTACAGGGTTTATAAGCTTTAAAACTTTCCCCTTTCCGTAGTAGCCTATGAAATTGAGTCTGAAGTGGTGTTTATCTTCTTAATATTTAAGGTTACTGACTCTTAAATGTAATCATTTTCACTAGGACTAGGCCTTAGTTTACCATAGAAGTTCCATGAAGTGGAAGTTCCATAGAAGTAGAAGGTTTAGTTAAGTTTGGCCTCTAACTTAAAAGCCTAGACTGGGCTATGCTCTAGCATAGGGGCTTAGTTAAATTAGGCAACAAATTAATTTCTATATAAGTTAGGCCTTCCTAGGCCATGGCATTATGTTTTTAAAATGAGTGGCATACTTTTAACCAATTTTAGCTTAAGTAAGTTAGTGCTGAACCCCCAAAATTTCAACAGCCCACTTCTGTTCAAATGAGGGAGTTGTAACTTAGGTTGGTCGAACAGGTTAAACCTAATTTGGTATGGAGACATTTTAAATGGGAGTAAGTTGAATTAGCATACCGGTGTACGACTGTAGACACCAGTCGGTAGGCCTAATCAATTAGAACTGTCAAATAACTCAAAGCATTGTGAGCTTTTTTCAATTTAGACACCATCAGAGGCATTTTTAGGCTAGAGACGATGACTTTAGAGGGTCATAAATAGTGAGTGAGTGTATTGAATAAACAAAATTGACATCCATAATAGCCCCAAAAAATCACTCTCAAGTTGACAAATAATATGGGAGTAAGTTAAGTTAGTGTACTTATCGTTATACGACTGTAGACACCAGTCAATAGTCTTGATCAATTAACTTAGAACTGTCAAATAACTTTAATGTCTGTGCCCTTTTTTCAGTTTCGACACTGGTGGCATTTTTAGAGAGAGACAATGACTTTATTTAAAAGGCCATAAATAATGAGCGAGTGTGTTATTCTGTTAATAAACAGAATTGATATCAATAACAATGGCCCCAAAACATCACTCTCGAGTTGACAAATAACTTAAGTTAACCAAGTAACGTTAAATTGATTTAATGTTTTTTTCGAACGCTTGACAACTAACTTAAGCTAGGCCTACTTGAGCTGCTCTGTAAAAGTAGTGTTTAGTTTATTATACTTTATTTTAATATATTTGTAGCCTGTTTGAAATGAAGAATTTAACTTACTTCAGTCAGGTTTTAGTCAAATGCTTGAAAACTAGCCTAACTTAAGTAACTAAGCCACTAAAACATTTAAGGCTAGCCTATGTTCAATAAACTTACTTTAAGCTTGAACTTTTTTTAGTAAGCCTAACTTACAGTAGCCTAGAAACTTGTGTAGGTTAGTTTGGCCTGTTAAGTTATGTACGCCTAGGCTGGGCTATGTTCTGAGAGTTTAATTAACTTACAATATACGTCTAATAACTTACTTACTTGGATACTTGTCTTCGATATCTTTGACCGTAGTTACGGATAGATAGCGTCAAATTTTATAATACTATACAATAAAACATATATTTACAACACTAAAGTTAAAACATTATTTACGCTTATACTGTTCACTCACAAGATGGTAAATAAGTTATACATTAAAGATGGTAAGTGGTGAGCTTTATTAATTGGATATTACATTCCAACCATCATCAGACCCAATGCAGGCTATTTTTGGGTTTGCGAGTTGTCTATAAACTATAGCCTACTTGAATTATAATTAGAACAACAACTAAGTTATCTCTACTCTAGGCCTAATTTATTTTAATGTTATCAAAGTTAATGATCAGAAGTTTAAATTTAAAGCATATACAGGGGCAAGAACCACTACATTTGAAGTTACGAGGGCAGTTTTAGCAAATTTGCCTAATTATAGGGAAATAGCTATTACCCAACCACTACATTTGAAGTTACGAGGGCGGTTTCAGCAAATTTGCCTAATTATAGGGAAATAGCTATTACCGCAGGTGGGCACAGTTAGACCTAGGCCCGGGACCAATTTGCTTTTTTGTTTTGATGTCCTCAGAGGCCAAAAACACCATTCGTTCAAATTTTTATATACCGTACCTAATATAATGTTATCAATGTGTCCATGAACGCGATAACTTGTGTAATTATTGTCAGATTTTAATGAAATCCGGTTTGATGGTGAGTAAGGTGGGATAAACTTGGATGAGTTCGCGAATCAGCATTATCCATGGGACCATGGGAACAGGGATTTACAGGGGGTTTTATAGGGTAAAAATTGCGATTTCTAATTTTTGACCCTCTAAACATAAAATTTCCCAATTTCTCTCTTTTAAAGATACCTTTTTAAAGAGAATGTCATACCATAATTCAGTAGGCCAATATCAAAGTGTTTCTGTACGGTTATCAGTTAGGAAGAATATTAAAAAAATTATAATTTTTAAATTCCTATTTTATTCTTGGAGGATATTGTAAAGTGTTGTATTTTGCTTGTTTACGGATATATTTTGATCAAACATCGTAAACTTATTTATTTCATACTAAGCTGTTATTATTTTACTAAAAACACACTTTCTTAGTTTCCCTCTAACAGCTAACCTAGGTACTCGCTAAACCTAATGTTATTTAAATAGATTTAATTGCAAATTAATTCAAGCAAATGAACATTTGCTTAGCCGGCAGGTTTGCTGGAGTGGGGGTATTTTAAGTTAGATCTGTGATTGTGTATTAATCCGTAGTTTGCCAGTAGGTACGCCAGTTCAAGGCTCCTCGCCACTTACTTGTATCATTTGTGAAGAGAATGACACAATTATCAGCTTTGTAGCTGACATGTAGGTCTACGCTTCACTGTGTGTTTTGAAGTTTTGTTTAAGCCTATAATCGGTTGAATCTTCTGCCGCGTGCAAGATAAGGTCAGTGATAGGTTTTTTGACATGAGAAACATATTGAATGCTGACATTCATCACCAGATCCCTGTGACCCTGACAAAATGATAGCTGGTTAAGTGCAGAAATAGGCTAGAGAGTTAGGCTAAGAGATTGCCGTGAAAATGTTCATATAGGCGGAATTTGTGTTTTTTGTAGGGTAGGCACTTATCCAAACTTCCCACAGAAGACCACGAAGAAAAAATATTTCACAGCCATTTTTATACTCCATAACTCATTTCCGCCCTTTTATCTCACTCAGTGCATTAATACTCTCTAGCCTTCAGTCATTTGGCCATGGATGTCGGCGTCGAATATGTTTCTTATATAAAAAATCCTATTATTGACTTTATCTTGCACCAGGCGGGAGATGCAATGGTTTAAACAATTTTTCAAACACAGCGAAGCATACATGGTAGCTACAGAGATATGAATTGTGTCAATCTGTTTACAGATGATGCCAGTTAGCGGTGAGGTAGAAGCGAAGTACGGATCCGTACCTAAAAATGCCTTTCATAAAGAAATGGCCCTCGTAGCTCACCAACTTTGTTTTCAACATGGTTTTGGTTGCAGAGTAGGCTAAAGAAAATGTCAAGTAACCTAACTTACCTCATGAATCTCTGGTAGGCTCCAGGAACAAGTTAAGCAAATATGTTACAATCTTGATATATTAGATTCTTAATATAATGTGTTACAAACATATTGTATTATGAAGAAAAAAAAACACATTGAAAAACTGTTGCTCATTAATTTTAGAGATTGAAAAGTTTTTACTGTAAGTAGGCCTAGTACAGTAATATCTTAGCATGTGAATTTTATATTTTAATTTTAGGGTCCCTGATGCCCAAAACTGTAGCCATTGCAATAATATTCAAGCATGATAACGCTCAGATTGTGACGAAATTTTTGTCAAAGTTTATGCATGTAGACGCACATTCGTGGGAAGGAATTTATGGTATGGGTGTTAAATGACGGCGAAATAAAGTTGTTTGTTAATATGACACTGAAGATCTTAAAACTAAAAAATTTGTATTTAATTATTGGGAGAATTTACAATAACTAACAAATTAGTAAACCACCCTTTTTATGATTTGATAAAGGGTTTCCTAGATAATCGCCAATGCAGGTTCGCATGTATTTCTAATGCAACTAAGGTTGACACTAAAGGTACGGTTACACCAGAGTGAACAGGAGCGAAACTGAACGTTCACTGCTGTTTGCTGTGGTTCGCTAGCATTCGCGAACATTTGAGAATGGGAGTAGTCACACCAAAGTGAACACACACGAATCGTCTTGATTGAAACGTCATTTGCTTGTGCTCCGCCACCACAAGTTATCGTCCCTGTTATCGTCACCGTGCAGTTCTTAAGCAGACTAACTGTATAGTACAAAATTAATAAAAAAACTTTGAATATTTTATTTAACAGTTTATAATCACCACTACTAGGATCTCATAACACTGGCCTTGCTTCAATTACCTCCTAACACTTTGTCATCAGTCCACTCCATAGTTTAACAAAATATGAATAATCAATTATAGTACAACAAAAAAACTACCTTTGACCTAATCAACTTGTTGATAGCAGTAATGTAGACACCCGCAAGGACCAGACTGGAGTCACTCCGATGTGGTCACACTGAAGCGAGCACCGAACTAGAGTGAAAGCGAATTTCCTTTGATCATTCGCGCTGAAACCGATAATTGATGAAGCAGGTGCGAACGCGAATATGCGACTACCGAGCACTGCCGAACACGGCCGATTGGTGTTCGCTGTCGCTTGAGGTCACACCGAAGTGAATTTCGCATTTGTTACTGCTTGTTTGATCCTGTTCGCTCTGGTGTAACCGTACCTTTACTACTTATTTATGAAATTTGGTCCAATACAAATATATCAATTCCCAGGTTGAGTCTTGCAGTCTTAATCAGACCATTTGCATTAATTGTGATTGTTAAATTGCGTCAAAAATCAATCTAATTTTCTTGTCCCAATAAAAATTAGAGATAACATGACCAATTTAAACCTATATTCCCATCTCATTTGTGTTTTTAAGGTAAACCTTCACTATTTATGAAATTTGGTCTAATACAGTAGATAGTCCACCCGGAGGTTAAATTTAAATGTTAATAATAGACCGAGCGGACATGTATTGCAAAAGAGTTTGTGAGTGCAGCCGTTGACATTAGGTTTCCTGTCTGGAATGCAGTATGAGTTCAGTCGAGTAGAGTTCAGTCAACAAGTTTTGTGTAGGCATATTATAGGCTATATAGATGTAAATACGGCTTTGTAAGTATCCGGTAGGCTATAAACAATAGCCTAACCTCTTATCATAGAAACAAACTGTTAGGGCCTACTTGAATTATTATTAAAAATCCACTAACAAAACTACAATTTATGTTTAATGTTATCAAAGATGGTCAAAAGTTTAAACTTAAAGCATCCAACAACCAACAACAATTATTGGCAACTTATTGGGCAAGAACCAATAATTTTGAAGTTACCTAAATGTTTTTATTTAGTAATGCATCTTTTTGCGTTTAAATCAAACCAAAATCCATAGTTCCTTCATACCCCACACAAGGCTCCTGACCAATTATTAACATCCTTCGTGAACAAAATGACATACAACTTTTGAACTTCCAGCTCTGTAACTGACATGTAGGCGTACGCTTCGCTTTGTGATTTTAAGAATTGGAATCCATTGAATCCGTTGGGTACGTGGCAAGGTCATTTATATGCTTTTTAACACGAGACACTCATTGCCAAATGACTGAGGTTTATTTGTTTTTTTTTGTTGGATACTCCCAACTTCTCACCAAAGACCACTAAAGAAAAAGGGGGCTTTTCCAACTCCGCGCGGTGGTCATAAATATGTCAAAACCGACTGTCAAACTCCGCATGGTGGTCAATTTTGGCTCTCACAGCCTTCAGGCTTGTATTTGAAGTTTGAAATTGTTACAAATATACTTAACTTAAAAATGTATGAAACCACTCTAACTAATAGAATAAAGTTAAATTATACAAAATAGAATACTTATGTTTCATTTGAATTTACCTACCATTAACCTAACCTAACGTGTCACATGAATACAGTAGCTATGAACAAATAAAAGTGTACCGGTAACATTACTTTGGGGACACACAGTATGTATATAGAATACCTTATATTAAACACGTCATATCTCATCAGAAAGCACAAAGTAGCGTAGAGATTAGATGTGGCCACCGTGCGGAGTTAGACTATACACTAAAAGTGACCACCGCGCGGAGTTGGACTGGACCCTTCGGGACCATGAAACTTTTCCCGGCTTAAATTTGACCACCGCGCAGAGTTGGGCTATCCCCATAAAAAAATTTCACGGTCTTGTTCACTCCATTACCCATTCCCGCACTTTTATCTCACTGATTGCGTTAGGGCCATAGCCTTAAGTTATCTGGTGATGGATGTTGGCATCAAATATGCTTCTCGTAATCAAGAATCTTACTGACATTATCCCGCATGTGGCAGGAGATGCGATGGATTAAACATTTTTTTAAACACAACTAAGCATATATGGTAGCTCCTAAACCACTACACTATAATAGAGCGGTTATGATAAGACACTATGTAGAGCGGACATGTATTGCTTTGTAGGAAATTTTTCACCTCAAGTCCAGACTTTGACATCAGGTTTCCTGTAGACGTGCCCATAATGCAGTACGTCAATTCCATTTATCCGCATTGAGACACGCTTGAATCCATAAAAATACTATGAATTTGTTAGGTATTAGGTTTTCTGTTCAGCTTGAGTACTGTGAAATGTGGGAATCCTATATAGGAATTATATTAATAAGTGGCAGTTGTAATACCGTCACATAGTTAGGGCCGCACGAGTCGAGTAGGCATCGTTAGTGCTGTAGCTAACATGTCCGCTGTATAAAGTGAATTCTCAATAGTTTTACAGTATTTATGTTAACCTGCCACCATGTTCACATGACCTTTTAATGTGTGTTTCTTATCATGTTTCAAAGGAGTTGTATGGGGTGAATATGGGGTTTTGTCACTTTTGACTGTAAAATCATCAAAATTCCTTAGGGTTTTATGGATGATAAACTTATTCAAACAAATTAGTATTTAATGTCTATTGTCTATTGAAGGGTTGTAGAAAAAATGGTAAAATATCCTTGCTGCAGCAAACCTGCATTCTGTACTAAGCGAATTTCCATTTGCCTGAATTTATTTTAAATGAAATCTATTTAAATAACATTAGGTTTAACGAGTACCTAGGTTTGCTGCTAAAGTGAGGCTAATCAAGTGTGGTTTTAGTCAAATTTTAGTAGCTAGGTGTAAAATAAATCAATTTTCCAAGTTTGACCAAATTATTTTCATAAACAAGCAAACTACCACATTTTACAATATTCTCCATAAGAATAACATGGGAATTTTAAATTTGCAATTTTTGGAATTTTCTCCATAACCAATAACCGTACAAAAACACTTTGGTGTACTAAATTATTTGTTTTTAAGCTCTTTAAAATGGTCTAGAGAGAAATTAGGAAAATTTGTGTTTTGAGGGTAAAAATTTAGAAAAACTTATTTTTACCATTAAACCGGTACGGGGTAAAACCCTGATCCGATCATGCTGGTTTGCAAAATCATTGAAGTTTATCCCCCCTTACACCTTCAAGTAAAATAATATCCAAATCGGTCAAAAATTACTTAATTTTATTACGTTCACTGGCGTATGTATATATATTTATATATATTTGAACCAATAGTTTTTTTGGCCCCTGAGGACAACAAAATAGAAAAGTATATCGGTCTCAACTCCATGTCTTACTGTGCCACCTACACTTTTCTACACACTTTTTTCTATAGGGAAATTCGCTAAAAGGGGTTCACATGTTATTTTAATGCAACAACACTTATTGCTCTACAGTATAACTCTCTCTTATCCGGACACCTTTAACTGGAAATCGGTTTAACTGTACTACACTTGGTGGAAGTGACATATCATTATCCGGATAATTTTTATTAGCTCATCGGTTTAACCGGGCTAGATCGGCAGGAAGTGGGCGGTACTGAAACGATTGTTCTTATGAGAATGATTTGAGACCAGTGATTACGTGTCTAAATACAATGCTCTCCTAATTTTAAGTCAAATACTGTTTAGAGTATGCATTCAAACGGTCCGTTTTAACGAGATTTTGGGGACATCGGTTTAACCGGAAAAACCGTTATCTGGACTGGTCTCGGTCCCGAGGGTATGGATAAGAGGAAGTCTACTGTACTTAGAATGAAACTGGGTATACAAAAGTAAATACATATCCAATATGATGAGTTTGGAAAAGCATCATGGACAAAGCATCATCCTATGGGGTAAATATGAATTTTTGTCACTATACACTCTGAAAACCTTAAGATTCCTTGCTTGGGTTTAGTGGATGTGTTCAAAAGAGCTTTAAAAACAAAGTAGTATATTGTGTCTTTCCCAGATGAAGGGTTATGGTGGTAGTATATAGGAAAAAATAGTATCCCATGAAATTTATAATGACTATGGTTGATAAAACCCCACTTTAGATATGATTGTACGGGGTGTCCCACGAAGGGGTTTAAACGTTTGATTTTATATTACGTGCCCATTCATGCATCGAACTTTTTTAAACTTTACACAGTTTAAGAAGTAGGATATAAAAATATTCTGGTAAAATTTCAACTCCCTAGCCTTAGTAGAAACCAAATGGCGGCATATTGAAAAACGATGCTTTAAAAACATTAAAGAAGGTATTTTTGGTTTTATAAAATATTTTTATTGGTACTTTCCAGGGCAATATGACTTAAATAAAAAAAAAAACTAGAACATAGCCTAATCAAAAACCTTAATGTGCAAAATTATTCAAACTGTAACCCATACACAGCAACACACTGATAACAGCGTGTAACATATTATTCGTAAGCTCTTACAAAGAAACCCTGCGGTATCCGGAGAAGTTCTTCTTCTATTGATCTTTTTAGTTCCTCATGATTATTGAAGCTATGGGTATAAACTTGTTCCTTCAAGAAACCCCATAAAAAGATGTCGCAAACAGTCAAATCAGGTGGTCGGGGTGGTCAATCTAAAAAAATCATTTCCACGACCAATCCAACGGCCATGAAGGTTTACCATTTAGTAATTGCTTGACAGGATTTGCGAAATGAGGTGGTGCACCATCTTGTTGAAAGATTGCTTGATTCATTTCTGGTACCGTCAAATGGGGCAAGACTTTTTCATTTTAAACTCATTTTACAATCAAACAGCTGTTCTTCAACAATGAGCGTTAGAACCGCAACGTAGTAAACAAATCAGATAATAAATCATGAAAGTAGTTTTTTTATAGGAAGCAAATTGGTAATTTTTTCAATATGCCACCATTTTGTTTATACTAACGTTAGAGAGTTGAAATCTTTCCAGAATATTTTTAGAACCTACTTTGTAAACTGTGTAAAGTTTAAAAAAGTTCGGTGCATGAATGGGCACGTAATATAAAATCAAACGTTTAAACCCCTTCGTGGGACACCCTATATATAAGAGAGTTAACGCATATCTAATATAATTGATTTACACAAAGCATCCTAGCTGGACCATGAGAATATCCTTTCACAGGGGGTTGTATGAGATTTAACCTCAAAATCCAATGGGTTTAGTGGATGTGTTAAAAAGAGTTTTAAAAACAAACAAAGTTTAATATCTTGTGTCTTTAATTCCTCGATGCTATTTGTAAAATTATCACCCTGGGATGAAATCAAGAGCTGCTAAACTGTTGATGAAACTCCACTTTTGATATGACTGGATGTAAGAGAGTGAAGACTTTTCTAGCATGAAAAGCGAAAGCTTCCTAGCCATATGATGAGAACAGAATTTCTTATAGGGTTATGGGGCAAATATATTTTATTGTTGTATTTTTTACTTTGAAAACTTCCAAATTCCACATTCTAGCTGAAGTTTTTTTTAAAGCTAAAAAAACAATTACTATTGTCAGATCTATTATTGTTGTGGTTTTTTTTCAATTTATCATACTCACTCTATCATAATATTATTGTTTGATAAAGGGTTACCATACAGAGAAAATTTCCAATACAGATTCCGATGTAGTTCTAATGCGACTAAGGTAAAGCTCCGCTATTAATGTAATTTGGTTGAATACAATAAACACTCATCAGGTTGAGTTTTACTAACTGTCTTGATTAGATCATGTGAACTGGCTTTTATGGGGCGAAAATTATTTCTTTCAAAATTAACTTGAAGACAACAACAAAAAATTAGATATTTTCTGATCTCCATTTTAATTAATGACATAAAGAGAGTTGTCAAAACCCCCTTTTCTTTAGTTTGCTGATAATGATGTTCTCAGCAAAGTTTTGTCCCAAGTACAAAGGTAATATGATGTCAATCCCACCAAAAATAAGTTGATGAACTTTAGCATAAAACAAAATTCTCTGGATACTGAATATTTCCTATATGACAGCCTGTTCTGGACGTCTAACCAACAAAGGCCATAATGTTTTGTTGACTTGTCATTAAAGTTATGACCATACACATTCACCACATCTGCACCAAGGCCTCAGGCATGCTCGAAATGATCTGCTCTGCAAGACACTGTTTGAGCATTGAGCATGCATGCCTGCTCGATCCAGTGTAGTCCTTTGTGCGCCGACCTAGAGTACTACGGTGGAGTCTGGTCGCCTTACTAACCAGCTCAGCCTTATTAACTAGGCTACCTTCGTTTCGTCCACACACGGGAAGAATGAGCGTGCACCTAGTGTACTACCATTGACTATTGGATACAGATGTATTAATAGTCAAAGGTACTACTGTACTGTTATTACAGAGACAACAACAACAAACAACACAAAAAACAGTGATTGTTAGTCCTGTTAGCATATCCTTAAAGTTTGTCCTTAAACCATACGTTTTAAAACAACATTAACTATTCATGAGTACCGGGTTGATTTAGACTAGAAGAAAAAAAAGAGACATAGGGCAAATTTGAACGAATGGAGTTTGCTAGAACTGATTAAACACGCACTTTCTTACAACACTAAGAACTACGGGTAGGTAGTTGCTTATTGCGTAGTTTTATGATATAGTCAATAAAAAACATTTTCATTTTATACAATATTTTATAGTGACTTTTTAATGAATACGAAATTATGAAAAAAACCATCATATTAAGTCGTTATTAGGTCGTTGTATTAAATATCCAAAATAGAATTGTATTATATTGTATATTACAAAAAAATTGGCATTGTATGATTACAATGCCAATTTTTTTAAATGTTCTAATTAACTAAACTTCTAATTAACTAATATTTACAAGAATAATGCATTTCATAAATTTAACTGTAGTACTAATCTGCAGCCGTTTAAGGCTTTGCTCTATTTCAAGCCCGTGTGTTTTGAGGGAGTCACTTAAAGCATCACTCAAGTTAGTACAAAGTTCTGTATGTGGAGAGTGGACAGATCTGTTGTCAGGACAAAGACAAAAGAGTTTACACGGAACCGAATACATTTAAATACTTGCAATGTTTATACAGACATTCATTTTATGAGTATACGATTATATCTGCCATAATCAAAACTTCACTAAACTACTATACAGCTCTAAATTAAATATGTTAAGAATTGTATTCATTTCTAAATATCGACTATTGTACGTTAGAGATATATACCCCCATTTTACATATAGTGAGACATTTTATTCGATTTTTAAAACATGGCGATAAACAGGATTGGTGTGTGTGAAAAAGGTATGAACTGTAAATGGATATCGTGTATACAATGCGATTGTTGACGAACGTAACATGTTATACACTATACAGTCAACATTTGATGAAATGTCATCAAAGTTAGTTACCAGATTTACATCACAATGCCGATGAATAAGTTAACTTCCATAGTTTCAACTTCGCTGTCACTCTGTTAGGTCCACTAGGAGTTGTGTTCACCCTTTAGCTCGTAACATGGTATACACTATACAGTCAACATTTGATGAAATGTCATCAAAGTTAGTTACCAGATTTACATCACAATGCCGATGAATAAGTTAACTTCCATAGTTTCAACTTCGCTGTCACTCTGTTAGGTCCACTAGGAGTTGTGTTCACCCTTTAGCTCGTAACATGGTATACACTATACAGTCAACATTTGATGAAATGTCATCAAAGTTAGTTACCAGATTTACATCACAATGCCGATGAATAAGTTAATTTCCATAGTTTCAACTTCGCTGTCACTATGTTAGGTCCACTGGGAGTTGTGTTCACCCTTTAGCTCGTGGAGATCATTAGTACCTGCGGTTTATAGAATAGTTTGCTTGTTTGAATTAATACCGAGCAAAATACTTGAGATAATTGTTCAAAGAGGTTTATAGAATAGTTCCCGTTTTCAAATTGTTATCGAAAAATCGATTTGAATTATTGTTTCATAGAATAGTTCAAATGCTTGAATTAATATCGAAACAAAATACTACGAGGTGTTGGCCCGTCCTACGAACGGAAATCAAGTAGTCAATTAACACTTTGTATACTTATTTAGAACAGCTAGTTGACACGTATTAAGATAAATTTTCTAATTGTTTTAATGTAAAAATCTTGTTGAAAACAAATGTCCCATGATCCAATATCTTTTTCGTCCACTTATAGGCCTATACGATATGTATTTGAAATCCGATATTTTACGATACAACTTTAATTTTGACGACGTGAAAAGCGTTGAAGTGATATTTTCGGCCGTTTCGCACACTTACTTTAATACTTTTTGATGAAATGGCGACCATACAAAGTAGGTATTTTAAGCCAAGTATGAATGGAGATGAGTGTAGGATGAGTGGCGCAATATTGTAGTCTTGTTAGTGACACTGATTTTATAATACAGTAGAGAGAGTATAGTGGTATAGTCAATTGAAAAGTGTATAGTCAATGATACCACCTTCCATCGCATACTGTCACTTACCGTACCTTACCTCCGTGGCCACTGAAACCTTAAGAGGTTTCTGCCCCCCAATCCCTTCTATCACCTGATATCACCACAATACAATAATTACTCATACTATACACAATTTCAAGTAAGTCTAAATAAAAAACTACCTAAAATAAAACAATAATATCCACTATGTTATAATTCGTAGTCCACATAATATTTGCATAGGCTTTTCTTTGAATACTCTTGGACAGAGCCTCGATTTGTATAGAGCATAGGTCTTACTTATCTCTGTGGTCTACTTATTTCTATCAAGTGTACTTACAACTTACTTATTTACTATAACCGATGAGATAATGTCAGAGTAAATAAAACAACCTAATAGAATATTTGTTATTTAAATAGCTGTTAGTTCTATCAGATTATATTTCACTAAAACAAGCCCAATATTTTAAAGACTGTCATCCTTTTACCGATTAAACGAACGGATCAATGATTACAGTATAAATATACGATATGCTACACATAGTATAAATAAGTTAACCCTACGTTATGTATGCTAGAATTCTTAAAAATAAAAATGTTATTTCTAAAAAACTGAAACCCTAAACTCAAATTATGGCTTCGACGTTCCATAGTTTTCAAAATTATCTTTCTTACACCAAAAAAATCATGAAAATCCGACAAGGGGTTTACAGTATTCAGAAGCGTGAAATAAAAAAAAACCCTGTCAGATATTTTTAATATATATGTATGTATATATACATATGATGACGATGATACTAGAGCTATTGATTTACTATCACAAAAATATAAGCATCCAATGATATCTTGAAATTTGTAATTCAATTAATTTGAAAATAACTATACATTTAACTTTACAACTAGCTTATAACTTAGTTTACGACTCTTTAGGGGACACACGACTCTACATTTACTAGTTAATTATGACACAGCTGGATTTAGCCTAAAGTCTCTTGTAAAAATCACACGTTTCTTATGTTAGAATTGCGTTCTGCACCGATGATTGAACAAAGTGCTTAGCCACCCAAACGTGCCAAACAGTGTGTCCAACATAACGGTGGAAAGAAAGGGTTTCTCAACATGCAAATACAGTATGCTGAGGCCTCAAGGTAACAAAAGTTGTCTTGCTGATGTTTGTGATAAGTTCATTACACAAATGAGTTTCAACAAGTTAGGTAATCTGCAAAGTATAAACTGCCTTCGCATGCAGACATGTACATACATACATAGCCTACACAATCTTATCAACAATCACATAACAATAACAAGAAGAAATGTAGCTATACTGCAAATGTTGTTAATCTCATTAGTTGTATTTATTACTGTACTAAATTTAAGCTCAAATAAACGTACAATGATCTCAAGTCAATTACCTCCTGTTCATTAGAGTATAAACAAGACAGTGTTTTAATATTCTGAGGGTTGAATCAATGAATATGTTTAACTATTCATATACTATGTTTAACAACCAATTCAGAAAGATTGGGCTTAGTGAGATATTGTCTTTTAAGATCTAAGAGCTATCTGGGTCCTCAAATGTCAAGATTCTTTAGTAGTTAACTGTCTTACATTTCAAATATAAGCAAATGTTATACATTGTTTGTGGTCTTATCTAACATTCTAGACCAAGTTTAGAGCACAGTTTAGTCCTTATCACGTGACATGTACTTTAGTAACTCCTGACACAGTCTTGGCAACAGTCAGGGAATGTATTTGACATGACCGATCATTACAACTTTAATTATGACACCATAGGAGAACACTCATTACTGAGAATATATGGCTGAAACGTAATTGTACGTGTAAAAAAAATATGCAAGATTTAAGTCACAATAGTCAAGATCCGACGAAGTAAGTGACATCCAACCGGATGACTACAATCGGTTTTGTATTCTAAATATTGTAGTCTTGAAATGTTGAAGTAGATACTTACTATAAAATACACTTTTCATAGGATATTATTGATAAACAAGAACACAAAACCCCTTTACAGTATATACCGGTATTTCGTTTGCTCGCCAAAACAATTTTATCCAATTTAGCGACAGTAATGAACCCTCAAATTGAATCAGAAACTATGAACCCACGTTATCTCATCATCAACGAAAATAATGGTTGGAAACATAAGTCTAAAATGTCCAGTAACATTTTTCCTATAACGGTTCAGATTCGCTTTCATCCGCCATTTTGTAAAGTTGAAAAAATAAACTAATAAGTCAAAACCCCTTGTCTAAAGTTTTATTTTTAAAAATCTTAGTATGCACTTTAAGGTTAACTAGTAGTACGCTTATTCTGCGCGTAACGGGATGAGTGCACGTGAGCGCAACAATGGAAGAGTCCACCCGCACCTAGCCTACTTACCGGTGTCACTGGTGAACACAATCAACCAAATCTCAGTCAACAACAATCCTAACTTCTCGTCCAAAGTCTTAACCAAAGTCATTGGTAATATACGTAATGGATTTCCGACAGTTAGTTATCGATAGGAGGTAAATCCATCGTTCCTGTACAAAACGTCTTTTGATTAAATGAGGCCTATTTCCTTATTTGTTATGAGGCCTATCATAAACAAAACCAAGCCAAACTGACCTAATCTAACTTAACCTAATTGCCACAGCTCGGTGTAAAAGAGTCTTCTTCAAAATATCGCATGGCTTATAATGATGTTACATAACACATACGAACGATAGCACTATTATTACCTAAAAATGATTAAAAATCCAATATATGTTTATCTAACCAATGAATCTAAATGCCATAAACGGTTCCCACACTCCGCACTGATTGCCTTTTTTCTATCGCCACTACCTACGTCGTGGACGTGTTTACCTCCAATTCCTCAGCATTTTAGTATTACTTGCATGTACATTACTCTAACTGCCACAAACAGTTCCCACACTCAATACTTCTCGCCTTTACCACTTCCTTCCCCACTTCCTACGATGTGCACCTATGTTTTCCTCCCTTCCCATAGCCTTTTAGTATTGCTGATTATTGTATTAATCTAACTGCCACCAATGGTTCCCACACTCCGCACTGCTCGCCTTGACTACTCCCTTCATCACTTCCTTCATCGTGGACCTGTTTCCCTACCAAGTAATGTATGCCACACAGGACAAATTATTATTAATTTTGTAGTAACCTGTATTATTAAACAAACAGCTATAAAGAGTATTATCGTTATTTTATTATTAACTTACCTCTTGTACGAAGAATTTTCCTGTATTCTAGAAGTAAGTTAGTATACAGTAATGGTTGTATTACTATACAAGTACCTGGGGACCGAGCTTTGCTCGGGGAAAATCATTAGTCCACTCTGAAAGCAGTCTTAGTACTGTATTGGAGACACATAGATCCATTCCCAAACTCCACACGGCTCGCCTTTACTACGTCCTACACCATTTCCTACGTCATGGACCTGTTTCCCTCCATTTCCATAGCACTTTAGGATTGTAGATACCTTAATCTAATCGTTATTAACAATTCCCACACTCTGGACAGCTCGCCTTTGACTACATCCTTCACCACTTCCTACGTCGCGGACCTGTTTTCCTCCCTTCCCATAGCATTTTAGGATTGTAGAAACCTTAATCTAATCGTCATGAACAGTTCCCACACTCCGGACTACTCGCATTGACTACTTCCTTCGCCACTTCCTTCGTCGCGGACCTGTTTTCCTCCCATTCCATAGCATTTTTGGATTGCAAATACTTTAATCTAATCATCATAAACAGTTCCAACACTCCGGCTACTCGCCTTGACTACTTCCTTAACACCTTCCTTCGTCACGGACCTGTTTCCCTCCCTTCCCATAGCATTTTAGGATTGCCCATACCTTTATCTAATCGTCATGAACAGTTCCCACGCTCCGGACAGCTCGCCTTGACTACTTCCTTCACCACTTCCTACGTCACGGACCTGTTTCCCTCCCTTCCCATAGCATTTTAGGATTGCCCATACCCTTATCTAATCGTCATAAACAGTTCCCACACTCCGGACAGCTCGCCTTGACTACTTCCTTCACCACTTCCTACGTCACGGACCTGTTTCCCTCCCTTCCCATAGCATTTTAGGATTGCCCATACCTTTATCTAATCGTCATAAACAGTTCCCACACTCCGGACAACTCGCCTTGACTACTTCCTTAACACCTTCCTACGTCGCGGACCTGTTTTCCTTCCTTCCCATAGCATTTTAGGATTGCAGATACCTTAATCTAATCGTCATAAACAGTTCCCACACTCCGGACTACTCGCCTTGACTATTTCCTTCACCACTTCCTACGTCGTGGACCTGTTTCCCTCCCTTCCCATAGCATTTTAGGATTGCAGATACCCTGATCTTATCGTAATTAACAGTCCCCACACTCCGGACTGCTCGCCTTTACTACTCCCTTCATCACTTCCTACGTCACGGACCTGTTTCCCTCCCTTCCCATAGCATTTTAGGATTGCCCATACCCTTATCTAATCGTCATAAACAGTTCCCACACTCCGGACAGCTCGCCTTGACTACTTCCTTAACACCTTCCTTCGTCACGGACCTGTTTCCCTCTCTTCCCATAGCATTTTAGGATTGCCCATACCCTTATGTAATCGTCATGAACAGTTCCCACGCTCCGGACTACTCGCCTTGACTACTTCCTTCACCACTTCCTACGTCACGGACCTGTTTCCCTCCCTTCCCATAGCATTTTAGGATTGCCCATACCCTTATCTAATCGTCATAAACAGTTCCCACAATCCGGACAGCTCGCCTTGACTACTTCCTTCACCACTTCCTACGTCACGGACCTGTTTCCCTCCCTTCCCATAGCATTTTAGGATTGCCCATACCCTTATCTAATCGTCATAAACAGTTCCCACACTCTGGACAGCTCGCCTTGACTACTTCCTTCACCACTTCCTACGTCACGGACCTGTTTCCCTCCCTTCCCATAGCATTTTAGGATTGCCCATACCCTTATCCAATCATCATAAACAGTTCCCACACTCCGGACAGCTCGCCTTGACTACTTCCTTAACACCTTCCTTCGTCACGGACCTGTTTCCCTCCCTTCCCATAGCATTTTAGGATTGCCCATACCCTTATGTAATCGTCATGAACAGTTCCCACGCTCCGGACTACTCGCCTTGACTACTTCCTTCACCACTTCCTACGTCACGGACCTGTTTCCCTCCCTTCCCATAGCATTTTAGGATTGCCCATACCCTTATCTAATCGTCATAAACAGTTCCCACACTCCGGACAGCTCGCCTTGACTACTTCCTTCACCACTTCCTACGTCACGGACCTGTTTCCCTCCCTTCCCATAGCATTTTAGGATTGCCCATACCTTTATCTAATCGTCATAAACAGTTCCCACACTCCGGACAACTCGCCTTGACTACTTCCTTAACACCTTCCTACGTCGCGGACCTGTTTTCCTTCCTTCCCATAGCATTTTAGGATTGCCCATACCCTTATCTAATCGTCATAAACAGATCCCAGACTTCTCACTGCTACCCTTGACTACAATGTATCGAGTAATCTTCAGTATAATCTTTGCTAAATGATGTTTTTCCTTTTGTACTGTATTTGTAATTTGCTAGTATACTGTGGGTAGTTGGCTTATTATGAACACATGCTACAACTTCAAGTCTTTTGTTTACTTTTCCTTGTTATTTAATTCAGCCAACAAGGTTACCTAGCAACCCATAAGACTAATGTTAAAAAAATGTGATTTTCAGTTTCATTTTTCTACGTAATTAGATTTTTGTTGGCAGTTCTAACTGCAGTAAACTCGTTTTTATGCCAGAATTAAACTATTTACAACATTTGAAGAAAATCGTCGGAACCGTTTTCGAGATCTTTGTGCAAGCAAGCATACATACATACATACATACATACAAGCAAACATTGCTCGTATTAGAGTATAGGATTCAACATTCAAAATCAAATGGCAAACCGATGTATGCACAACAGCAGCTAAGTTACCATTGTTGAAGCGGGTTAGCCACTGGGATCGTGGAAAAGTCTTCATCTGTTTGCCAGCATTGTTGCCGGGCTAGTTACTGGGATCAAGGAACAACACAACCGTGTCGTCATCATTGATTTTAAAATTGTTCGTGTTGTAGTGGATAGCGCACTCGGCTGATAAACGCCAGGTGACCACTTCGTACCCTGTAGGCGATGACGTCGTTACATTTTATCATGCATTTAACAACGCAGCATATAGGCCTAATAATTTAATAGGTTATTTACTTCCGTTCAAGCGCAAACACGAATAAATATGTTAAATCTGTTCTCATCTTATGGCCTATTTAATTTAACTTTTAAAACTTGAATATAAACCAAAGCCGTTGTGATTTAATTTTGTAAAATTATTATTTTGTATTCTAGATTTGCATTATAGGTTTGCCTGTTGGTTTGCCAACAGCATGTTTTGTAATATAAAAATAGACTAACATTAAATTAAACAATGTAAACAGCTGCTTAATAGTAAATGTATTCATATTTGTGATGTAAAGCTGAGTTTTAATACTGTACATAATCTGTATACAAATTAATGCCGACTAATATAGTAAAGTTCAATTTATTATTCTGAAAGCTGTGAAATTATAATGATATATATTCATAGACGCCAAACTGTTTACTCCATGAATGAAAGAGCTTAGAATAAAAGTTGTTCTCTCTGTCTTTAGAGTTGACAACAAAATTGTTGGTCGCAAAACGTAAACAAATACAAAGAAGAAGAAGGTAGCTCCTAATGTTATTCTTATGGGACAAAGTTAAAAATGTTTTTTAAGTATTTTATAATTACTACTGAGCGGAATCGTCTAGAATTTTAATGAGGTCTTCCCAGTCGTATCATAATTATTTGTGCAAAATTTGAACGCTATAAGTGCGACGGTTCTTGAGTTTTTGGTGCGAACACACAGACACACAAAAGTGGACAACTTTTCTCCGACTCCGCTAGACACGAACACGATACATAGATTCGTTCACTTCGTTCACTCATCTATAAAACTCTCCAAACACGTTTTTTTACCAAACCTTATACATTCTATTTAGGAAAACCAGTCACTAAATCAAAAATTATACATCCTATTGAATTTAAATTTAATCAAATTCAATCCAAATCGAATGGCACATTTATAATAAAAATCTGTTAATGAAAAACAGTTTCTTGCAATTTTTATTTTTAAAAATGTAATCATTTTAAATTTGTAAGTAACGTACTGAAAATTAAATCTTATTTGTAATTGTTATGTACTAGCAGGTACTAGCTCGTTTTCATAAATCCTGACTTATAGATTTTCAAATATACGCGATTTTGTTTATTTAGGATTGAACGAACAAATAGCCTATTTTAGGCGACTTTTTATAATAACTATATCAAAGTGTATACTAAGTTATATAAAAAAACCATTACTGAGTTAGTTTTGGAAGATTATGAAATGGTAATTTATGGCAAAACTAAGCTAAAGCTGAAGTAAGTTAACGTATAATCTTAATATTAAATGTTAATTATTGTTCTGCAGAGTCCAGTACGTATTTATGTGCTGTATACCTTTTAACAAATGTGTAAGATTTAACAGAATGTGTAGAAGGCTTTCAAAATAAAAACATCTATAGTTACAAATCAATTTTTGTCCAGGGAAAACTTGTAAAAACCTCTAAAAAATAAAAAGAGAATAATACAAAAATAAACTCTCAAAATAATAAGACACGATATGAAACACTGATGCAATGATGTTGCCAAGGTTCTTGATAGGATAGATACCAGCTAACGCGGTACAATGATCATTTAAAGACTTCTGCCAAGTATCGACTGGTCTGGTTCTTAGATTGGTTCTATATGTTTAATTAAGTATTTTGTTAGGTACGAACAAACCTCATGTACGACAATAAAACTCGTTGATTCCATAATCATTCATTGTGAACTAGCATTGCAAAGAGGATTTTTTTTACACTATAATCACCTGAAACATTGGAAGGACGAAGTATACTAGGACAGGTTGGGAAAATTGTGAAGGATTGCAGTCAGGAATGTCGTGCTTTGAGGGTTAATGTCGTGTCCTGCACAGAGAGTAAGCTTCTTTGTGATTCAGACGTTGAGTCGGCCGAGTATTACTGTACAAGCAAGACGCAGAAGCTACTGAAACCAACAATATCTATAAAATATAGATATCGATTATAAACTACTGTAATGAATTGTAATCCATTGATGAACGGTATTACTTAGTAGTAAGTAGCCCTTACTCGTTGCTTGACTATCAAATAAAATTTTTTCTGCAGTGAAACTTTGTTAAGACAGTAAAAATAAATCCTACTAATTGAGCGGAGCGAGCGAAGCTCTTATACATCGACTTTTATGCATTTCGTAATACGCAAACTCCTCCTAGACGGCTGAATCAATCGTTTTCAAATTTTGGATGGTGATAAAGACCATATCGGTGAGTGCCAACATCTATATGGCGTTAAAAATAACTCTCAGGAATCCGCCCCACTGGGTCTCAAAGTTTCAATGTAATCCTTATGGAAGCAGTATTTGACACATAAACAAAGACATATGATCAGCTGTTGACTTTTGAATGCAGTAGATAAAGAAATAGCTGATAGCATTATTCCACAGATATTAGAACAGAAACAGTATGAATCATATATAATCAAATGACGACACTAGCTTGAGGTCCGTGACGTAGGAAATGCTAAAGGTGAGCAGTCTGGAGTGTGAAAACTGTTTATGACGATTAGATTTAGGTATCTGCATTCCTAAAATTCTATGGGAAGGGAGGAAAAGGGGTCCGCGATGTAGGAAGTGGTGAAGGAAGTACTAAAGGTGAGCAGTCTGGAGTGTGGTAACTGTTTATGACGATTAGATTTAGGTATCTGCATTCCAAAAATCATAAGGGAAGGGAGGAAAACAGGTCCGCGACGTAGGAAGTGATGAAGGTAGTAGTCAAGGCGAGCTGTCCGGAGTGTGGGAACTGCTTATGACCATTATATTAAGGTATTTGCAATCCTATGATGCTATGGGAAGGGAGGGAACCAGGTCTGCGACGTAGGAAGTGGTGAAGGAAGTAGTAAAGGCGAGCAGTCCGGAGTGTGGGAACTGTTTATGACGTGTAGATTAAAGTACCTGCAATCATAAAACGCTATGGGAAGGGAGGAAAACGGGTCCGCGACGTAGGAAGTGATGAAGGAAATAGTCAAGGCGAGAGCTGTCCGGAGTGTGGGAACTTTTTATGACTATTATATTAAGAAATTTGCAATCATAAAATGCTATGGAAAGGGAAGGAAACAGGTCCGTGGCGTTGGAAGTGGCGAAGGAATTAGTAAAGGCTAGCGGTCCGGAGTATGTGAACTGTTTATGACGATTAGATTAAGGTATCTGCAATCATAAAATGCTATGGAAAGGGAGGTAAACAGGTCCGTGACGTAGGAAGTGGTGAAGGAAGTAGTAAATGCGAGCAGTCTGGAGTGTGAAAACTGTTTATAACGATTAGATTTAGGTATCTGCATTCCAAAAATCATAAGGGAAGGGAGGAAAACAGATCCGCGACGTAGGAAGTGATGAAGGAAGTAGTCAAGGCGAGCTGTCCGGAGTGTGGGAACTGCTTATGACCATTATATTAAGGTATTTGCAATCCTATGATGCTATGGGATGGGAGGGAAATAGGTCTGCGACGTAGGAAGTGGTGAAGGAAGTAGTAAAGGCGAGCAGTCCGGAGTGTGGGAACTGTTTATGACGTTTAGATTAAAGTACCTGCAATCATAAAATGCTATGGGAAGGGAGGAAAACAGGTCTGCGACGTCGGAAGTGGTGAAGGAAGTAGTAAAGGCGAGCAGTCCGGAGTGTGGGAACTGTTTATGACGTTTAGATTAAAGTACCTGCAATCATAAAATGCTATGGGAAGGGAGGAAAACGGGTCCGCGACGTAGGAAGTGATGAAGGAAGTAGTCAAGGCGAGAGCTGTCCGGATTGTGGGAACTTTTTATGACTATTATATTAAGAAATTTGCAATCATAAAATGCTATGGAAAGGGAAGGAAACAGGTCCGTGGCGTTGGAAGTGGCGAAGGAAGTAGTAAAGGCTAGCGGTCCGGAGTATGGGAACTGTTTATGACTATTAGATTAAGGTATCTGCAATCATAAAATGCTATGGGAAGGGAGGTAAACAGGTCCGTGACGTAGGAAGTGGTGAAGGAAGTAGTAAATGCGAGCAGTCCGGAGTGTGGTAACAGTTTATGAGCATTAGATTAAGGTATTTGCAATCCTATGATGCTATGGGAAGGGAGGGAAACAGGTCCGCGACGTAGGAAGTGGCGAAGGAAGTAGTAAAGGCGAGCAGTCCGGAGTGTGGGAACTGTTTATGACGATTAGATTAAGGTATCTGCAATCATAAAATGCTATTGGAAGGGAGGAAAACGAGTCCACGATGTAGGAAGTGGTGAAGGAAGTAGTCAAGGGAAGCTGTCCGGAGTGTGGGAACTGTTTATGACGATTAGATCAAGGTATCTGCAATCCTAAAATGCTATGGAAAGGGAGGTAAACAGGTCCGTGACGTAGGAAGTGGTGAAGGAAGTAGTAAATGCGAGCAGTCTGGAATGTGGGAACTGTTTATGACGATTATATTAAGGTATCTGCAATCATAAAATGCTATAGGAAGGGAGGAAAACGGGTCCGCAACGTAGGAAGTGATGAAGGAAGTAGTCAAGGCGAGCTGTCCGGAGTGTGGGGACTGTTTATGACGATTAGATTAAGGTATCTGCAATCACAAAATGCTATGAAAAGGGAGGGAAACAGGTCGGTGGCGTAGGAAGTGGTGAAGGAAGTAGTAAAAGCGATCAGTCCGGAGTGTTGGAACTGCTTCTGACGATTAGATTAAGGTATCTGCAATCCTATGATGCTATGGGAGGGGAGGGAAACAGGTCCGCGACATAGGAAGTGGTGAAGGAATTAGTCAAGGCGAGCTGTCCGGAGTGTGGGAACTGTTTATGAGGATTAGATTAAGGTATCTGCAATCATAAAACTCTGTGGGAAGGGAGGAAAACAGGTCCACGATGTAGGAAGTGGTGAAGGAAGTAGTCAAGGCAAGCTGTCCGGAGTGTGGGAACTGTTTATGACGATTAGATTAAGGTATCTACAACCTTAAAATTCTATGGGAAGAGAGGGAAACAGGTCCGCGACGTAAGAAGAGGTGAAGGAAGTAGTAAGGTGAGCAGTGTGGAGTGTGGGAACTGGAAACCGTTTGTAGCAGTTAGATTAATGTATCTGCAATGCTGAAATGCTAGGAGAAAGGATGGAAGCATCCCCACGACATAGAAAATGGTGAAAGAAGTAGTAAAAGCTAGCAGTGCGGAGTGTGGGGAATGTTTGTGGCAATTCGATTAACGTATCTAAAATACTTAATTGCTATGGAAAGTGATGAAAACAGGTCCACGATGTAGGAAATTGCTTAGAAAGTAGTAAAGTATGAGCATAGTGTGAAAACCGTCTGTGGCAGTTAGATTGATGTATCTTTAATCCAAAAATGCTATGAGAAGGGAAGGAAACAAGAGTCTATGACGTAGGAAATTGTGAAGGAAGTAGTAAGGCTTGCAGTGTAGAGTGTGGGAACTGTCTTTGGCAATTACATTAATGTATCTGCAATCCTAAAATGCTATGGGAAGAGAGGGAAATAGGTCCACGACGTAGGGGGTGGTGAAGGATGTAGAAAAAGGTGAGCGTGTTGAGTGTGGGAATGGATAAATGTATCTGCTATGCTAAAACGCTATGGGAAGAGACTGTAGACTGTAGGTTAAAATAATTACGAAGCACGAATCGATACACATTACGATACATGTAATCGTTTACAATAGAAATTTACAACTGAGTTGACAACAGCTGATTTTTTCTCCATAGAGGATAAAAACTATTTTTACTTCCTAAAGAGTAAAAATGCTACTTTAGACCCGCAACGCATGTATTAAAAACGACTGGTATTACTGCAGTATGACCAAAACAATATAATATAAACCCTTGATGGCTCCGCTCAATTTTGTGGATGCCTCTGCGAACGCCACCTAGTATTATAAATGAGAAAGTTTGGATGTATGGATGTATGGATGGATGTATGGATGTATGGATGTATGTTTGTGACAAGTGAACGCGAAAAATACTGGTCGGATTGGGCTGAAATTTGGCATGATGATAGCTCACATTCCCGATTAACATATAGGCATATTCTTATTTCAAAAATCCTTTCGGGCTCCGCCCCAGTGACTCTGGAGTTTCCCATGTTAACCATATGAGAAATGAAATTATTGAATCTTAACAGCCGTTTCAATTAAACAAGTTGGTTCTGTTCTGTGATGTTCAATAGCATTAAAGTTACAAAAATTACCAACAGGGTGCAGCACTATTATTTCTTTTACATTTATGACAACAGCTAATTTGCAACCAAAAGGTGAGTGAGCGTAGCGAACGAACTTCAACCTGGAGGCGAGTTAGCGTAGCGAACGAGCTAACCTGAAGGCAAGTGAGCGAAGCGAACGAGCTCCAAACTAAAGGTGAGTGAGCGTAGCGAACGAGCTCCACCCTAAAGGTGAGTGAGCGTAGCGAACAAACTTCAACCAGGACGTGATTGAGCCATGCGAACGAGATAATCTTGAAAATTAAGAAGTTAAACGGGGCAAAGCCCGCGCGGGTTACAGCTAGTCTATCTATATATTAATTTGAAACTGTTTTTCTATGTCACAGCTATTTTGAGAGAACGACTGGGCGTAGAAACTCGGTAGAGGTGTCTAGAGAAAGGTCTTGGTCTGTAGATGAGCCATCAAAAGAGAAACATGGTGAATTCCCTTGGGGCTCTGCCCCCGTGGCCTTTAAATTCCCATCCTATGTTATTCTTATGGAGGGAAACGGGGTTTTTGTCACAGCTAATTTGAGAGAACGACTGGGCGTAGAAACTTGGTAGGGGTCTCTAAGAAATGTCTTGGTCTGTAGATGAGCCATCAAAAGAGGAAAGAGGTAAATTCCCTTGGGGCTCTGCCCCAGAAGCCTTTAAAGTTGCCTCTTCAGATTTGTTTACATTGCGACCATCTATCTATATATATAATACGCTAAGCCGATTTTTGTGAACAGAACTCCTCCCTCATTTTTGGACCGATTTTGATGATTAAAGTGTCAAAAGAATTGCCCTGATCTGTAGTTTTGCAAAGTGTTTTTTGATATCTTTATTAGTTTGGGCATGATCTTCCATCAAAGTTGGACTTTCTCCCATAAGATTAACATGGGGGAATCTAAAAATTTAATTGGAAACTTTGTCTCCACTAATTTGAGAGAACGGCTGGGCGTAGAAACTTGGTAGGGGTGTCAAAAGAAAGGTCTTGATCTGTAGATGAGTTATCAAAAGAAAAACGAAGTAAATTCCCTTAGGGCTCTGCCCCAGAAGCCTTTAAAGATCCCACTACAGATTTGTTTACATTTTGGCCATGTGGATGATACTTTTTAATGAAACAGCTGTTAATTTGTAAATTGTATTTTAAACAAGACACATTAATTGGGAGTTACTGAATTGTCCAAAAGAAGCATTTTCAATGTTACCGTAACCCGGGGTGAAGATGAACAGCGGGGTGAAGATGAACAAAACTCGGAAAATGTTTATTATATTTTTTTGTAAGAAATCATAAAAAATGAAACAAATAAATATATTTTATGAATCAGCATCTTTTTGTCTACATAAAACACATACTATAACAACCATAACCCAATTGGCGTGTTAAAAAAAAAAAATACTTTAAGCGACCGTGTTTTTTTGTAAAAAAATTATGTCCTAAATCCATGTATAGACAATTTGTCAAAAAAACATAATTACTGTAACCATAAAAGCATAAAACATAATTTGAGAAAACGTCTTTTGATAGCTCCCCAAGTAACATATATCAATTTCAGCTTTTATAAAATGACGAAAATTAATCTTCGTCATACCTAAGTTTTAAGGGTTTCTGGCAGAGGGTTTAAACCACACAAAGTGTCTGGCAATGGAGGAAATGATTTCTAACATTCCTCTGAAGAAAATATGAAAGAACCAAGCTTTATACTATAACGAACATTATTTGTAAATTTCAGACCTTTGTTACCTTTTTGTTGCCAAAGTAACCAAGATCCAAATTTCATAGTCGCCGATCATTCTTAACTGAATTGGGAGCATTTGCTGAGAAACTTTCAGTTTTTATAAAATAACGAAGGTCTGGCAGTCATGGGCTCTTGCTCTATTAAACAATGCTAAATGCTCAAAATATGTACAATTTCACTCAATTTATCGCGGTTAGATGATCTATTAATATTAAGTCTTGAAAATAACCGTCGATTTCGACGGGTTTCACCTAGTATGCATAATTCTACACTACCTTTTAATGCAACAGCTGTGAATATTTAAATTGTGATTTATTGAATTTGTCAAAATAAAGTACAGTATTTGAAATGGATTTTTCTCATTTTAGAATTGATTTTCTTCTGCATCGTGTCATGTTTTGCAATATAATGTCCTATTACCAGATCAGTGGAAAATCCTAATATCACAGTAACTTTTAAAATTATTTCTTATGGAGTTAACTTATATCTATTGTATGGGTTGGTTTCTGCCTTTTTACCACTTCTTGGAGATTGTACGTAGGTGATATTCTTTGGCATAGTTTGGCATATGGAAACTTGGGTTGGTGTAATTATTAGAATGGAAAAGAGCGAGAAATCCTGGAAAATTTGATATAGGCTAAAAATAAAACTGAATTAACACTGTGCTACATTTCTTGAGCAATCATTGAAATAACCGATTTGCAAACAATGGAAACATAGAAAAAGTCATAGAACACAACCAAGTAGAAGAAATAGAAATAATGTTTTTTTTTTTACACTAAAAACGCTCAAAAAACAAGATCAGCTTTTTGAAAAAAGATAAGATATTTACAAAAGATTTTGATTATATCTAACTGTTGTAAAGATCGTGAGTATTTCCATAATCTTTGTGAGTCACCTGTAACGCTTCGCAATTGCTCGAATTCGAGCAACAGGTACACTAGTCTATACTTATTTAATACGCAAGCAGGTTTTTTGTGACAATTACTCCTCCGAAACTACTGAACCGATTGACATGTTTTTGGTGTCATTGGAAAGAGCGTAACGTGAAGTTGTGCAGGAAACTTTCTTTTTAGGGAAATAATTAGAGAGTGAGGCCGTGGGACCCTTTAAAGTTTCGTATTTCTCTATAAGATTAACATGGGAAACAAACATTGTTATGAAACTCCAGCTGTTGTCAGAAATTGAGAAGGAGAACATAAAATGTTAAATGTAAAACAGTCATTGTGTAAATTATCTAGAAGATAAACATGGACAACCTAATGCGGCTGTTGGGCTGTAAGTGGGAAACATTATTAGAAAACACTAAAAACGAGATCAACCTTTGAAAAATGATAAGATATTTACAAGAAATGTTGATTACATTAACCTGTTATGAACCTCGTGAGTATTTCCATTACAGTAGTTAAATTATCATTGAGTAGTTTGAGTTGACTCTTTTAAACTCATCGATAATTATTACCGTCAGTCGTTTTCAAGCAACTCATGTAATACTTTGCAATTGCTCGATTTCGAGCAACATGTACACTAGTACTTATTTAATACGCAAGCAGATTTTTTGTGACAATTACTCCTCCGAAACTACTAAACCGATTGACATGTTTTTGGTGTCATTGGAAAGAGCGTAACGTGAAGTTGTGCAGGAATTTTTCTTTTTAGGGAAATAATTAGAGAGTTGGGCCCTGGGGCCCTTTAAAGTTTTGTATTTCTCCATAAGGATAACATTTGAGATAATTCGTATTTACAGAAACATATGTTTGTTACTTGAAAATAGTCAAAGTCTACTACATAATAATTGCTGTGCATTATGACTGTTAATGTATACTATATTTCAATCAAGGATTGTGTACCTTAAAGTTTACTCATAATGGATCTTACTACTTTATTTTAATGCTGGGAATAGTAAAATTTAGTTGAGAATAAGTTACCATGATTTAGAAAACTTTACTATAATAATTTATGTATTTAAAATCACAAATCTTTGACATTATTAATTCATTTGAAACAAAACAGCTGATCGATAAATCAAACAAATCATCTACTTCATGTTAATAATGTTGTTACACAAACATACAGTAGTTTTTTTTAAACCAATAACTTGATTCTTTTTTACTTGTGGGTGTAATCTGAGTTTGCAGTTATGAAAGCACCAAGCCAAGTAACTTTTATTTAATTTTCTTTATAAACTAACAGTATTCATTAATTACAACATAAAAAAGAGCCTCATTAATGGTACAAGGCGTCATGTGATCAGAACGGGTAACAACTTAATAGAATGTTAAGTCCTAACTGGAATAAGTGAGTGGGGACATATTTTGATTTTGAGGATACAAATTTGCCCGTTTGATGCTAATTTCTATTATCTTTGGCATTTGCAGCACAAACCCTTTAATTAAAGAGCAGCGCTGTTCTTACCTAGACCAATTTCAATCATGAGCAACTATATTATATGTTGTTTTAAGTAAGGCTACATCTTTTAATAGAATACGCATATTCATTCAAATTCTGACCAGGGTAATATTCCTGAAGGTATCTTTAGGACAAAAATTGCAGTATTCATGAAAGTGCTTTTGTGATAAAAATGTAGTTTTTTTTTGTATTTATTTTTAAGAGTTTTTTCTTCAAGCAGAATTTGACCCTCAAAATATGCTACATAGGCCTATTGGTTTGATATGATAAAATGTTTTGTTAAATGTGTTTACAATTTTTTTTTAAATAACTACCCTATAACATACTTGAACTTGAACACTTATTAATTTACTAAATACACATAATACACATACAGCTAGGAAATGGCTGCACTGCTTCCCTTCTAAGGCTTTATTATTACTGTATTTAATTTTCAACGTCGATTCAATATAAAACACAATGATTTTGTTTTCTAAATTCATATTTTATTTTGCGGGGCATTGAGCCGCACAGGTTCACTAGTTATTGAATATTACAATGGTAAACATTTCGGTTACTCAGTGCAATAAATTACCCTATTGTGCCTAATGGCTAGTTGGTGTAGTGTTTGTTTAGGTCATAAGCCGTACGTATTCACATAATCATTGTGATCCAAGAAGTTTAATCATGAAATTAGACCACGAGGGAGACGAGAAGAGGATCATTCAGTCTGTGATTGCGGGATTGTGGTGACATTTCAAGGGAGGGTCTCTCACAATGTGCCCTTACATCTCGCCCTCCTCACAAACACCATCATCAAACTTTATTACAACTCCATTAAAATACTTACAATAGTATTACTGAAATATTCTAGAATAATACAGTAGGCCTATTATTTTATACCATGTTGACTTATTTTTAGATGCAAGTAGAATACTTTAAGCCAAGTAACACATCATTCCCTGTAGGGTGGAATACAATTTATACGATACAATTTTTTATTTAGCACTCAACAATAGCTTACTCGTTTTTTGTTCGTTTATACAATCGGGCTGACTTTTTTACAAAATATATTAATGAACTTTCCAATATCGCCCTAATATTGTTTTCACGTAGAGTATACTATCACTATTTTTATTCTAAATAAATAAATTTGCTCCGAAATAATAATATTTTTGAATATAGAGTTTATGACATAGGTGTGACCAGTGTGTCAATTTTATATATTTTGTTCGTGAGCTTCATTTTAAAGCAATACAGTGGACATGGTTTATACATATCAATTCAGTCACGTCAATAAAACAATCGTCCCTTTACAAAGAGATTATGAAGTTGATACTGTTCAAAGCGTCAACAATAATTAAAAGCGGAATTAAAGCGGAATTCGTAGTATTTTAAAATACAAGAAATGCTTTTATATTGTATTGACTCCGTAATTTATTCCTTGAAAAGTGTATACCTTGTTAATATCCTTATAATTACTGTACAACATTCTCTGCATTGTATTAAAATACGCAATTGAATAATTTAAAGTTCTCATCGAAGAGGAGGTATGGATGTTATGATTTTGAAGTTTTTACTACAGTATGTAAACAGTTGGACTAACAGATTTTTATAACTTTTATCTTTTAGCATATTTTTTACGGTTGTATTTAACCAGTTATAACAGTTGGGAAATATCTGGGTCAGTTTGATAATTTACATATTAATTATTTTAAATTTTACGTTAATAAATTCAGCAGATTTTCAAATATTTTATTTAAATATGTTAAAATACGTTAAATAAATTTTAATGTATAATTTAAAATACATAAATCTGTATTTTTTATGAATAATAGACTTGTTTATTAAACATATAAAACAACAATTTAAATTGGCAAGCACATTTCGTAATAAGAATACGTGAGTTTTATACAACCGCTATGTGTTTTTCATTAACGGCAACGTCTTTTTACATCATAAATTGCATGTTTTGTGTTAAATGAGATTTTCCTCTTCAGCCATGTTCAAATAAGTATAGGTTTATTGAAACTCTATAATGTAACTAAAAATTCCAAGCAAATTGCCAAGTAAATTAATATGTAAAATAATATAGCTATAATATGTTAAATAATTTAGCATTACCTCTCTGTGTTACGGTAATTTAGAAACATCCTCCAATTGGACTGTAATAATAAAACACAGTTCAATACAGTTAAGATTTGCATTTGTATTCAGCTTACATTTAAAATGAAATACCGACAAAGGTTGAATTTATATACATTCATTTTATGTTTAACGATCAACTCAGGAACATTATATGAATATTAAGATACGGTGTACAGTATTTATGTAATATCTATTATATCTCTTTATCGTACTTTTAAACTATTTGGAAAAGCTGATTTTTCCTTTATAACGATTCTTTGTCTAAAATATATTTATAAAATAAGATGTATAGAAATTGTTTACCAAGTTTAACCATCTATTAACAGAAAATTAAAATCTTTGACATCCAATCTGCACGTAATTATTTCGTACAATAAACTGTCACCATTACCCAGCCATTACAGCCTGAAGAGCGTCCTGCGTACGAGTGCTCTCGTTTAACTTGGCACAACCACAGTAATAATTAATTGACCTCGCCACTCTTCTCTCCAAAAATATACATTCTTATGTATTGTTGATCACGAACATCGAATGTAATCTGGAATTTTACTATTATAACCAATGTATATTCAAATGTTCAAGTGACGCTTGAAAAGATTCCTAAATAAAAGCGGCTATTTAAGAATTCCTCGAAAAAAGTTATAAAAGTTCATACAACTTTCAAGACTTATTCCATTATCCAAATAAATCAAGACTCACTTTCCATTTATCTTTTCATTTGTATAAAAACAATTTAATTTATTTACATTTTGACCCCTGTCAAAAACAATTCTTCTTTTCACTAAATTTCTATTCATATGCGTATCTTATACTGCTTTCCAGCGTATTGTGACGTTTATTTATATTGTTGGGCATGACCAACCAGCCATTAAAAAAAAAAGACTATCTATAATTTACCATTACCATTATATTACAAAATATATGCGGTGTAACAATTTTTGTAAACAGCACAATTAAAGTTCAATCTAACAAAATCAATAACTGTATAGACCTTGATTTTAAGGAACTTGAATTAAACTAACAAATCCATGCACGGACAAGTATTCTTTAAATGGCTAAATAAATCTCCAAATGGCGATAATGATCATATTTTTGAAAATCGAGAACGTGTTTTGAAATTTATATGTGAAACAAAATAAGTTTATAATCATGTTCATTTTAAAATCTATGTTCTAAACTACACTGACTACCAAACACAACGGTTCTGGGACATCCTGGAAACATTCAATTTGATCTGATCCGTCAATCCGCCAACTAGAGTCACAGTAACTTTTAGTATGGCCATCGACAATGTAATCAACAACTGTTCCAAATGTAATGAAATGTAATCAACAAACATTCAAAATTCGATGGGTTCAGTGATTGACGCAGCCACCTGTCCACTTTGCTCAGGAGATCATAATTAACAACTTGATTATATGTTTATATGTTTCATTGAATTATTAAACATATTTCAGCTGTTGGCCAGTTTAAATTACACAAAATGTTTGTCGCCCATTTACAAACAAAGAAACCTGTTCAAGCAATCCGTTGGATAACTCGTGGTATATTGGTAACATTAGAAAAACTAAAAATGTTTAATTTCATTTACATTCCATTCCAAATGAAAACTTGTATTAAGTGTTGTTGTAGAAATTATAAAATAATCTATAGAAAAGTTATTAGAGCAGCAAAGGCTTATGATGTAGCAAAAACCCGTTTAAATGCAGTAGTAAAGTACTAATTCACTAATATCGAGAATCATGTAATTCATTAAATTCCAAATTAAATCTAAAATTGACAGTAAAAAACTACTGCTAAGGAATTTACTCCGTACCCCTTAATCTTACAACAACGCTTCAACATACAAAATAATTTGTTTTCCAAGATCTACACGGTGCTTGTAATAAAAAATTAATTTTTTTATGTTTTAAAAACATTTTAAGAACTAATTTTTAGAAATAAAACATTATTTTACTGTCAACTTTTTACTGTTTCTATGACTCAAAACTGCGGGTTCGCGAACTCATTAAAGTAATGTGCATACAGTCCTACATGTTTCATTGAAATCGGACCAAAATTACTCGTGTTATAGTGTTTATGCAAAGTTTACTTTAGCTACTTTCCTGTAGTGAAAATTACTAGTATCGACAATCATTTTTTCAAATTCCTTCTTTTCTATAACTAGCTTCCAAATTAAGTACAGCCAAAACTACTGTGCGAATGAATAAATGTATAAACACCAATAACACTGCAGAATATGTGTAAAATCGGAGGGTACAGTGTTTACAACAAATCTTACATTTGATATTTGGCCATTTTATCCAAACCACAAGTTGATTTTCTTCGGAACATTATACATTTACTCGTTACACACATTATTATAATTTGTCTGAGCCCACCACTCTCAGCAGCGGAATGCCTGAGCTGGGGAATGGCACGCTGAAGTGACCCGCCTTGCAGAGAATGTAACATTCCTCACTCTATCTTTGTACTCATTTTAATAAAACAATTCGTATAGAAATGTTCCTTGAATGTTGATCACCATTAGCATATTCAGGAGTATTTTTATTACACAAAACGGATTAAAGATTACAAACAACATATTTTCTTGCCCCGGCCAAAAAGTAACAGTAACAACTTTCTTAATACACACGTAACCATTTATATTTTATTTTACCCATAAAAATAGAAATAAAGTTCCATATTTGAAGTACTTGAACTAATACATTCCGGTTATAATAAACTCAGGTGAACACTGAATCAATCGACAGATACAGGTAAAAACTTGTAAGTATAGTGCAATTGTTTTATTATGTCCACTCAGAGCGAAAACCCCCTGTAGAATTACAATTTTGATGTTTAAAGATTCCTTAAACTGTTATGTTTAGGATTGGAATAACTTAAAAACAATGTAACTGCAACGGTTCTGGGAGTTAAGTTCATGCAGACTATATTACGCACCTTTATAAGGCAAGAATAAATTTAAAGAATTGTTTAATCCTGAACTGCTGACTGTTGACAAAGAATCTATTCTCGTACTGCAAAAAAATATTTATCAAGAGCTATCCTGTCGCATAATATCTTAGACAACAATATAAGAAAAAATTCAATTTCCACGTTAAAAATCTGAAGAACAATGAAGTATACAAAATTGTGCAGCTGGTCCAAATAGATGGGATGTCAACTTTAGAATCTAAAGTTCTTTGATAATACGTAAAGGGCTGTATGTGTAAAATATCTTTAAAAATACGAATAGTTTGTAGCAGATATTTTTTAAGAAAAATCACAGTTAGATGGGTTTAAACCAAAAGGTAGCAATCTATTTATTTGTAACAACACAAGTATCACCTAAACTCTGTTTACTGACACTGATATTTTGTCCAAAGTTTAACAACAATCGAGTGATGTTATTGTGATTAACCTGTGTAGTGTGTAGTGTCACAGTGTGTGTCAGTGAGAGGACAAGTGTCACGGAGCTGTCAGCTGTCATGTTACACTGGCAAATGTGTAACGTTAGTTGTATTTAATACAAGATTCATCTCAACGTTGACTATTAAAAATATACTAGTAGTAAATATTTCATTTCAACCAAGTCAGTGTTTTGTAGCAAACTCTTAAATTAGCAAACTTATTGACTGTTTACAATTAACATATGTTCTTCTTCTCACTTTTAATTCCTGGCAACCGCTGGAGTTTCATAACAATTTTTGTTTCGCATGTTGATCTTAAGGAGAAATACGAAACTTTAAAGGGCCCCAGGGCCTTACCCTATTTTTATTTCCCTAAAAAGAAAGTTTCTTGCACAACTTCACGTTACGCTCTTTCCAATGACACTAAGAACATGTCAATCGGTTCAGTAGTTTCGGAGGAGTAATTGTCACAAAAACCCTGCTTGCGTATTAAATAAGTACGAGAGGTCGTCCAGTGGTCGAAACTCGACCAAAAATATGTAATGTACTCACTTCTCTATTTTCACCCCACACTGTAAATAAAACATGTGATTGGAGTTTCTTCCATTTGTTTTGATTTCCTGTTTATATTTCGTTGTTATTTCGTCACCAGCATGGCAACGCATAAGATCCATGTTAATATTTCAAATCTTTAAACTCATTTTTTGTGCTTATCTTTGAGCCTATTTAAATTTATAAAGGTATTCTGCACACCTACAGGAAAATAGCTTTCTAACGGTATGCGTAGATTTTCCCTACGATGCACACGAGCTGAGAAAAAAGGTTTTAAAGAAACATGCTTGCCTATTAATATATAGATAGATTTTTAAAGATTGACTTAACTGTATTTGAAATGCATTTTCACCTGGTATAAAGTGCTCTTCATGTTGAATTAATTATACTGCCATTACCTAAAAAAATGATTTTAACAAATTGTTTGAAAAAAAATTAAAAGGCTACAATAAAATGATAAAATAGGTTTGTACTATCTACTATTTTATTCTCTATAATTACGATGGATATTTTAATTTTAAATTAATCCCTATTTATGAGTTTTTAATGTACGTGTATGTATTGCTGGATTAACCGTTATCAGTTATTTGTGCTCGTTATGCAAAGTATTTAAATGTGTTTAAAAGAAATGCATTGTTGAAATCCCCAAGGAACTTCCCGTTATTTTGTCTGCAAAGACTGGTTGTACATGTATTCATTCTTGTTTTACAGTCAGTAAACTCAATAGAGACAGTTATGATTATCTCTAATACCGTATATATTTTATGCATTTATTGTGGACATCGAAATGTGTGGTTTTAAATACGTTTTTAATTCATATACGAATTCAAATTTGTATTTAAGATTATTTGCATTTCATCGAATGTTTCTCAATTAATGCGATCATTACGAACAAAATATGATAAAAACATTGTTTCCCATTATGAAGTATAAACAAGTTGTGTTTTCTGCATATTCATGGAAAAAGGGCAACCTAAACTTTGTGTTTTTATTAGGTTATTATGACCGTATTAAAAAGCCCTCATAGGTATTCTACTAATATACTTTCTTAGGTATATTACAATAGCCAAAACCACAGTTACCTATATATAAAACATAAACACCTCATTGATGGTGTATCAATGATTGTCATTTGAATGTACTATTCCTTCGTAGTAGTTTCATCGTTATTTTTCAGAAGGGAAAGTTCCTTTACCACTCCAAAAGTTACTGTAATGACATTCTTCTCTCACTATTGGTCCCAATTGCTTTTTTCTTTATTCCCAATGTCGGTTTTTGAATTGGTTGTGTTTTATTCTAGTATATATTTGGTATTGTATTGGGCGGACTGTATTATAGTGATTTACAACTATTTATAAAAGTATAATATAGTTTCCTAATAAATAAGTTAAACGTAAAATGTTGCTATGTATTGTGTAAATGGGTAAAAAGGCAGACTTAATCGTCTCAAAAGGTTGTACATGGAACAGGTTTAAACGTTTAGGTTTATACAATCATGTAAATAGTATTTGTTTTAAAGAAATATAAGGAGAGATTAACTGGGTATGTTTTATATAAAGCACGGCGAAATCCATTATCGTCGTTGGCATCGAGGTTTTGAACATAGAAATTAAACATCATATAAAACTTTAAAAATATATATTTACATAGCTTACATTCACCTAAAACTACTGTTAATTATTGCATTCAAGTGTAAAAAAAGGAAAGTAACTCCGATGATTTGTTTAACATGGACTGTACAAAATGTTAAAAGCGTAAGTTCGAACAGTAAAAAAATAAATTATTGTTACTACAGAAAATGTCACAGCTAAACTAGAGGTTTTCCATTTCCGTGTTAAAATAGCCTGATACAAGACTTCACTTCAGATGAAAGTTGTGTCCCGATAAAAGCCAAAGTTTCGGAGAGACTTTTCTGGTGCAATTAACGTTTAAACCATTCCACCTCATCGTCGTCTCCTTTCAAGAATCAATTCCAGTCCTGATTTCTTACTTTTAATTATACATCAATCAATTGAATACGCATTGTATGAGCAAGAATTTAGTCACCCTGTTACGTACATTACGTAATGTATATTGGCAATAAAATCAAAATATTTTATTTGTAGATCATCTTTTTTTATTATCATACGTCGAGTAAACTTTTAGCAGTAGTGAGAGAGGAGACACATAGAGTCATGTCCTTAAAATTAAGAAATCAAATTTTCTACAAAACTTATTAAAACATGTAAACACAGCTTTACTATATATCAGTATATGAAATGTATTAAAGTCGTATTGTACTTATTATTCCTCAGTGGTTCCGCCCACGTCACGTAAGGGGCTTTTGAAGGATAGAATATCAGATTGTTTCCCAAAACTTGCCTTATGCATAAGTAAAGCAACAAGATACTCAGCTAAGTTTTGTGTTCACGTCTCTCAAGACTACTTTCAAGAAATACTGAAATCTGTTCTGTGCTGTATTAAGTTAAAGATACTGATGGTAACATTGCTATACATAAATGTACATATATGTAGTCATACAATGAATTATGGTTTAATCTAACTGATTTAACGTTTTATCTCTAGGAAAATTTGTGTTTTTATTTTTTTATAATCATTTGCATTTAGTGGTTTTAATTGTTTTTATGTGGATATCATTGTACTTTACTCCCTAATAAAATAATACCTAATACTCTTACATTATTTTATAAGCTATAAGTACATTTGGTTTAAATGCAAATTTAAAATGTTAAAGAATTTCATTTGTTATTTGATAGTTTTCACTGGTTTTATAATACTCATTAAAGGCTGTTGTGTTATTAAGCATCACGCGTACGACGTGAAAATGAAACTGATGTATACTACATTTTCTCATTGATATTACAAGCATAGTTTTATAATTTGAACACTTATTGGCCGTCATCGAAAAGAGAAAAAGTAAGCGTTGAGTAAAATTCGATGGAAAAAAGTGTTCATTTTCAATAATGCTACAAAATAATGCCTTAAAAGGTCGCTCCAATACTATAAAATAAAACTTATAAATTTGTGTTTTACACTATGCACATGTTTCCCTTTTTGGTTGACGATTAATTCTCTATGGTGTAACTCTAAGTATTGAGAGCTCTTATGGATTTATCGGTGTACTGAAATAAAATACTAGACAGAAAGCGTTTTTCGTCCGTGAGACTCATTCTTACCTTCAGTCCACATCTGGAGACTCGGTATTAAGACATGGTTGAGATTCTTACAGTATGTGTTTGTTTTTTCACGAATTCACGGATATAGGTAGCTGTTGATAAAGCTTTAAATTTAGTAGGTAGCGAGACTTGGACATATTTGACTAGGCTTTTTTACCTTTGTTATTTACGTTGGATGTTTTGATAAAAAGTCCGGACACAGACTTATAGTTGGACCAATATAATGATATTGTATCTCTTTTGAAGAATAACTAATTCAGTACCAAGCTAAGTATTGAAAGTCCAAGTATTAAAAGGGTTGACCTATTTCGTCATGCTAAACGTAAATTTCGAGTGCTTTTAAAGTTACCGAATTTTTCATTCTATTCTTTCTTCACTAAAACTTATATAGTGGACTGTGTTTTGACCTCCATGCAAAACGGATGGTCCACGTAAATAAATTATACTTACTAAATGTAATGGAGAGGTGTCATAAAGAGGTCAAAGCTGCTTGAAATATTAGAATACAAGTTTTAGATTAAGACAGTCGTCAGTTTCACATGTACAAAGACTAACCTATCCAACAAATCTAATCTGTATCAACTTTTATATTTAATTCACATGAATATTTTAGCCTTATGTTGTTCTAGGTGGTTGCTTGTATCTTCGTTATGTTTCATATTTCTTTGTTATGCTTTCTGTTATTATTTTATTTCCTACAGTCAAAGATGCAATTAACGTATATGACTTTAACAAATTAACTATGAACTATATAGTACGAAACAGATACTTGACTTTGCTATGTCACTGTTCGAAAAGCAAGGTAAACACTGGTTAAACACAATCGTTGATGGAGTTGTTGTTAACTACTTCAGCGCTACTGCAACAAGAGCAATAACAATGCCCCACCCCCACAATAACAATAACACTTTCATCATGTCAGCTACAGTGACAACTGAGGTGCATATGGTAATGATCCCCTCACTCAACACATCGTGTTTTATTTCACTTTGAAATCAATTATTTAACACGGCACCTCTAATGTACATTACATATGGTTCCATTTACTATCCAATTATCTTTTTAACTACATACAATATTTTAGTGTGGAAAGTTGCAATATATCTTACATATATTTATATTTATTTTATATATATATACTTATATATGTTTATATTTTTTTTCGTGCTGTGATCAGCATTCTCTACAATGATAATCAACATTGGCAAGCGTATGCGTTTCTGATCACTAATACAACCTTCTAGTAAAATAATAGTTTAAAAAATTGAATACCAAAAGCTGTATCATTAAAAAATATTATTAATGCCACATAAAACATACATATAAACCCAATAATCAATAACTTTAATATCACTACGCCAAAACACAACGATCATAGACCTTATACTCAAATAGGAATGTTTGTAATGTTTTTATTTGAGAATAGGTACGTTGGGGCGGGGGGTGTTTATTTATCTGTGTTATTCAATAGACTAACTTAGGTACTAACAACAATTTTTGATAAGTTGGAATTCACCATAACCTAACCAAACCAAATTTTGTAAATTTTTAATTGTCATTACTTTACAGTACATTTATTTACATTAAAATCATCTTCTTTCTCGTGACAGATTGTAAATGTGCGTTACTATTTAAGGATAACAAAACAGTACATACGAGGGATTTTTAACCAATATTCACAATTATTCGGCAACAAAGCACAAGCTTCCATATTGAGCTATATTGGGTATTGAACTTTATAAGTGTTTCAATTAATGTTTTCCCACATAAATACTTTCATAAAAGTTGTCACCTTTTAAAATAACTTTGGTAATGAGTTTGCAACTGAACGTGCAAGACTTGGGGCGTACTCCAACTTATTACTTATAAACTGATATTTGGAAACGAGCTGGGCTAGAGGTAGAGCGTGGGGTTTCGGAGCCCAAGGGTACGGGTTCAAATCCCGCCAATCATCAAAATATTCCTTGGGATTTTGCCGCGACCATCTAGGACTAGCCTGAAGAAATGTGTAATTTAATTACGGGTCAGAACCTAGCGTCCTTAATGTGAAGGTGGGACATAAAATAAATAAACAAATAAAATAAACTATGTACTAATAAACTACATTTTAGATTAATCGAACCTTCAACTTATACAATTAGTTTTTAAATTTGAATGAGCATATATTTAAAGATGATAACATAAGTTTATTATTTTTTTGTTATTGTCACAAAATGAGGGGTTTACAAGTTTGCCATTAACTATGTAAAAACGTAAAAGTAGGTTTACTTGTTGCTATTAATGTCTGTAGTTGTATTCTTTCATATTTTAAAGAGGTGAGGTTTATTATACAAAATATTCATAGTTCATGAGTTAGATATCATGTATATTTAAATCTTTTTATAATAAACCTCAGCTTCACTTCAAATGTTAAAGAAAAAAAATACACATGTTCTAGGTATGAGATCTATATTATCAAAGTTTTTTTTATTAATCACATAAAACTTCAGTCATTAAATTTCTTCTTCAATAATTTTGTATAGTTCAATTAAATTTTAGTTCAGATTTACTGTACATTTGGTAATTAACATTATATTCACAGCATTTCTTTTTTGACATAATATGACTTTTGAAAGGTAATTCTTTGAAAGGTTTTCAACCAAAATACTGAAAATGTTTTCAATGTTAAAGTTGTATATTGAATGTAGGCGAATCACATTAACATTTTTGCTAAAGTCAAATAACCCCCTAGAACCGGTTGACAAGAATCATTACCTAATGCTCTGATTGTTATTGATCCTAGACATAAATGTCTAATTACAATTGAAATATTGTAATAACTGGTTATTGACTTCAAAGTATTACAATTTATTTAATAACAGATTTTTTTTTTAATTTGGATCTTAAAAGAGTTATGAATCGTTTATTTACGTACTACGCAGCGATTGTTTTTAAGTTTCTTGGGCGAATTTGGTAATACTAATACAAACTAAATCGTGTTTGGAAGTTTTTCTCGCCTGATGGAAGATAAAAAAATACCAGGAAAGATGAACAAATGCAGCACATGAAAGTTAATTAACATCTGATGGAGTTCCTCACTGAAGCTGAAGGTAAAACTGAGTTGCAAACCTCGTTGCTGCATATTTATTTTTCAAAACACTAAATTGATTTAGGCGCAAATATAAACTCATGATGACATTTATTATTTTATTTATAATTTTTGACCAAATATACAGTACAAACATAAAATATAACATACATAAATCACGGAAATGCTTAGTCGTATAATAATTCTTATGTAATAATAATTACTTCAGCAACTTTGTTAATACATCTCTATTTTGGACCACCCCCATGAAAAACAAACTAGCGTAAAATAAAACACAACAACCTGCCTCCACGATTTCACTGCAAAACCTTCAATACAAATCGACGAAATAACTTTTTATTGTTAACTCATTGGATTTAAAATGTGCATCTGGTAAAAAAAATAGGTTGCCACTTAGCATTAGCCTACTAGGTGGTTTTCGTGTAAATAATTGTCAGAATTTGTGTTTATGTAGGTATGTAAATGTTTGTGTTGTAATGTTCTACAGCTCTCAAAGATGTTTACTTATTTGTCTATAAAGAAGCTGAGTGTTATAGTGTTTGCATTGAACTGTGAAGGTCGCTGTTTCGATTCCAAGCGAGATCTGCAGACGTGATTCCATTTGTCATTAGCTGACAAGTAATGAGGACATCTAACAAAAGGTCGTCGTTTTTTAGTTACAAAACCAGGGTTAGTACCATTCCACGAAAAACTCAATAAATGCCAATTCGTAGACAAAATAAACATCTAAGCCATCTGTTCTGAATAAAGATACAGGTTTAACCGAATTCATACTTGATTACCGTGCGCAGGACGGGACAAACAGATATTTCTTATTTTGAAAATTGTACTCTTTATCTTAAAGTCAGCAGACGACAAGAAAATGAACATTGTCGAGAAATAAGAGGTTAAATGTAAGCCTGGACTTTAATGAAGGCCTGGAAAAACAATGATCTTTTGTTTCTTTCACGTTTAAGCGTTGGGGATGGCTTTGTTAAGGTCTTTTATTGTTTAAAAGTTCCTATAAGAAATTGTTTTCGTTGTTATGTAGATACTGTACTAGGAAATCGACACTATTGCCCTCCACTACTAAATTTGCTTAGTTTGGTGAAATATAACTACTCTAAATACACATCTCTTTTATCTTTAGCTGTTCTAATGGCAATAGGGGTTTAGTGATGGGGAGTGAGCTGTTGTAGTGGTAGAGCGTCGGAGGTCCCGGGTTCATGTCCCGCCAAAGATCAATGGCAATACCAATATATGAACATTCCGTGACCCTCCAGGCCTAGACTGAAGTAATGTGTACAACGATTACTAGGCGACTTGGGGCGCAGAGTTGGGCTTAGAAAATTTAAAAAAGTTATTTAATGATATAAACATACGGCAAGATTACCTTTTGTAGTTGAGCCGAAAAAAATATTGATAGATAGATGCCAATTCAAGATCACAATTACGTAAAATTCATGACTAATTACATTTACGTTTGCATTTGTTACGTGCTGTTATACAGTATATAGTTTACAATAAAATTGTTAATACTGTTGTTAAATGATACATCTACTGGTGCTTAATAAATATAATTGTTAATAAGTAGGAATACATTCATATAGTTCAAAATATGTTTTAAAAGGAATTTAAACTGTAATTTGCATATTCTTTCGAGATGGTCAGAAACATTTGACCAGATGTGATTCATTATATTCTCCTTGTTGTCATAACCCTCCCCCTCTACCCACTACACCCTAGTAGGTGAAAGTGATCCCATTTAACTTGTCACCTTGCCACACACTACAAAGCCTATCTCATTTATCACACACTTAATGGTGTTGCACGTTATTTCAGATAACAAATGACCGCAAGTCTACAAATACAACAATTTACACTTGAAGGCAATAATTCAAATTAATTAATTGTTACCAACATACGTTCGGCATATTTGCGTTCAGTTCATTTACGTAAGTTTTATTTAGCACGACTTTAAAAGAATTTTCTCAATGTTTTATAAAATAAAAACGTTATAAATAGTCCTTAGGAATGTAAAAATAAAAATGGTATTCACTATTATTTTATATACATATTACAGTAAGGGTGGAAATAACATTTTATATTTGAATCTGATCTGTTGATTCAGATAAAGTTAATTATAAATATATTACAGTATTGAGTTTAGCACATGTCATGAATATTTTTATTTTTATATGCAATTCAAAATTAAACTGTAGAAGCTTTTATTCACTATAAACGGAATTGGCATATGTATTATTAAATAAGGCTATGTTATACCTTATTGTAAACTATCTACAAATAACATATTATTCATGAAAGTAGGAACGTTAAATTTATAATAATTTTGCTGTGTCATCTTATTAATATTTTTTTTTAAGCATTCTTTCCCAAAAACAAAATATTTAATTTTTGTAGAAAATCTTTTAAGAATCAAAATCTGCAGACGTATACTGCAAATAAATTATTATTAAAATATCGAGATACTTGGTACTCCGAAGTGATATACACCATCACAATACTAGAGGGAAGGACGACTTGAATGGTCCTATGTTAGATTGAGGAAGGTCCGATCCAGGAACTTTATCCAACGATATAAGGGTTTTTTAACAAACTTCCTTGTACAGCTCAGAACCTGCAAGAAGCTAAGTTCAAAAAGGGGATTGAATCTCTTCTTTTGGCTAATCCAATTTACTTCTTCCAAGAGTTGTTTTTTTTGTTTTTTTTTATTTCACCTGTCCAAGTAAGCAAGTTATTTTAGTCAATGTGTACCCAGTGTGATGATTATTAATTTTCTTTCTGTATGGTGTGTTGCAGACTTAGACAAGTTAATCGACTTTTCCTTGTACATATTGTATGCTTACAGTAAATAAATCAATCCCATTCTCTCATTCCGGGAACCCGATCAAAGCTTTCAAAGAGGTAATTGCATTTTGGCAAAAATATATATCATGTTGACTTGTCTGAAATAATTGCATTTGATTATTAACTTTGTCAGTTTATCGACATTTTATAAGACAAATAGTTATTATATATTTGGATAAATAAAGTGGCTAAATATCCATATCATTAACATCCCAATGCTACTGATCCCGTCCCTCTCTTGGACCTTTGATCAGGCCTTTCATCTTGATCTATTACCTCCAATGTTCAGACAATCAAACTGTAACCTCCCAACTCTACCACAGTGTATTGCAGCCCATATACACACTGGTTAATAGCTACAATGTCCGGATGTCTGTCCAGATTTAGTAAATTAAACTGAAAAAAAAACCATCAATCTCGTACTCTACTATTCCAAAGAAGTAAATTATAAATGGATAATTTCAATACTACAGAGTGTGTCAACAAATCCAATCTATTTTCTGCAGCACACTAGCTGAACAGTGCGCTGTGGAACATATAATAATTTGTAATGTTAATTTTGCACTCTTATTGTCATATCGTAACTGTGTTAATCTTTCTACACTTTGTAATAAGTTATCATAACGGATAAGGCAAGCAAACATAACACCTCTGATTTACAGAACACCAAGCCCAGAGTTTTACCTTCTCATCCAAGTTTTAAAGTGAAATTAACGTCTGAATCGTTTCTCCAATCTCCAGCGGCCCACTTAGTCCGTTGAAAGTTTTCTACTTTTAAATTAACGAATTAAAATTTCTTGTAGACCATTTAAAGAAGTTTAATATTGGACGTGTTTTTCTCTTAACAAATATTCATTTTATGCCATGACCTTCACCTAAATAGTATGTTATCGGAGGCCAAGATTTCATTTCCCTGTCCTTATAATGTAGCCTCTTAGTAAAGACGGATACATTAGTGAGTTGCGTTGTTTACAAATTTCAAATATGAAACCTAGACAACGCCTCGTTAATATTGTAAAGGCTCTTTTCCGTTTCATTAATTACTAAGATATTCGGACTCCCTTCATATCATCAAACAAATGCAATGACTTTTCCCCCAAAAAAAAAATCTTTGTACAACTAAATCTAGAGCTCTACTGAACCGATTTAATTAATTAATGGGTCGTTGGAAATCTTAATTCGTGTAGATTTGCAAATAATTATGAAAGTTTATTTTTGTTATGATTTATGGTGACAATTAATACAACTTTTTTTCCATAAGAAATACATTGGAAACGGTGTTTTTCACACTTTTTATTTGGGTGCAACTTTTGGCTGCCTTTTTTTGAGTATTTCTAAGAAGTGCGTGGTATCAATTTATAGGAAATTTCATTTTCTTTTAGAATATCACCATCCACTTAGGTCGATTTCCTCACCATTTAAAAGTTATTTTCAAAAAAGCTAAGCAACCTCCGAATTTATAGTAGCCTAATGAGAAAATATTGAATTAGGTATTGTTTTTTAAACCCTGTACAACTATATCTAGACTTCTACTAGACCAATTTTGTTAATTAATGGGCCATTGGAAAGCCTAATTCATTTAAATTTGCAAATAATTATAAAGTGTGATTTTATTAAATACTTGTGGTAAAAAAGTAAAAATAACAAAATTACATTAAACACTGCTTTGTTTCAAGTTTCTGTTTTCAAGTTTCTATTTGTAGCCAGCTTTTGGCTGCCTTTAGTATTTTCAAGAAATGCATATTCTCTTTCAGAATATCACATCCACTTTGGTCGATTTCCCCCCAGTTTAAATTGTATTGGCAATAAGTGACCTCCTAATGTATAGTGGTGAGAAAATACTGAATTAGATATATTTTTGTTACACTTTGCACAACTAAATCTAGACTTCTACCGGACGGATTTTGTTACTTAATGGGTCGTTGGAAAGCCTAATTTGTGTAGATTTGCAAATAATTAAAAACAATTTTTTTATTACATATTTGAGGTGAAAAAAATAAAAGAAAACAATAATACATTTAAAACACCTTTTTTCCAAGTTTATATTTCCAAGTTTATATTTGTAGCCAACTTTAGGCTGCCTTTATTGAGTATTTTCAAGAAATACGTAATAGTAATTTGTATGATATTGTATTCTCTTTTAGAATATTACCCTCCACCTTGGTCGATTTCCTCACCATTTCAAAGTTATTTGCAAAAACGTTAGGCAACCTCCCAATTAATAGTGGTGAGAAAATACTGAATTAAAGATGTTGTTGTTAAACTTTGTACAATTAAATCTACGCTTCTAATGAACCGATTTTATTAATTGGTGGGTCATTGGAAAGTCTAATTTGTGTAGATTTGCAAATAGTTTTGAAAGTTAGATTTTTTTAAAGATTTACTAGGTGAAACCCGTCAAAGTCGACAGTTAGGCCTACTGTTGAGGTTGCAAGCAAGATCGTTTGACTATAAATCGATGATAAATAACTCTATTTTTTTGTTGGGTTGTTCGTGATTTAGCAGTGTGCTTTAGGTACGTCCGATCTTAATAATCAATAATTCAAATGGAAGCTGGTATTTCACTTAATGTTCTTAGGTAAAAAAATTGAATAACGTAATTAGAATTGAATAAATATATCTAAAACTAAATTCCATGTCCAAGATATAATCAAATTTATGTTTTCTGATTGAGCGATACAGTATCTTGAACATAACTGATTAAAACTATCAATAGGTATCTCAAAATTTGTGTTCATTTAATGAAACCCTTTATTTCTATATGTATTGCAGATACGATTATAATTATTATTGTTGATTCGTGATTCAGCAGTGTGCTTTGGGTAGTCCGATCTTAATAATCAATAGCTCAAATGAAAGCTGGTATTTCACTAAAGGTTTTCAGACCGAAAAATATAGGTTAATGTAATTAGAACTGCTGGAATACATGTTTAGGCCCTAATTTAAAAAAAATTGAAAAAATAAAATTTATATTTTTTCGTCGAGTAATACTCGTACATTAGATAAATTAATGATGATGCTTGATGACAAATATGTGCTTGCATAGCTTTATTTTAAGACCAAAATTATGAAAATCGGTAGAATTATTGATAGGGTAGAAGAGCCAAACGAACTCGAAAAAAAAACAATTAACTCCCATAAGAAATGTACAAGGAGGCAGTTTGTGCATAACTCGAAAAATATGTCAAAATGAATGCCGATGCTTGTTGGCAAATCTGTGGTACGTCCATATCTTTAGTTTAAGGCAAAAACTATGAAAATCGGTCGGGTAGAAAAGCTACTCGGAAAAGAAAAACCAATAATTTTTATAGATGGCAATCATTGGTTTACCAGTATGCATAATCTAATCATACGAAAAATGTGTTAATAATTTAACAGCTTATTGTTATACTGTTATTTAATAGATACTAGTGCACCTGTTGCTCGAATTCGAGCAATTGCAAAGTATTATGGGCGTTATTTCAAAACGAATAACATTCATAATTTCCGATGACTTAAAAAGAGTCAACTCAAAGATAATGTAATCAATCACTCGACTCCAGTTATCGAAACTGAAAACGAACGCTCTTGCGTGTATCATTGTGTTTACTATGAACAGCTGTAATTATTCGTCCGTTTAAGTAAACAAAATCTTTTATCCATAAGAAATACATTGGGATTTTGATGGCCTGTGGGGCAAAGCCCGAGGACTTTTGTTACAGGAATTGGTGAACACAAAAAAATACGTTTTTGACACATCGTTTGTAAAAATCTGTCCATTATTAACGGAGGACTAGTGTTTCGTAGAAATCGCCTTCACGTATTATAAGGATTTCTTTGATTAAATGTTGTTGTTAACAATTTGCATTTGTGTTTAAAGTGTGTTCCTTATGTTAAGTGTGTGATTCTAATGTTATGTACTTAATCTGTACCATTAATATTAGTGAGTAAAGTGGCGTATGGATTTCATAACCATTATTTTAATAGACACCGTTCGTTGTATTTAACCACAACGGGCTCTGTGGCTAGTTTACTATAATTTTACACTCGTATTTCCTATCTATAAATTAGTTGCCTTCTTAATACTAAAACAATAAACAATACGGTTTATAGGTTATTTATACAAATACAAAACAAGACACTGATTTCGAAGATAAACTCGCCATGGTTAGGATAATAAATGCTATAGAGATATTTTCAATTGTTGGTAAATAATGGTTTCTTTTTGTTGTTGTGGTGTTTTCAGAGGCTAAAACGTGTATGGGAACCTTAAAACACGATCCGTTTGAGTTCATATACGGACATTGTATGTATATTGCTAGGTATATGTTCGTTTTCACAATAGCTCAAGTAGAAATCATCTATTTTCGAAGAAATTTGGTACTGACCTGTTAACTTACATTTATTTGAACGAGTTCGCGAACTAGCATTTAATTATTGCTCGTTTAGAGGCGTCCAGCTCGAAAATGCATTTACGTTTGTTATTTAGTTTACTGGTCCTATGAGCAGTTTAACAGGGGAGGTGATATTTTATTTATCCAAATATTTTCAGGAATACCACTCTGAATGATCAAAAATTAGCTATAGCTATATAATATTGGGATAAGAGTGTTATGGGTAAAACGGTTTTCCCACTTTTGACCCCTAAAACTTGAAGTTTTGCAATTTTTTCCTAATAATTTTGTAGAACTTAGGGAAACAGACGACTTTGTATATTGAAGCGTTGTTGTAGGTTACGGAGAAGATAAAAAAAAAAACTGTAAATTTTTTATGATTATTATTTCAATAAAACACACTTTTTACCATCCCAGGAGCAGCAACACTAAGTATGCACTTATTTAACTCAATGTTATTAGAATAAGTGATAAATCTGACAATTTCAAAATAATCTTAGTGAAAATCAAGCCAGGTAGATTGAAATTTCCTTAGCCTGCAGGTTTGCTACAGTGGAAGTATTTTTAAGAATACGGCAGTTATTTGCGAATGTAGCCTAAAAAAATAGATAAATTTAAATCTTATTAAGTTTAATTACGATCAATTTTCCCCGTAAAATATATCCTTGATAATTTTATGCTCGAATTTAGGTACGTCAAGAGATTGGCTTAGAAAAAAATTAATTATTCATAAGTGTATATTTATTTTGACTTTTTTCTTAATATCTTCATTCAGAGAAAAATAATGTACTAATTGGATATCCTGCGATTCACTTTACATAGTTTATTAGTATTGACAATTCAAATTAAATTTCCTTTCCTTGGATGGGTAAGGCAAAAAGATGCATTTTTAATTAAAACTACATTGAATAACGTACAAACTACATACCTACAATTTCAATTGACTTTTGCTTGCAATATAATTATAATTATTCCTCAGTTTTATTTCTCAAAATATATTGATAAATAAAAAATCGCTCTCACTGTTGAATTGTTAATTATACATATATACCTTAAATAACAAATGGAAATGCGTTTTTGAGCTTGGCGCCCCTAGAGGAGCAATAATTAAATAGCCAGTAGGAGGAACTTTGATTGTCTTTAAATTAAATAAACCGTCTACCTTCAAAACATCATCCGACTTTTCTTTGTGACAGTCGTTTATGTTTTTAATGTTATAAAAAAGGAATGATAAATTTTTCTCAGCTACATTTGAACAACAAAATAACTACTCGTGATATAAATTGTTTTGGTTAGAAATTTTTCGATTGGTACCAATATACCAATTGCAATGATGGTTGCAATTATTGGCTGCCATGATGTATTTACTTGTCCAGTTAACTTCAAAGGTAGTCAATATTAATATTAGCAATAATACTATGTATTGAGAGAACTTTTAAAATTGAAAGTTAGTACTTAGTACCCGCCTTTTTTGTCTCACCTTAACATAACCTCGGACACTGGGCTCTATCCCTGCATTTTTCCACACCAATTCAAACTATACCTAGAGGATGTTGCATTATAACTAAGATGAAATTCCATTGTTGATCGGAAAAGTTTAATCCCGGGACCTCAGTGGCCGAAGTCCCGTGCTCTACGGCTATAGCAGCTAGCTCCTTCTACAGATGTTGAAGTTAAAACAAACAGAGGACGAAGTCCTAAAACTGCCTCAGTCCAAGTAGGATTTCAGCTCTCTGGATTGGAACGTCACGAAGAACGAACGAACTAACACTAGGCAGTATAAACCAGACAGACAGTCAAGTATTCTTCTATAGTTTGACTTACTATAAAGAAAATAGTTCAAAGTGACATTCAATCCTATAGGCCGAGTAGGTTGAACATAACTCTTTTTTTTTTTAGTTAAAAAAAGTGATCATCCTGCATGATAATTGTTGTGACTTTGAATTAGAGTTCATAATAAACACACATTTGAAGAAACTCTTTTATTGAAAATTGTTATGATTAACTATAATAAAGTAAAATGTAAACATTGAAAAAACAATTATCATCTGTCTTGACCTTATTTGAATTATTAACTAAATCATATGAAGTCAAGATAGACTAAAAGATATGACAGTCTTCCCCACTAATTAAGAACAATCTTTTTTTAATCAAATCTGGTAGTCTCTAAATCTTGAGGGAATGTGACGCTTACGCTGTGGTCTGGCGTTGGTATTATCAGCTTGCTCACGATGTGGTATGACATTCTCAGCTTGAGCTCTTTCTGCTGGAGATTGTTCTTCTGGTTGCCTTGGTTCTGGAGCTGCAACTGGATCTGGATTCCTATGTATTTCTGGTCGTCTTGGAATTCTGGGAACATCAAACAACTGCATTGGTCCGAATGTAACATTTTTCGTTTTTGGACTCTGTACCAGCGTTGGGCGTAGTTGATTGATGTGCCTCTTCAGGATTCTATCAGATGAGTCGAGAACTACGAGATAGTGTCTTTTCCCAAGCCTCTTCTTTACTTGACCAAACTGCCATATGTTTTTATTATTGATGAAAAGTTTGACCTGTACCCTCTCCCCCACATATAGTGAACGTGCAGGTGAAGACTGTGTAGTTGAAGGTTGAGGTTTGTACGGGAAAATGGCATTTAGTCTTATCCTTATTTTTCTGTGCAGGTAGAGTTCCACCGGGGACTGACCACAAGCTAGCGGTGTTGCTCTGTACCTTTGTAAAATATTTTGAATTTTGGTTTGGATTGGAGTTTGGTCAGTTGAGACTGCTTTCAGGCGATTCTCTAGTGTTTGGATTGATCTCTCGGCTAAACCGTTTGTTGCCGGATGCCCTGGAGCGACGAATTTCTGGAAAATACCGTTTGTTTTGCAGTAATTTTGAAAAATATCACTTTTGAAAATGGTAGCATTATCTGAAACGAGTACTTGAGGATATCCATGACATGAGAAAATTCCTTCTAAAAGATTAATTGTGTTTGCACTAGTAGGTGAGTCTTTGATGATTTTCACCTCCGCCCATTTAGATTTTGCATCAACACACATGAGAAAATATGTATTATCAAGCGGTCCTGCATAGTCGATATGAACCCTTTCCCAATTCTCTTGTGGTGTATCCCAGGGATGTACTGGAACTTTGGGAGGGCTGTGACGTGTGAGAGCACATTTTTCACATCCTTTGACAATACGAGAGAGGGGATGACATGCTAGCTGACTGACACGCGTCAAATCGCTCCGTAATTAGTTACAATTTGTGCGGGTAATTTGTTAATGCTATATAGTGGATTGTGCATGTATATTAAGTAACTAACGTGGACTTCGTGTTAGTGTCTGATTCGCATGCTAAAATATTGTTTACCCGTACAAAATAGTTATTTGTAGCTGTAGTTACAGTTTGAGGTTAGGAGCGTCGTAACCGGTTGGTTGCAGAGCGTGGACGGTTGGTTCGACTGATAAGAAGACCAGCTGAAGGATCAACAATGCCTATTACTCGCAACAATAGTTCTTCAAGTCAACCTGACAGTTTAACAATGGACGATAAATTGAATCTATTGCTTGAAGAGGTACGTAAAATTAAATTAGGCAATGATGAGTGTCTGATCGAGATTACTACTGTGAAAGACGATATTAAACAGTTCAAGAAAGATATAAGCGATTCTCTCGATATGTGTTTTGGTAAAATAAAAGACTGTGAGGACTCTATTAATAAAAATTCAAATAATATTGTATCCTGCGAAGAGCTTATTGACGCTTTAAAAAGTGAAAATATATCGCTTAATAAATCAGTTAATGATTTAAAGAAAAGAGTTATCGCCAGTGAACAATATTCTAGGAGTAACTGTATTGAAATAAGTGGTGTGCCTGAGACAAAGAATGAGAACATTATTTCCGTGGTGAAGCAGGTTGCTAACGCGCTTAACTTCAAATTAGACGCAAGCATGATCGACGCCGCGCACAGACTGTCCAAGAATGACAAGAAGCCCGATCTCCCGCGTGGTATCATAGTGAAGTTCTGTCGTCGCTTTGACATGGAGGAGATGCGTAAGCGGACCAGGGTGAAGAAATCTATCGCAGCGACGGAGCTCGGATATCACAGCGAGGGGACAATCTACATCAGCTTATCGCTCGGCAGAGAGACGCGTCAGCTCTGGAGCGATGTGAGGAACTTTAAAGCGGACCATGACTTCAAGTACGCCTGGATCACGAGTGCCGGGAAGATCTTTCTGCGGAAAACAGATAAAGACAATGCCATCCACATCACGGAGAAAGCAGATCTGGAGCAACTCAAGTGAATATGCATGTATGTTTACCCCTAATTGCACGTTTTAGCATGTTGTCGTTACTATATTTATTTAATATTTTTACTTATTTATTTTCAACTATTATATTAATATTTCATCCTACGTCTTATATTAAGTAATGACTAGTCAAATAAGTATTTATTATCAAAACGTAAGGGGTTTAAGATCTAAAGTTGCTACGTTTAGATTAGGCATGTTTGCCAATAATTGGGATGTGGTAGCATTGACTGAAACATGGTTGAATGAGTCTGTAAAAAGCGCAGAGTTGTTTCCGCCCGGATACCAGGTGTTTCGACGGGATAGATGTGAACAGCGTACAGGGTTATCTAGAGGTGGAGGGGTATTGATAGCTGTTGCATCTAATATTAAAGTGACAAGATTGTCTGATTTGGAAAATGAGGGAGAAAATGTATCAGTATTGCTTGAATTCCGTAACAAAAAACGTTTAATTATTTCTAATGTTTATTTTCAACCAAATTCTCCTTTGCATGTTTATTTAAATTATTACGAACAATTTTACAGCTATAACTTTAGTAATGAAAATATTTTGTTGTTGGGGGATTACAATCTTCAAATTAGTGGTAATAGTTGTGATTTAGCCTTGGGAAATGATGCATGCAAACAGCTATTATTTTTTTGTAGTATTCTAAATCTCAGTCTTAAAAATGATGTTAGAAATGAAAGTGGTAAAACTTTAGATTTAGTGTTGTCAGACATAGATAGTATAGATGTGACTGTTGATAACTGTCCCCTTGTAAATATTGATAAGCACCACCCACCTTTAGTTATCAGTTTTGATTGTAAGGGTATTCATCACGATCTAGAACCTAATCAAAATGGTTATTTCTATAATTTTAAAAAGGCCGATTTTTTAAGTTTGTACAATGAAATAAAAAAAATAAACTGGACTGAAACTAGACTTATTGAGGATGTTAATTTATCTGTTGATTTTTTTTATACTAAATTATATAATGTATTTGATAAGTCTGTTCCAAAAGCTAAACAATCAATTTCAAAGTATCCTGTTTGGTTTAATCACAACATAATATCCTTGATCAAAAGAAAAGAAAGGCTAAGGAGAAAGCTAAATAAGTATAACATGATTGAAACATTAAATGAATACAAACTGGTGAGAAGTACTATTAAAGTAAATATTAAATCAGCCTATAAAGAATACATTTCAAATTTAGAAAACAATGTGTTGAGCAATCCTCAGACATTTTGGAGTGTGGTAAAACGTCTTAGAGTTAATGATAACAATCCAACTGTTATGAAATTGGACGATAGAGTTGTGGAGGGTGGGAGGGCCATAGCGGACGAGTTTGCTACTTACTTTAAGTCTGTGTACGAGCCTTGTCAGCTGGGCAGCGACGACCTGTGTCGGCGTGCGCTCCACTCACCGACCCTGCCTGGCGTCCCGTGCCTCAATGTCTCCTGTGTCTCGTATCATGATGTCCTCTCTGCACTCAAAAACCTCAAACCTAAAAGATCTCTTGGTCCAGATGGAATACCGCCATATATTCTAAAAGCCTGTGCAGATTTGTTTGTTGAACCGCTTCTAGCTATTTTTAATCTCGCGATCACCAGCAATGTTTTCCCAACGAAATGGAAGCAAGCTAAAATAATTCCCATTTTCAAAAAGGGCCGAAGAGACATCATAAAGAATTATCGTCCAATATCAATTTTGCCTGCTCCTGTTAAAGTATTTGAATCAATTCTTCATCATAAAGTGTTCAGCCATGTCAGTAAATTTCTATCTTCAAAACAGCACGGATTTTTCCCCAGCAGATCCATTAATTCAAATCTGTTAAATTTTTCTGAGTTTTGTATTCCTGTTATTGATAGTGGTAATCAAGTTGATGTTATCTACACCGACTTCGAGAAGGCCTTCGACAAAGTTGATCATCTGGCTTTGCTTTCGAGATTGAACTACTTCGGTTTTTCTGAAGGACTCTTAAAATTCTTCTGTTCATATCTCAGGGGTCGAAAACAATTTGTATCTTTTGAGGGACACCTATCAGAACAATTTGATGTAGACTCAGGTGTGCCCCAGGGCTCAAATTTGGGACCTTTGCTATTTATTTTGTACATTGATAGCTTAAAAGATTTGATAATAAACTGCGAGTTTCTTCTATATGCTGACGATCTCAAAATATTCACTATTGTCAACAACCAACAAGATTGTGTTATGCTACAAGATGTGATATCGATCGATTGTTTCTTTGGAGTCGTGACAATCTAAAATTTCATGTGGATAAATGTTCTGTTGTAACATATTCAAAGAAAACACCTAGTAACCTCATCATGCATAATTATAATATTGGTGGTAGTCTTCTTTCAAGGAAAACTTCAATTAAAGACTTGGGTGTGATATTTGATTCCAGATTTACATATAATGATCATGTGATTTCCATTTGTAAGACTGCCTTCTCAATTGTTGGTCTTATCAGGTTGGGCAACATTTTTACTAATCAGAGAAGTATTAAACTGTTATATTGTTCACTGGTCAGATCAAGATTAGAATATGCTTCTGTGGTATGGTATCCTAGTGTGAACTATTTATCCGATCTCATAGAGGATGTCCAAAGAAGGTCCTTGAGATTTCTTTATTACAAAACATTTGGTCACTATACGACGCTGGTCCCATACTCAGAACTTCTCACACTGTTTGAAATCGATCAGTTGAGTACTAGGCGAAAAGTGTCAATGATGTTGTATCTGAGGCGGTTGGTGTGTGGTGAGCTCGACGACGCAGCGCTGCTGTCCCGTGTGCGGTTCACGTTGCCCAGACACAATTCACGTTCGCGTTTGCTCTTCTCCCCCCACTTCTCTAGAACGAACCTTGGAATGTGTTCGCCGCTCAACTCAATGGTTAGGCTGTTTAACACAATTAATAACGACCAAATAGACATATTTTTTAACTGTCACAGTACGTTCAGGAAATACGTTTTTAGATATTTAAATACTACCAAATAATTATTGTTATTAAATTAATTACTCTGTTCAGACTTTGTTGTTGTATTTTATTTATTTAATTTGTTATTGTTGTTATAGATATTTAAATAAATGCCAATGTTATTTTTTAAGATATTTATTTGTACGTTATTTATTGATATTAGTTCGTTTTTGTCATATATTGTATTGTTGTGAGTGATTACACTAAAAATTATAATTTATTCAGCAAGATGAACTTTTACCATATTTATTATTTATAATGCATGTCAAGATTTTGTTGTTAGAATATTAATGCTACAATGTAACTGGGTTTATCCTGTTTTGCAGCATTGTAATAAAAGAAATAAATAAATACGTTCTATTTCTTTGTCGATACTGGGCCAGTAGACGTAGCGGCGGGCCAGCTGTTTCATTTTTGTTATACCTAGGTGGGTATAATGAAGTTCATTTAAGATTGATGGTCGTAAGCTTCTTGGAATAATTACACGATCTTGGCGAAATAAAATCCCGTCAACCAATGTATATTCTGTTTCATCAGACTTGTTTTTTAGATCTTTTACAATTCTTGATAAGTCTGGATCCTTTTCTGTTTCACTCCTTATTGTTGAAGCGGTTATGTGTTCATCTGACATCTCGAAAATCATTTGTTCGTATACTTGGTTGACTTCATTGGCAATGATTTCATCAACAGTCGAATTTACTTGCTGAAGTGGAGCTCTTGAGAGGCAGTCAACATTTTCATTTTCCTTGCCAGGTTTGAATTTTAATGTGTAGTTGAACCCGGATAAGTAAGATGCATATCGGAGTAAACGTCCTGATGTCATTTGAGGGAGTGCTTTGTTGTGCTGGAAAATCCGTGAAATGGGTGCATTGTCAGTTACTAGTGTGAAGTGAGTCCCAAAAAGGTAATAGTAGAAATGTGACACGCCAAAAATAATAGCGAGGCTTTCACGGTCTAATTGACTGTAATTTCTTTCAGAAACTGTAAGAGAACGAGAAGCATATGCAATGGGCTTTTCTTCTCCTTCTGTGACATGACTAAGCACGGCTGCAAGTCCTGTAGGGCTGGCGTCTGTAGTTAGTACTAGAGGGAGAGCCGGATCGAAAGGTACGAGAACTCGATCACTGCAGAGCTCTGATTTGATTTTTAAAAATGCTGCTTCACTGGATGAATTCCATTCCCATTTCATATTTTTCTGTAACAGACGTCGCAGAGGATATGTGATAGTTGAAGCATCAGGGATGAAACGTGAGTAGTACGACACAAGTCCGAGTAGACGTTTGACCTCTTCAGTATTGGACGGGCGAGGCATCTGTTGGACTGCTTGAATTTTCGTTGGAGATTTACTAATTTTGTTGAACTCTACGACTCGTCCTAAATACTCAATTTTTTCTTGAAAAAATTAGCATTTGTTTCTGTTGACATGTAAATTGTAATCAGAGAGTCTCTGTAGACAGGCTTGTAAATTTTCACTGCATTCTTCAATGGTCGAACCATGCACAATAATGTCATCAAAATACGCTTCTGTCTTACGTAACCCCTTTAAGATCTGAGAGAGTATGCGGTTGAATTCTGATGGTGCAGTTTTGATGCCAAAACTGAGTCTATGTACTCTATAAGTACCTCTGTGAGTCGTCATTGTCTGTATCATGCTAGATTCTTCATCCACCTGGAGATGTAAATAGGCTTTGTAGAGGTCAAGTTTGCAAAAGTATTTTGAATTGCGCAAACTGTCAATAACATCATCAATACGCCTTATAGGATGATTTGCTTGAATTAGACGCTCGTTGACACCGCATTTGTAATCGACGCAGAGGCGGACACCACCGTCTGGTTTAGGAATGACAACCAGTGGCGATCCCCAATCGCTGGCCTCCACGGGTGAAATGATCCCTTCATTTTCCAGTGTGTCCAATTCCTTGTTCACTCGGTCGGTTAAAGCATGTGGGACATTTCGTTCCTTAACAAAAATAGGTTTTGCACCATTTCGAAGCTGTAATGACACTTTGAAGTCTGGAACGCATCCAATTTTCTCTTCAAAAATGTTGGAAAAAGACTGAAAGATTTCTTCAGGAGACTGGATTCTTTTGATTTGGGAAATTTGAGTGCTTTGATTTGTGTCTTCATTCAATTTGTTCAGTTCGATTCCTAGGGCTCTTATCCATTGACGTCCCAAGAGTGCTTCGTGTCCTGTTGGAACAATGTGGAGTTCCTCTTTGACGCAACGTCCACAGTAAGTAACATTTATTTTCACTTTCCCTTCAGGTTTGATAATATTACGTGAGTAAGTTCTGAAAGCAATGTTAGTTGTTTCCAATGGAATGTCCAATTTGAGTTTGTCAAAATCATTTTTAGCTAGAAGTGAGAATTTTGCTCCTGTGTCTACTTCGAATTGTTGTGGTTTACCATTGAGATTAACTGTGATCATGTATTTGTCTGAATCGTTATTTACTTCAAACAGATCTAGTAACTTTGGGCTTGAATTGACATTAGTTACTTTATTTAGTCCGTAATCAGAAAATTTCGATGTAGACTCTGTAGGAGAACAGCACTGGATGTACTGGGTGGCCCATAAGTCAGTTGACAAATTTTCATTTAATGAAATGATACACAACAAAATGGAATACATGTCTATTATTAATTCATAACTCAAAAACAACATTTACTGTCGAGATGGAGGTTGAACTTTCGGAAAACGTTCTACAAACAAATTGCACACATCACTATAACTATGGCCATGTTTCCACCATGTTTGCAAAACAAATACACGCTGTTCTGTTGTTAACTTTCTATTCATTGTTTATCGAATTACAATGAACACACTATCATGAATAACTATCAAACATAACCTCAAACTAAACAACAACAATTACTAAACACAACTCCTAACAGCTGTGGTATTACAGCTGTGTATGGTACCAACTGCTAAAATTTAAAAAAAAAAAATTGCAAGCGTCAACTGACTTATGGGCCACCCAGTAGTTGGCTGCACTGGGAGAATTGATTTTCTTCTGTTCTGCGATAAGGGTCGAAATGCACACTTTAGATATGTGTCCTTGCTTGTTACATTTGTTGCACTTGAGCTTAGATTTGTCGGTGCGGCACTCGGATGCTTGGTGATTGTCTTTTCCACACCTGAAGCAAAGATTACCAATTCCAAGAGATTTCAGATCTGGACGTTTTCGAGAGCGTGAGGAGTGACCCTGTTGCTGTCTGGAAGGTCGATTACCGGTTTGGAATTGAGATTTCCTTGCTTTATGTGAAACTTTATTCACATCGTCACATATATTGAAATTTGCATTACTTGAATGTGAACGTTTAGACAGTTCCCTGGATTCAATTTTTGATGCTTCGAGGGCGATTGCTCTGGTAAGGATTCCTTCAAAAGTAGTTTCAGTTGACTGTAGAATTTGTTCTCGTAGCCAGTCATCTCGCAAACCTCGAATAAACTGGGCTCTCAGGAAAACTTCGGCAATTGAAACTGTACCATATTGTACAATATTTCAATAAATTGCAAGTCGAGAGTAGCAAAACATGTAATGGCAAGGCAAGAATGGTTTCAGCCAATCAGATTTCATCTTTGGTAGAATGTTCTGGAAGCTGGTCTTCCTCGTATATATAAGCCCGGTGACCACGTGTCTCGGTCTTAGTTCGTTCTTGTTTCATCTGCAAGTAGTTAAAGTTTGAGTTGTGCCTTTTTATGTAGTGTGTTTGGTTAAACCCCGATTGGGTGAGTAAATTTAATTTTATTAAGTAGGACTAAATTAATCTTGCCATGCCAACCAAAACAATCATTTAAAGTAATAAAAAACCTTTTGTTAAAAATTGTAAAATGTTAAAGAACTTGCTCAAAAATAAAAGTTTAATTCTGATTAATTATGTATAGTAAATAAATGGTACTTACGTATTAAACGGAGGCCACATTTTGTCAGCGCGCTGCGGCGGTTATGTTAGGTTGGGTTATCGTAAATATTATGTGTGTAGGACTTTCCTCGCTTCGTTATGAATCGAACGATACCAGACGAGTTATACTTTCTATTATGATAACCCAACCTAACATAACCGCCGCAGCGCGCTGACAAAATGTGGCCTCCGTTTAATACGTAAGTACCAAATAAATTTGTCTTTAAAAGAATTTCTAAAAAGAAACTATTAAATTAAATATCTAGAGAATATTAAATCAATTGTTTGTTTTCAGGGTTTTTATTATTATACTTCTATTTTGATACCAATTTATGTATTTGGAAATGAGGATTTAATAAACCGAAGTATTATTCTATTTGAATGAAGAAGTTTTTATTTGATGAATCCTGAAGAAGAGTATTTTATTTTATTTTATCAATGTAAATTTAAGTTGTACTGCAAGTAGAAACAAGCGGTACAAAACTGTCTGGTCACATGAACACTTGACAGAAAATTCACACTCAGCAATGTCACGTTGTAGGGAAGCCACGAATTCTGTTATTGATTGGTGTTCTTTTTGAAATACATTTAGAAAATAGTGTTGAGATACTACAACGTTCTTTTTAGGAATCAATAACTGCTTGAATGCTGTGATAAGCTCATCATAGTTGAGACTTTTCAATTGTTTCTCGGGGCCTAGAAAAGAATTAAGATTGTTATAATGATCACTGCCGATAGAGATGCACAGTAGCTGTCCAATCTTAGTTGAGTCTGTTAGGCCTTTCATGGTGTAATAGTTTTCAAAACGTTCTAGGTAACATGTAAATTTTTCTTTCTTTGGATCATAGTTTTCAAAAGGAGCCACATTTGAGTAGTTGACCCGAGGTATCTCAGTCTGTTGATCATTCTGTTTTAAGACAGTTTCTAATACTTCTTTAATAAACTTGTTCTGGTTTTCTTGCTGTTGTCTTTGTTGTTCTTGAAAGATAGTAAGGAATTGATTGAACTGATCTGCATTCATTTTGAATACAAAATAATTTGAACACAAATTCTGAAAAATTTAGCAATCTTACATGTAATAATTCTGTTTTTCCTTCGTCGCCAAATAATTGTTGTGACTTTGAATTAGAGTTCATAATAAACACACATTTGAAGAAACTCTTTTATTGAAAATTGTTATGATTAACTATAATAAAGTAAAATGTAAACATTGAAAAAACAATTATCATCTGTCTTGACCTTATTTGAATTATTAACTAAATCATATGAAGTCAAGATAGACTAAAAGATATGACATTTACCTACTGGTAAGGAAAAACTCGAATTGTTTGCTTCAAATTAAATCATTGCCTTTGTTTTCACCAGAGAGTAATAATTTAATTGGCCATATCAACAACGGTCATTAGATATTATCAAACGTTTCTTATATTAACGAGCATTATATAAATGTAGTGTAGAACAATGAATCCAACGTATTTGGACAGTAAATTTCGATGGTAAAATGTTCTAAAAGTAAATTTAATGTAGAAGTTATAATAAGTGTGAAATATTCATAAAATATAAAACATATGGTGTCCCATTATACAGTAGTCCCCCCTGGTTAACTTTTGAACGGCTGAATATATTCAAACGAGCTACGATACACGCTACTAGGGTAATGTAAAGTACTTTTTGAGGGTATTTTGAAATTCACCACCCACTCCAAGTAGGGGTTGCTGGGGGTAACTTATAATTTTTAAATAGCAACCCCTATCAAGTAGCACATAATTTTAAAGGTCATTAGTTAAAAAGAATATCAGCGAAAACCAGAGGTCAGATAGAACCCATTGAAGAATGGCGGTAATTTGTAATTTTTCATCAACCTGAGAGAGTCCATGTAAAAATATACACCAATATCCCCTATTAGCGTATTTATACGGGAAAAATTGTCATACTGATCAAAAAGTAGTTTTTACTTTGTTTTTGCAATAATAAGAGTTTAGTTTCCCTGGTTCAACCCATAAAAACGCTAATAGGGGTGTAATTTATCTCTCAGGCTGATGACAAATAAAAAAATGGCTACCATTCTGTAATGGGTTGAGATAGAGACCTCTGGTTTTCACCGATATTCTTTTTAACAAATGGCATTTAAAATAATGTGCTATTTGATAGGGGTTGCTATTCAAGCATTTTAAATTACCCCCAGTTACCCCTATTTGGGATGGGTGGTGAATTTCAAAAAAACCTCCAAAAAGTACTTTGCATTACCCTAGTAATGTGTATCGAAGCTCGTTTGAATTTATGCAGCCGTTTAAAAAATAACCAGGGGGGACAATTATGGGATACCCGGTATATATACTTAGGTAATTACATCAATTCAACAATTCTTTATTCCATGTTTCATTCCGATGTTGTATATGTATTTCCAAGTCCAATAGATTGCTACCATCTTATTTTAGAGTAATTTTCAAATGTTTGTTTGCATCTACCAGGCTAGGTATGACTACACTAACCTAGATTACCTCTATAAGGTAAGTGATCTGCGGGCATCTATTGACGTTGTGGGAGAGTTGCAGAGACGTAGGAGTTTGATTGAGTGTTTGTTTGAACTTGTCTCTGGGGTTTAGGATAAACTGTATTGGCCTAAATAGCATTCATCTGATAAACGACTTTTGTGCATCATGTTTCAAACAGCATTATTATTGCAAGTGACGGTTAGAAATATGACTTTACAAAGTAAGAACAGCTTTAAAGTCGAAAACCCGTGTTCATCGTAATGTATTTCAAATTATTTCTAGAGCTAGTCCGTCAATTCTAATACGTGTATACGGATGAACCTAGTTTTTAAATGCTCTACCTACAGGTTGGCATAAAATAATATGAATGCGCTTAATTTACTTACTGACATAATTAATTACTCAACATCAATTAATGATTATATATCTAACAAAACTTTGACCTTAGGTAAACAAGAGTTTGGACCGTTTCCCTACAAAAAGATTAACCCAAACGGTATAAAGAATCAAATAACAAAACATAGGAATTAACTATCATCCATTTAATTAAAATACGGATTTAGATTATTATTATGTAAGTATTTTGTCTCTTTTAAGCATAAATTTAAGATAATATGTAACTCTGCCACTTTCTATGTTGCTATGATGTTAATAATATAACAAATTGTTTTAATCTAATTATAGATCTTCTAAAAGCTGCATGTTAAACTTTTCAATCAATGTGCTACTCACAGTATCGGAGTTGTCGACATGCGCTGCAGGACTTTCTTGTTTACTGTAGATATCACTTAATGGTTTACCTTATTTTCTCGTACGAGTTTTATTGAATTGACGGATGTTATCCTCAGTCCTTATAGGTAAAAGCATTGACTCAAAGGTAAATCAAATTTAATATGTTCCACTAGCTACGCTGTTAATTTAAACAATTTTCCAACATCTGGTGAAACATAGCATTTTTTAAATTACACTGAACTTTTAATCGGTATTTAGACGGTATATTATTTTCATCACTCCGTAACGGAATTGACAATTTTCGATAACGGCTGACATCAATGAAAGTATTCGTTTCCCAAGCTCTAATTTAGGTAAGAGGCCTTAATAAGACTATTGCAATTAATAACACCCGATTCGTAAACACACCAGAAATATGATATCTCTAATGTTGTATGAAAACCATTTAATTAATTGAAGCAAAATATAAATTATTTCACTTCATGCTAAATTATTGAACCACCTTGAAACTGAGTTATAAGAAAACTCCATTTTTAACAGAACTGAGTTAGAAGTGGGCCTAAAATACAGTTTCGTAAGTGGTGTATTTATCATGTCATAAAGTCTTGCTTATCACACAAGTGTTCAATTGACTTTGTTTACTGATATATTGTTTCGGGTTTTTCTAAGTCTAATAATACGTGTGCTAGTCTTGTATCAATTTCTTATAGAATCTACGGAATAAATCTATTACAGTACAATAGGAATCTACAACCAAGACAATCTGAAGTTAGACTGTAAATATGTTTTTGGAACAAAACATAGAATCTACAAAACATAGAACCTTTAATACCAACACAATCAATTTCGCATTCCTATTGATTTTGTAAGTAGTTCCGCTAAGCTTTTCTACAAAGTAAATCTACAATGTAATTTAAGTTCAAACTGTATATTCTGTACAGTGGAGGAAATTGAAAAACTGAAAATTGTCTTCAAGATGAGACTAACAGAAGGTTAATTTAAACCGTTAATTACAAACCAGGAAAGTTTGTGTTTAACGACTAAACTTCAAAGGTTTATGAACAGACAAGGTTTTCTTACATACACGTAGTGATAAAAATATGGAATAATGAATACAATATAATTTAATACTTTTATTTAGCATTATCCTTTTAAATCATTCCCACATAAACATTTTTTTTTCATAAAATTTAGTTGCATGTCATTAATAATTAATCTTTGCTACGGTGAAAGATTTGTTCATAAAAAATTCAAACATACAATAATCAACACAAATAAAGGTTTCATAATTAATCAAATTGGATGCGTCATCACAAAAACTGTACAATACAAATAATTGAATTGCATAAATTAATGTGCTCATGTATCAAAGCATTTTCTTGACGGACGACAAAGACTTCAATCTGCAGGGATTGATGCGTGGAAGAGTATACAGGGTGTTTTTTTTTAAACTTGCTTCTTTATTTATGCAAAAACGGCAATAGATATAAATATGCAGTTTGCGGGAATCGTCTATTGACGTAGAGGGCCACAATTGTTGTGAATTTAATATGAAGTTCCTTTAACATCTAATAAAATTCACGGACATTCCTATGAACATCCTATGTCTATCATGTGAAGAACACGATTAATGGAAGGTATTTTGTAACTTTTTAATCTAAATCGTATAAATTCTATTTGATATATTCAGAGAATATCTTTGGCAATTTATATTATTGAAATTCCAGACCTCTATTTTTATTATAACTTTCAAATAATGCAATATTAATAGGTCTAGTTTAGTGTCAATATTAAATTAGTGGATTCCACACGTATTATAGCCCCCTCAACTACATTCCAGAGCCGTCAGATAAATTGAATTAATTAATTGATTGAGCGCTGAACAATCACCTGTGGAACCACGAGCAAATAATAACAATGTTTTGTTTCTCTCGTTTAATTGAAAACTCCAGTTGTAGCTTTCTAATTGTTTATCTTTCACGGGGTTTCCTATCGAGTAACAACCACGAAGTTACCAATACTCACCTCCTACAATCATCATACTTGATTGAAACAGAAATAAATCTTTTGATGATTATCTGTATCCATCACGTAAAAGCGTTTGGATACATTTTCATCTTATATGGACTTTCCGAGAGCATGTAAACATAATGTGTAGGCCCCTAAAAATACCGTATGGCTTTTATATAACAAACCGGATTTTCAACATTAATCTATCTGAATCTTCTTAATCTAATACCATCAGATGTGTTTCGTCCATTTATCAGTTTCCTGTTTAATGTTTTTATATATCAGCCTTTTACCATATCCAGTAAAGTATAGTAAAAGACTGATATGATCTCAACGTGTAACAATAATTATACTAGTAGAACCTTGATAGCAAGACTCTCATGGGGATTTGAAAATGACACTTGTTATCAAGGGCGACTTGTTATCGAGGGTCTTCTTATCAAGGTTCCACATATACAACTAATATCAACTATTGCATAGCCTACTCCTTATTAAACACTACAGTATAATGCATTCTGTTGATTTGCAATGTGAGAAATCTTACAGTTCTGTATCGGGTTTACTTAAAAAATTATGCAGTAGTAAATACTGCAGCAATTGTTATACCAGGTGACTCAATTTGAATATTGGAGTTTTAACGCTTTTATAAGCTATATTTATAGCTAGGATAATAGTGATAAACTTACCGCTTTTAATGGCACATCAAATGGAAAGTTCATAGATGGCTGAAAGAGCCCAATTTTTTTATCTTTTTATTTGAAAGCTAAATTGGTCAAAGGCCAAAAATACGTATAAAATCAAAACATGTCTTTTAATCGTATGATGGGCAAGGGCATATAAAAAACTAAATATAGGACACATTTATACTGTTCATATTTTTAGCAAGTCATGACCAGAAAAAAAATCTCTAAGGAAAATAAGAGCATGTTTTATGAGGGGGTGGGTGAGTCATCAACGCCAAAATACACGCAACGCTCAGCAGCATAATTATGTGTATGGGCCACATCAGAGACGGAGTATTATGGAGCTTTTACATCACAATATTCAGATAATATTTAGCATTCACCAGACGTTCATTCTGTAAACGTCATTGTTATGATTTGGATGGGATTGGAAAACAATAATGAATATGTTCAAGAAAATCTTAGCTCCGAAACGGACATAATAGTATTCTACGATCACTGTTATGGACGACGAATTGCATTGTAGTCATCAGCACTTATACAACATTACTGATCATTCAAAATAACTGTCAAATGTTATTTAGACAGGTCAAAATTTAAAGACAGATTTTACAACTCTTTTCACGGAAAAGTTTTTGGTTTTCAGTCAACTAGTTTTTTTACCCGTGCTTCACAACAAGATATAGACGAGAATCACTGTATTTAGTTTACTTTTAAATTTACTTTTAAAACAATTTCGTACCCATTATTTATTTTGAGGCACACTCTTTTTTTATATATCCACGCCGGTAGCATTTTTATACTGGGAATCACAAAAGGAAGTATGTTTTACCATAAAGCGGTCCAAACCCATAATATTTGTTGATGTGCCGGGGCTCGAACCCGTCCCTCCCGCACCTATCCAGGCGGTAACCACTAGGCTAGCTAGCAACACACGCTCTGTTATTTGTACAGCTTATAACATATCCTGGGTTTATGTACTGCACTGCATCTGCTGTGTGGCAGGATCAAAACCAAAAACTTTATCTAAATTTAAACATATAAAATCTGCGTTAAGAATCAAAAAATTAGCTCAGGAAAAAATAAACAAACAATTATAAATAAAAACAAATTCAACAGCTAACGCATGATCAGTATTTTTACCAGTTATTCTACACAGTCCTTTACTTAAGGTTCGTACGTGGTAGGAAGGTGTTTATCGAAAAATAATTGTTGCTGTTAATATCTCGTAAAGACCATCTATTCAAGTGTGCTGTTAATAATCATCAATCAGACATTTTGTCAACAAAAGTTAGTACTCCTTATGAACGTTAGGTAGAAGATTTGGTCTCAAAAAACGAAACACTAATTAGATATATATAGCATCATTTTGATTAGCGATTTATAATCGTTAGAGATTAAGATCTTAAAACCAGTTATATCATAAATGATTATATAAAAGGTTAAAAATCAATATTAATTTTTTATTGTTTTAGCAGCAAGTAAATCGTTTTAAAGTATTATGTAACTAAGAAGAGATTGGTAATCATTAGTTGTTATCGAAACATTTTTCAAACTACTTGAGATAGTTTATTTAAAACAGAGTTCTTAACTTTCAAATGGTAAAATTCAAATCCCCTACAGATTTTACAGCAAAAACCCCCATAAGAAAACAATGCTGAGCCTTCTTGACAGTGGAAATCGCATAATGCTGGGAGAAAAATTCGCAGAGAAATCCTCTTTCCTCAACCGATGATTGAAAAACAAATCGTACCATTAAAATGGTCGCATTTGTTCATACATTGCAAGCCTCTATTTTTTTATTCACTTGTTCTGGTATTTTATCCTGGGAATTTTAGGGGTAGTAAAACTTTATTTAACGAGGATAGTAAGAAAATGTTAATAATACTGTTTTTTCGGTCTAATAAACATGCATTTATCTCAAAGTCAAGGTACAATCAAGAGAATGTAGATTTTGTTACTGAATAAGATCAGCTGCTTCATTAGCCAGGATGTTAATCAAAAGCCCAATGATCAAGGACAGCTGGGTCCAGTTTTAAACCATCAAAAAGCTACTAACTTTTATCAAGATCGAACCGGTGACTATTTATCACCAAGAGAGCACCCACTGAACTACCTAACTTTGATTTATTATGTCTACACATTATCTTAGCTAATAGAATATTTGCAGTTACACAATCTTTTTAATGTACTTTAATTTATCTAGATAAGTTAGTTAACACAATTATTATTTAAAAATATATTTGGATTAGTTTTTTACCAATTAAATACAGTGAAATAATCCTTATAAACTTGTTAAGTGAATTATGGTAAACGTACAACATACATGAGTTCAATATACTTTAGTTGTAAACTCAACAGTGTACATTAACCTTAACATGGTCAATCCCGGGGCAAACTGTTGCTTTGGCAAACACGCCGCTCCTGTTTCCAGTATAAAAAACAAAAAAAATAACTAGTACAAATAATCAGTTTTTCTTACCTATTGTTTGTTTGAAGGTGATAATCCTCCAACGAATTTCACTCACTATTAAATAACACGACTAAAATCAAATGCTACCCGTAAAGATAATACCCGGGCGACGCACAGTCAAGAATGGTATGGATGGAGGGGTGGTAGGTAAATTGCAAGCAGGCGTAAGTTGACAATCTCACCGCACCGAGCGCTACCTGTCCATAACGCCACCTGATCAATATCAACAGCTGATTGTAGCGTTAGGTTATGTTCCTTCCCTTTTGGCATCGGCAACCGGCGAGTGTAACATTGATCCTAGAAGTGAAGACGCTTCAATCAGTACTGTAATGCTAAGTTTTAGTCATTTCTTGTAAGAATTAGGAAATTTTGCAAATGGTACGTAAAGTATTTATTCTGTATTTAATCGTTTGTGTTTACATGAAAAAAATGCGTTGTGAAAAGACGAACTTCATATTTCCAGAGTATCCCTACAAGGAAACCAATAAAAATGTAAGTTGATCATAGTGTATATAACTTACTGCAGTGTTGGTGGTGCCTGGTGCGTTTATGTAAAACTGTTACTGATTTATAAAGTTGAAACTTATATTTTGGTCAATTAAAATTAGAAAATCGCTGTCAATTAAAACTACTGTTACTAAAAAGGTTACCGCGTGTAGGTACTTAATGTTAAATATTTTGTTAGAAAATGTTACAGGCAGAATAAAATAAAACATATTGTGTGATACAATAAATATATTCCACGCAACATAATTTCTAACAGAAAATCTTAAAGTTGCAAAACACAAGCAATATAAAATATTATTTAGTGATGGCAAATTAAAAATATTGTATGATCTGCTTGTGTATCTATAATCATAGATAAAAGGACTCCTTTTATCTATGCTATAATAAACAGTCTTATGGCCAGCAGTCAGTACGGTTGTGTATCTATCAAAAATCTATATTTATATTTATTTTTGTTGTCGAGTCTGACGAGTCTCATGCTATTTATTACTTGTTGAGTTTCATGATATTTATTTATTATATTTATTAATACTAGTTTACCTGTTGCTTGAATTCGAGCAATTGCTAAGTATTACAGGCGCTATTTTAAAACGAATATCAGTCATAATAATTTCTGATGACTTTAAAAGATTCGACTTAAAGATTATGGAAATACTCAAGATGTACATAACAGATCGATATAATCAACATTTCTTGTAAATATCTTATAATTTTTCAAAAGCCGATCTTGTTTTTTAGTTTTTTCTACAAATAGCCTTACTCATAGCCGCATTAGGTTGTCCATAAAAACGATTATACATTAAAAAAAAACAATATTTCTATTTCTTCTTCTTGGTGGTGTTCTATGACTTTCCTATGTTTCCAGAGTTTGCAAATCGGCTCTTTCAATGATTACTAGGCCCTTATTAGACGAGGTAGCCTGGTGACGTCGCCAGCGACCAAACTGGCTACTCAGCTTGTCAAGGGTCATTGATTCTTATGGATGTTATTACATGAGGGTAGCCAACGACGCAGCCAAACTTTGGCGACCGACTGGCTACCGAGCCCCGTCGCCACTGCGGTAGCCAAGCCACTGGCTACCCATATTGGCGACGCTGCGTTGTAGCATATGGAGCTTATTACACTAGGTCGCCAGTATCATCACGTCACCACTCGGTCAGTTCATATCACGGGGGTACTTGCACACTGTTGTGTTGCGTTCTGTTGTGTTGTAAGTGGGTGAATTGTTCACTTCAGTTGATAAAATGTCTACATCTGATTCAGTCGAAGGGATACGCGAAGATATGAAGAAAAAAGAAGAACCTCCGAAAGGCGAACAAAAGAAAGAAGCAAATAAAAAGCAAGAAGAGCTCATGAAAAAGTGTCAGAAGTTGGCCGACACAAAGTTGAACACTGAAGACTTTATTAGTGAAATCGAAAAACACCCTTGTATTTGGAACTGTGCTGTAGAGGAGTAGGAGCAACAAACATGTGAAATTGTTCACTCATTATCCTCCCTCTCTAAATTATTTCCCAAAAAAGAAAGTTTCCTGCACAACTTCACGTTAAGCTCTTTCCAATGACACCAAAAACATGTCATTCGGTTCAGTAGTTTCGGAGGAGTAATTGTCACAAAAATCCTGCTTGCGTATAAAATAAGTATAGATATAGTTATTTATTATATATTTGTTGATTTTCTTTAGTTTTCTATTGATTGTTACATTGTTATTAATCTTACTTCTTACTAATATCTTTGACTATCAATACAATATTATAAATGTAAAAGTTTGTGTATTTGTTTGTTTAAAGTTCAATCATTCATTAACTATATACTGGTTGGATTGGGCTGAAATTTGGTATGGTGATAGCTCACATTCCTAATTAACATATAGACATATTCTTATCTCAAAATCCTTTTGGGCTTCACCCCAGTGGATCTGGAGTTTCCCATGTTAACCTTATGAGTATCATATTTAAAAGGAATTAAAGATTTTTTTACTGTTTCAACTACACACAAGTTGGTTCTATGTTATTGAATAGCGAATAGCATCAAAACTAAAAGTTATAAAGTTTACCAACAGGGTGTAGCACTATTTATTCTTATACATTTATGACAAAAGCTAATTTGAACCAACTAGCTACCAAGCTGTGATATACAATTAGAACTTTACTTTTTTCTATTGTTTAGGTGCATTGGTAGAACATTATGGCTAAGGTAGATGGGCTATACTATAGCATACCGTAAATTAAAAGAACCAAATTTTCTTAAACCGTGTTCCCTCTCCCATCGCAAACACAAAGCCAATAACTGAAATAAGCATTTTATACTTATACGCCAACCCCGTACGAAGGACGGGTACTCTGCTAGTGTGTTATAAGTTTGATAACTGTTTATTGATTATTTTTAAATGGTTCTGCCGTTGGTATGTATAAAATAAAATAAGTATAAGATTGACTTAAAGAAGCTATGTTGTATGGTATTTGAGTGCAGTAAATGAAATGTATAGGCCTATATAAAGAAGTATATTTCCAACCAGTGAAATATATAAAGTTCACCACTCTATATCAAGTAGTGTTCTTCCATATAGAGATTCGTAAAGATGTAATGTTTAAAGAAATATTGCCAAATACAACTATTAATTTTATAAGTTGCTTTGCTATGTTTAGGGGGTCTAGAAATAACTCCTCTGAAATAACTGACTGGCATGTTTAATCAGAAATGAACACAGGCTAATTAACAGAAGACTACACATTCATACTTTTATTAATATTAGATGGGGACGCCTTGTATGAGCATATTTTGCATGCTTTTGCCTCTGAGGATTCGGGGATTCCCAGTTTCATTTCTAAAGAAGAAATCTGCTGAAACAAAATAATCATTTTCACAAAAAGAAAGCGTGGACCCCTGAGGAGTACTGAGTTTTGTGGATACTGTTTTTTACGACTTTGTTGTGTCCAGGAAGTGGCATTCAGAGAGTTTGAGTCAGCTTGTGAGCAGAGCCCAACATGTGCCGCACTGAAGGGTCTTGAGAGATTCAAGTGTGTGAGAGAATGCATATCACCTACCTGCTACCATCACATCTACTACAAGGATCAGGTGAGTATAGGCCTACCTCAGAAACAGTCACGGCCATACCCATACCAACAATGCTCTTTATTGACTTGGGTTACAAAAGTTACTTTTGGTGATTCAAAATAAAATCTCAGTTCCGTAGAGAATCTTTTCATATTTCAAAGTTTTAACAAGCATTTTGATACACTTGGTATTTCAAAGTCCAAGTTGATGACAGAGGCCGATTTGGAACTCGTAGTAAGTTAAAGTTTTGTCAGCCGAACTGATCTCTACATAATTGGAAGGGGCAGAGGTGAATTTATACATTAATTCCTGTCGTAACCTATGGAAAATATACATCCAGTTATAGACATACCACAAACAAAACAACCTGCGCAGAAACGAAAAGATCACGTGGTTCGCGCCGGTAGGTGTGGCTTACCCTTCAAACCTACGCGGCTCGAAACGGCCCAGGGTTCTTTTGTTTCTGGTATTACTATAGGGGGCGCAGGCCGAAAGCCACGAATGTTTATCTCTATAAGCTGGGGGGACGTAAGCCACGGCAATTAGCGAGGGTTTGAGAAGTTTTAATCCTGGGAACGAAAGCCACGACGGCGGGCCAGGTAGTTGGGAGGGGCGAGGGAGAAACGGGAATCTCTTACATGAACATGACCATTATAATATACAGGGATGGACGCAAATATTTTGCTAAAGCTGTTTGCTGATGTCTCAATGAATTTTCAAATACAGTTAAGAGCTAAAAATATTGAAGGAGCAGACATTTAACATATTCCATATAATATTCCATATAATATATTACCTCACTTGAAACCCTTCCACAATATCTAGGGAAAAAATTTTACAATAAACTGCCTGAAAATATTAAATTACTATAACCGTTTGAAAAATACAAGAAAGAAGTTGCCAAATTGCTGGTTGACAGAGCGTATTATAAAGTTAATGATTTTTTAGGTGATGTATTTATTTGATTTTGTAGTTATTATAGTTTTATGTATTTTATGTATATGACCATTTCACCTGTTTCCCAGCTATGCTGGATTTGTAAACGTTATGTGAAAATAAATGATTGAATTTAATTGAATTGAATTCCACATATATTCTAATAACTTATTGTAAATAAGTTGCTATTTAGAAAGTGAGTAAATAATTTCTTCTATTAAGATTGTGTTTACAATACATTATACCATCGATATGTCCAGCTACTGTCAACAATGCAACATTAGGCTAAACCTTTGCCTGATTAATTTACAACTGTTTGCAACAACTTTTTACTCCCTATGGAAAAAAATGTTACTTTGGACCCGCAACGCATGAGGTATAAATATGAATGTTTTGCTTTATTATGACGAAAACCCCTTATTGTATTGAGTATTATGGAAGATAATATGATTATTTAACGATAAAAGTTCAACTTAAAACTTAAGTTATACAAGGTTTTACGTCGGCACGGAAGTCCAATACATGTTTAGTTTTGCATGTTGTAATGTTGAATGCAATAAGTGATGTGGTATATTTTCTATCACTATTTTTTGTTAAACAATAACTGTGAATATTATTGATATTTAATTTTTAAAATCAAAACAATTACATTTATTCATAAGTATTAGGTAACTAAAAAACTTCGTCAATATTTTTGCGTGGTTGATTGTCACATCCTACACAACAATTATGTTGCTACATTGCTTACTATGTATCTCTATAGCATAGTATTATACAAATGTGCACCACACTAATCATTTCTGTATATAAAAGCAGATTTGTTAAAATTCTGATCAGAAATAAAGTTAAGTTTTGGAAAATTACATTGTTAGTGAAGAAGGCAAATTCAGTAGCAGCCGTTCTTATGCATCTGCATACACGATGTGGTGAATGTGGTTAACATAGTTTAGGTTGAACTAAAATGTATGCATTACTTTTACGTTAAAGAACCAGTACTATATACCAGTGCGTGTAATATTTTTACGGGGGTAGGTAACATGCGTAACATCGTAACAGCGTACCAGGTAACAGCGTAGGATTGTTGACACCCGATTTCCGGCATGGAGGGAAGTATCTTGGAATTAGTCATAAGAATGCTGCGTCACCCTTACATTTCGGCATATTTAGGATTTCGCATCAGTTTTTAAACATTCAAAGCGTGAAGACCATGGAAGATTGTGCGGAGTTGGTTTTTAGTAATAAGGGCAAAGAGTCCTTGATGTTTAATAACTTTAAATTCAATTTGCAATCGGTGTTAGTGTGTGGAAGAAAGAAGTGGTTTTGCGAGAGAAAAAGGCGTGGCGGCTGTAAAGCGAAATTCTTCACCCAGAGTAAAATCTTATAATTATTTATCTTTATAATTATTTATCTTTATAATTATTAGCCCTGATGGTAAACTACTTTTATTTGACATAACTGTTATATTATATGATGAGGTACAGATGCCTGACATAATTTCAGTAGTTAGGCTAAAGCATATCAATTTTATGTGAAATCAATATAAACTGTTTTTTTGCTAGGCATACATCAACTGTCCTAAAATGGTGACAAATTTGTTAATTTCAAGTTATTTGTATGTTTTTACAAAGAGGGGGGGGGGCAAATTATTAGCCTTAACTACTTTTTAACATTATTTAATACACGTGTAAAACTTAGAACTTGTGTTAAACAAACTTTTGGCTTTGGTACTCGTTATGCGTTCTCTTGTTCTTAACAAGCATTTTAAATCTGTTTACCAAACTAGCAAAGGTCTGAGTAGCTATATTGAATTTTTGATTGTGATAAAAAACTAGAATTAGAATAAGAGTGTCTATAAGCTGCGCTTTTGTTGCTATGTTGGTTTTGCGCATTTAGAGTTTCGCAAGGATAGAGTTATTTGTAATCTGTTAAGTATCAGTTAAGTAATCAGTTAAGTATGTCACACAGTTATTGTTTTCATTCCATTATTAAGTCAAATTAAAAAATTGTAAAAAATGATTACATGGTTCTTTATGTCACCAAAGTATTATTACGTGTAGTTATTAACATTTCCCAACACGTAACATTTAAAGATTTGCATTTCTTCTTTTTTGCTATTCTTTTCGTTTTAACTTTTGAGTTTGACTTTTTGGTAGAAAAATCACTTTTGGGCCACCACGAAACCAAACTGTAGGGCCTACAGATAATGTGATTGTGTAGATTTGTATAAATATAAAACTCCCATGGCCAATTTTGATATAATTTAGACACAAAGAAAATATCTTTTTAACTTCCTTTTAATAATATTGAAGAACAGTTCTTTTTCATTTACAGACATGCTGGGTTTGATAATAAACTTACCTGAGTTAATATAAACCCACACATTCATTCATATGCATATAATTGGGTAGCATTAAAATCTCCGTCGATAATTGTTCCGAGGTGATTCTCACGTCATACAGAAAATAATGTTGTAGCTATATAGCCTACTAGGTATCACTTATGGCCTATTTGTATTGAAATGTCCACATTGACTATTTCTAAATTAATATAAAAGCAGATAATATTTTATCAATTATCAAGTTAAGCTTCGTAAATTTATTACCAACCGTTCTAATATATCAGCATAGACGATTTGGCAATTGAGGTTAATATTGTTTGGGTCAAAGTCTTATACATTACTGTACTTTTTTTAAGACCCAGCACCATCCGGGCGTGTAATATTATTACAGAACATAATAGGGCTCACAGCTGATTTCTGGTAGTTTGGAATTAGTCATTAGGATTCTGCGTACCCTAGATGTCGCGGTAGTTATGAATTTTAGATATTATTTTAATGCATGGCACCTGCCTTCTCCAATTACTTTAAGATTATTTAGACTGGGTGCTCAAGAAAAAAGATTAGAAGTTGTTGATAAGTGCAATCCCGTTCATTCCTACTTATAGCCCACTAAAAATGTAAAAATCATGCAATTGCTGTATAATTGGAGTTCGTGTTTTTGGCGTATTACGTCAAGTATCTATATCTATCTATTTTACTTATTTAATACGCAAGCAGATGTGTAGCCCTTTAAATAAGGAAGTTTTTAGTAGTATTTGTTTAACTCATCGGATCTCGGTAACCGAGAAATAAATTCCTGAATGTTATTTAAATTTTCGTCGATATTAAAAATAATTGTTTAACGAAGAAATTTAAATAGAATATTTTTCCGTACCCCAACGATTATGTGTTATATATATTTAAAATTTTGTGAGGATTCTGAAAATGACATTTAAATTAACAATTAGTGTATTTTTAACAGAGTTATATAACCTTTTTCATAACAACTACAATAATTTTTGGAAAACCTTAATTTATTTGTTATTCCCTAACGGTTGAGGTTGGGAACCTCAAATGTGCGTCTTTATGTCACCATTACCATGTAGTTTAATGCAAAATTTTATTTAACACTTATGACCGGACACCCTGTATATATATATATATATATATATATATATGTGTCCGTGAACACGATAACTTGAGTCATTTTTATCCGATTTTGATGAAATTTGGTTTAAATGTGTAAGGCGGGATAAACTTGAATGAGTTCGCGAAACAGCATGATCGGACTATGGGAACGGGGGTCTGTTTTATGGGGTAAAAATAGGTTTTTCACATTTTTGACCCTAAAAACAAAAAAATTCACAATTTCTTTCCAAACCATTTTGTAGAGCTTAAAAAAAAACAAATAATTTAGTATATTGAAGCGTAATTATGTGCCTAATTGTTACGGAGAAAATTCAAAAAAATTTTAATTTTAAAATTCCCATGTTATTCTTATGGAGAATAAGTCATCTTTTGTAGTTTGCTTGTTTATGAACATATTTTGATCAAATTTGGAAAATACATTAATTTCTTACTAAACTACAGTACCTTTTAACATTTTACATAAAAAAAAACTTTCTTACCCTCCCTGTTGCAGCAAACCTAAGTACTGGTTAAGCTAATTCTGTTTAAATAGGGAATACATTTTATATTTTTAAGGAGACATTTTAGTGTTAATCCAATCAGGTGAATGGAAATTCGCTAAGTTTGCAGGTTTGCTGCGGCGGGGGTATTTTATTAACATTTGAAGTTTCATAAAATGTCCATGGTAACGCAATATCTTTGGTAGTTTTTTTTTTAAAGAGCATCTTTAGTGGAAAAACACAAAATCCTGTCACGACCATAACGGACGTTTAAATGAATATTAAAAATAGTTAATATTATTTTTATAACTATGTTTTGCTATAAACTAATTTACTTTTATGACCATTATACAATAAAAAGAACACTGAGCTTTTGGTATATTTAGTCTTTCTAGAAAAAAATAAAAAAACTCAAAAAATTGAAAAAAGCCAATAAAATCTTTTTACGTTTGTATAACTCCGAAAAAACTTACCAGAGACCCGAAAAATCGTTATGTTTGTATAGAGGTGTGCTTCTTTTGTGTATAAAACATTGAAATATGACGATATTTTAATTTTTGAATTTTTTATGATAGAAATCATAAACGTGATGGTCAGGGACAAGAGGTACGGTCGTGAATTGTCTGGAATAATCTAAATCTTTCTAAACAATCCTTCAATTATACTGTTAGATATAATAAAATTATGTGTTTCAATTGAACTAAACTGTTCAATTTACAATTATATTAAAGTTATTGTCACGACCAAACACACTATAATCCATAAGGCTGGATCGGTCGTGAAAAAAACCGCGATGGTCGTGAAACCTTGGTCGTGAAATTACGTGTTATTTGGATCTGTTCTGGCGGTAGCCCTGCACCTCATGTTCGAGGATACAAAGTGGACTTCTAGGTTAATCTAGCAATTGAAATATCTTATAAACAAAAAATAACATCATGTCTACTTCATCGAATGACTACGTACGGTCATGGACACACCAAAATTACAAAAAACACAATCTTTCCTTTATTAATCTTGTAATTCCTCCTTTTAACTCGAAACGACCGGCACTACAATCCTGACGTACACCCCGAACTAGTCTCTAAAACCAACTGACTCCATCGACGCCAGGCTTGCCACTGTCGTGCTCCAAAGTTGAAAATTTTTCCCAAACAGTCGTGACGCCAAATCGAGGGACAGACTTATTTTGTCATGGTAGTCAGTTTGCAATGACAATAAAATTATAATATGCTCCTTTTTTTAAGTTTAATAACCATTGATGACATAAAAATATGGCTTTATATATTTCGGCATGAATAATTAGTCTAAAAACAGCGTGAAAGTTGGAAAATGTACCCTAGGGACACGTCATGGTCGTGAATTTCGAGACTTTAAAAATCCGAAAAAAATACCTAGAACCTATTTGAAACCAAATAAATGTGTGTAACATGTTGCCCCCGTCCCAAAAAATATTAAAACACATAATAATAAACTACAAATCCAGAATCTACGAAGTAAAAGGCCAGGGACATGAAAACGTACGTTTTTAAATTTTCACTCAACCACTTCTTGTAAAACTTTTTGATTCCAAAATTGCTTTTACAGATTGAAGAAGGTGAAATAGACGTCCGTCTGAACTCATTCAAGGGCTGCTTCATTCAGAGGACAGGAAGGACTCGTTAAACGTCAGCTTCAGAAGCAGTTTTTGACTCGAGACTTCATCTGTGGCTTCCATACCTCTGGCAGTGGTTTTGGGCTGATAAGTCAGTGAGAGGCCAGCAGGGAGAAAACTACTCAAGCTGCAGTATTATAATGCTCTTCCTTCACTGATTAAATATGCAAATAAATATAGATGGCACTTTAATAACAACAGAGAAGCATATATTCCATTGCACACTTGTCTATTAGTATTAGTCAAGAAACATTCATAAGCTAACAGCTTTTAAAGTTAGTTTTTAAAAGCGTTGTAATTAATAAACTTTAATTGTTCATCAAACTACTCATCAACCAAAACGTTTATAGTTTGTTAAGGGAAAAATAGTTTTGATGACTTAAACTGGCAAAAAAAAAACTTGTAGAAGTCCCATTAATTTGTGCAGATATTCACTTAACTCTCGTAGTAGAACTCATATTTCTGAATGCTTTTGCAGTAATTTAGTAAAACACAATAACAATGATTGACTATGCTACATCACAGAGAAGTAAGGTACAAGAAAAACTTGCTCATAGGACAACTGTGCACTTTCAGTTCTAGTACGATGTGCCGGAAATATACACTTGTGACAAGCAAGGAGAAAGAGCCCGAGCAGCGAGCACTGTGAGGAATTTCTTATTGCAAAAAGGGTTCTCCACCATGAGCGTTGTAGGACAAGAGGATGAGGGCAGGGGGGGGGGGTATTGGACTTTGCCATAGACACCAGTGACTAATGCTAGTCACCATAAGTGTACCATTGAGTGGTTCCTCTGTACATTACTTCTCTGTGGCTACATTCAAGTTGAACTTCAATATAAACTGTTATAAAGTAACATGATTTTACGTATTACTTTTCATTTTACACAATATAATAAATAAAATAGGTTCTCATGTGTACATTAACGTAAATAAAGTGAATTTCAACATTAGAACAAATGGCTGGGGGGCTAGGAATAAAGCTCATATCTATTAGCATTATTCAATATTCCCGCCAAGTTTAATGTAAATCGTTCAATATACATAGCCATTAAGCAAAAATTTATTTTCTACATAATGTTAGCACACAACCAAAGTTTTACAATGTTACTTTTTCATCACTTTTCATACAATAGGTTTATCATATGATTTAAATAGACCTTCCACCTCCATTATACAGGGTCAGTTAGTATACGTTCCAACTAAAATGTCATTACCCAACAATCTTTGGTTTATCATACTTTAAGGGTTAAGTCCAGACTGGTAACATGGCAGACTGTGAAACCAAGGAAGCAATGAATGTCTTGGGCTTCTTGTGTTCTGGTGCCACCACCAAATCTCAGTACTACATGATAACGGACATACCCTTGCTCTGTTGCTATGTGGACGGGCTAATACAAGGTAAATTGGAATATTCTGCCAACTTATTTGATAAAAAAAAATAGTAAAGAAATCACATTTTAATGTACAGTGGAGATTTCTTAATAACGGGGATTTCTTAGTAAAGTTTTACTTTGATAAACTTGTAGTTATTATGAATTATTTTATTTTATCATCAAAGCTAGTATTTCTTGGAATTAGTATATGTTTCCTTTTTGTGATTTGTAATATCATAAGTGCATTACAGTTTGAAGATTAAATTTGTGGAGTACTTAAGGGCTTCTTTAATGTACATTTTATAACTAAACCTTAAAAATATTGAGCAAGTTGTACAACTAACTATTCTTTTTATTATTGTAAACAGTTAGTAGACATATTATGTATTGAAAAACAAATTGTTATTTATTTCCTATCCACTATTTTCATTTTTAAAAGTTTGTAATACACATGAAATAAACGATATCAGCAATAGCAATCTGATACATACTTTCTCCCATTACCTTGCTAACAACCTTTATGTTTAAGGGGTGGGAATAACTATGATATTATATAGGGAAAACGGCAAAAGATACAATAACTTTTGAACCATAATTGTTTCAGCAATGCAGATTGAACTATTTTGTTTAGAATTACTAGCTGGCCCTACAGACGTCGTCCTGGCCTAATGTGGTTTAATATCAAATGCTCGTTTAATTTTCAAGATGAGCTTGTTCGCATCACTCAATCACGTCCTGGTTCAAGTTCGTTCGCTACGCTCACTCACCTTTTGGTTGTGGCTCGTTCGCTGCGCTCACTCGCCTTCAGGTTGAAAATTAACATATGTTATTGTATCACAAGGTTAAGTTTAATGAAAACATCTTCCTCCAATGTAAAGGAAATTTTTTTTGAATTTTAAAATCAAATTACTTAATAATGGTTGGGTGGAAATGGATTATTATAGTATGTGAATTAAATCTCGCGTTTCTAGGTCAAAACGTACTCTCGTAAAAGTATGTGCACGGGTGGTCTAATTCACCCAGTATAAAACGTAGGCCTACTGTATTGTAAAAACTGTTGATTATTCCCAGTGTATTAACTACAGTATACGATTCCCGGTTTCCGGTTGGCTGACATTCTGTGTAAGTGTAAGATTGGAACAGCTGGAATGCACTCACACCTTTTTCGCTAACTTAGCACTCACTCATTACCATTTACTTAGGTAATAAAAAACTTGAACCAATATTTTAAAAATATAGTGAATTTTTAAAATATTAAATGTATAGGCTACTTGAACTAGAGTATTCCTATGTTTATGTAACATTTTACATTTTTTTAAATTCACCTTTAAAAGACCACACTATTTCTGTCCTAAATATCGTGGGAATCGCCTTCAGACCCCCACCCACTCTACAACATGGCTGTGTGTAAACCCCCTTTACATAGTCCTGACACACGGAAGACATATAAAACACAATATTTCATCCCCTTGGGAATTATTTCAATCGTAAGCAAAGAGAGTTACAGTGTATTTTTTAATGATAATTTTTGGGTGGAGTATTTTTGTCTACATCTGAAAAGGTCGCCCAGGAGACGAAATACTCGTATATTGTGTTTTCTGTGTGTTCTATGACCTACCCTACCTGTGCTTCTTCTAAGGTAAGCTAGTAGCTACCCCTTCAGGCCTAGAAACTTTATTCCTTTAAAAAACTACCTCTAGATCTGAACTACCCTGCTGGGATAGGATACTATAATTCACACCCAAACTTTGTAATTACCCAATTAAAGAATAGATTGTTTTTTACACTAGTTTTTAAAAGAACCTACAGTAAGTAAAAAAATTGTAAACCAAGTTATTACCAAGTGTTATAAAATAAAATAAATATAAATCCAGGAAAGTTTGTCATAATTAATTTAATATTCTTAAACAAAATCACTGACTTTACTCTTAATATAACACAATATTACAGACTATTAGATAACTGAACCAATTGTTTCCTTATACCAGGGACTGCTGGTTATTAATTGATCATAAATAGTGTTGATTTACTGTCAATTACAGCTGCGATCTACTTTAAACTAGTTTCTTCAATATGAAACAATATTAATACAATTAAATAAATAATATAATGTTACTTGATACAATTACCAATCTGATGATAATCAGTACTGTACCTAATATGTTGATTATTACAACTTATATATTCATAAAAATACTATCATTAGTAATACATTAAAATTCACAATTTTAAATTAATCAAATGATTTAACTTACTCTATGACACAACCTCTTATCAGGCTGACCATATCAAACAAAATTAAATTACAGAATTATACAAATTTCTGTGAACATTACTCTTAAAGTATGACTAATTAATAAATTATACAATAATGAAATTACTTCTTCTCAACCATATACAAACAGATCAATCAGTGTCTGAATTTTCTGAAAGAACTCTGCTGTACAGACGTGACCTCTTTAGTTTCAGAGCGTTAATGACATTTGAAGGGATTTTTCGGTCCATAGAGCAGATCTAAAAAAAAAACAAATGAATCTTTATTTAAATAAACTGGAGAACGCCATGAAAAAAGAGATCCCTTTACCAAGTGTTTTATAAAATTACCTATAATCTACAAAAGATGGACCTATTCCATTAGAAAAGTAAAGTAAATATTGGTATTTAACCTTTTGCAAAAGACAATGATGATCTTCACATGACAGCGGGAGGACGATATTGTGATGTCTTCACAGCAATGATCAGAATTTTACCGTGATCGCGCAAGATAATAATAATGTCCACACGACAGCGGGACAAGATCAGAATTTTGCCTCGTTCACAGAAGACAGTGATGATCTCCATACAACCACAGGATATGATTACCATTTTGACGCAATCGCAGGAGACGATTACTATGTCCACACGATCATGGGAGACGATATAATGATGTCTTCACAGCCGCAAGGGATGATCAGAATTTTACCTCGATCGGGCAACACGATGATAATGTTCACACAACCGTGGGATATGATCAGAATTATGCCTCATGACCGTGGGATATGCTTATATTGCCGCAATCATGGAAGATTATAATTATGTCCACAGGACCGCGGGAAATAGTCAGAACTTTGCTGCAATCGCGGGAGACAATAATGTTGTCTACACGATAGCAACAAATTATTGATATTTTGCCGCAATAGCGGGAAACAGTTAAGATGTCTACACGGCCGTGGGAGAAGATAATGAGGTAAACACGGCTGCAGGGATTATAAGAAGTTGATCGCAATCACATGCAAATACAACCACCAAATTTTGTTATATTCCTATCTTTTGGTGCCCCCAAAAAAAGCTAATGAATTGCCTCGTACCCTAGGTACTGACCTCATGTAAGAGGCTAGACTGGTGTTAGTCTGATGACCAGTCTCTAGTCAGCAAATATTAAGCTACGAATGTCATTATGACTAACACATGTCTATACAGACCTCAAGTAAGAGGCTAGACTGGTGTTAGTCTGATGACCAGTCTCTAGTCAGCAAATGTTGAGCTACAGAAGAAATGTCATTATGACTAACAACATGTCTATACTGACCTCATGTAAGAGGCTAGACTAGTGTTAATCTGATGACCAGTCTCTAGTCAGCAAATATTAAGCTACGAATGTCATTGTGACTAACAACATGTCTATACTGACCTCATGTAAGAGGCTAGACTGGTGTTAGTCTGATGACCAGTCTCTAGTCAGCAAATGTTGAGCTACAAATGTCATTGTGACTAACACATGTCTATACTGACCTCATGTAAGAGGCTAGACTGGTGTTAAGTCTGATGACCAGTCTCTATTCAGCAAATGTTGAGCTACAAATGTCATTGTGACTAACACATGTCTATACTGACCTCATGTAAGAGGCTAGACTGGTGTTAGTCTGATGACCAGTCTCTAGTTAGCAAATATTAAGCTATGAATGTCATTGTGACTAACACATGTCTATACTGACCTCAAGTAAGAGGCTAGACTGGTGTTAGTCTGATGACCAGTCTCTAGTCAGCAAATGTTGAGCTACAAATGTCATTGTGACTAACAACATGTCTATACTGACCTCATGTAAGAGGCTAGACTGGTGTTAGTCTGATGACCAGCCTCTAGTCAACAAATGTTGAGCTACAAATGTCATTGTGACTAACACATGTCTATACTGACCTCATGTAAGAGGCTAGACTGGTGTGAGTCTGATGACCAAGCTCTAGTCACCAATCTTTAAGCTACAAATATAAGATTGACTAAAACATGTCTATACTGACTTCATGACAAGTGTGAGAATGACTAATACATGTATACTGACCTCTTGTAAGAGGCTAGACTGATGAGAGCCTGATGGCCAGTCTCTAGTCAGCAACTGTTGAGCTACACGTATGAGATTGGTTGACACAGGGTTTTGAGTGCAAGCCAAATCATCATTGTAGTAACTCAGATACTTCCTCCCTGCCTTGAAATACTCTAATGCATACTCTGCAAAATAGTTGTCTCTGATACCTGCAATTTTAAATAAACAATGAAAAATGGTATTGTTATTCATTTCAGTAATTACTGCCTAAATAGACCGGAACAGAATAAATTACTGAAAGTAAATAAAATAATAGCTAATAACACTCTTGAAACATATATTTACACTTATACTGTGTAAGCATAGGTTGATGATATCCAAAAGTGGTTTTTATAGCCTCTTTCTAAATTCACAGTCACTTGGTTTTTGCTCATGTCACAGAAACAGCGAGTGATTTTTTACAATTGTAAAGTAAAGGATCACATCAAACTTAAATACAATCATAAGAAAAAACATGACAGTAGCTTTAGTGAATACCAAATGATAAAATGTTTCTCTCGCAATTGAGCGCACATTATGAGTAATGAAAACATTACAGAGACTTACATGCTCAACTTTTGAATGAACTACTAAATAAGCTATCTAATAGTCTTACTTAAATACAGGTGGGCTGAACATGTTAGTAATGTTTCTCTAACTGACTACAAAAGCAATGTTCTATGAGCAAATACTTCCACCTCACAGGTGACATGGAGCGGAATAACAATAACATGAATGTGGTTTTCACAAATTTAGCTAGGTGAAGTCAGTTAGTTGTACATTTTGCTCAGAGAATCATAGAAATTCGTAGGATTTTCAGGAAAGCAGATGTATCTTAGAGATAGGAAGATCACTGCCGAAAAGAAACTATGTTTCTTCTGCTTTCAGCATCACTAGCTTAAAATGTGTAAAATATCACAAGTTTATGGAATTAATTGGTGCAGGCTGTTACATCATCGTCTTCTCCATACTGACAAATTCAAGAGGTTTTCCAGGCAAGACAGTGAACCCCAAAATAATGAAATGATTAGTAGTCTAAGATACCATTATTGATAATAACCGTGTTCTACTTAGGGTCTGTCCAGTTTCATTGTTTGCTCCAAATGATCAAATTTGACACTTACACACAACTAGGCGACGGTTCAACTGTGTCATTACTTGATTCTGACACAGCTAAGACACTTGGGGTCACAGGTAAAGTCAAACCGTCACCAAATTAAAGGGATTTATGAAGACAGCATGTTTACCCTAAATAGCTAATGTCTACACTCAATCCCCTTTAGATCTGCCTTGACAACCAATTGATTTAGTCAAGATTCAGAACACATGGGCTTATTTTAATTTTATTAACCTATAGCTAGTTTTAAGCCAACCATCTTGAGTGGTCAAGAAATGCAACATAATATTGGCAAGAAAGGTTGTGAAGGGCTTCCTAACTCACTAGTTTCATCATGAAGTAATGAAGTCATCATGTGTTGATTAGCCTACAACTTTACTCTGATGTGAATTGAAGACGATCAATTGCATGACATAGTAAAAGAATCATCATTTGATGCTGATGCTGTTAACTATGGAGCAGCCCAAGTGAACTACAACAGGATAGGCTACGGTAAATTATGGTAAACAAGTCGTCAAAACCAAATAACACTGCACAGAAACAGGGGTGCCCATCCCCCCCAAACCCAGAGGTGCAATCCCCCCCCCCCCAAGCCACAGGAGTAGTTCCCCCCCAATTTATGCTGCCGTCTATTTAAACCTACCCTCCTCCCACCAATTTATCTGACAATTTTCCCTTTACCTCATAAAACGAGCATTTTAAGTATTTAGTAAACTTGAGGTACGAAAAACAAACTTGCTGATAATCAAAATTAAATGCTTAATAGGAAACGTCATTTAACAATACATCATTATATCTAATCTAACTAATGGACGAATTAGAATTTTTTCAATTTACAATTCAGAATCTGTATTGTCAGCCAACATGTGCTCAGTATTGCAATAGACAACGTCTTCAAAACGTACAAAAATATACTCGGTGAATTACTCTACTCCAACACAGTGTGGTGTTAATTTTTACAGGGCTTAAGAATTCAAACAGCTTTAAGTGCATTAATAATACTTTGGCAAAAAGTATCTTAACACTGCACAGAAACAGGGGTGCCCATCCCCCCCAAACCCAGAGGTGCAATCCCCCCCCCCCCCCAAGCCACAGGAGTAGTTCCCCCCCAATTTATGCTGCCGTCTATTTAAACCTACCCTCCTCCCACCAATTTATCTGACAATTTTCCCTTTACCTCATAAAACGAGCATTTTAAGTATTTAGTAAACTTGAGGTACGAAAAACAAACTTGCTGATAATCAAAATTAAATGCTTAATAGGAAACGTCATTTAACAATACATCATTATATCTAATCTAACTAATGGACGAATTAGAATTTTTTCAATTTACAATTCAGAATCTGTATTGTCAGCCAACATGTGCTCAGTATTGCAATAGACAACGTCTTCAAAACGTACAAAAATATACTCGGTGAATTACTCTACTCCAACACAGTGTGGTGTTAATTTTTACAGGGCTTAAGAATTCAAACAGCTTTAAGTGCATTAATAATACTTTGGCAAAAAGTATCTTAATTCAAAATTATAGGCAGAGTCATGAAATAAGACAGCCTTGTCGCTCGCCACTCCCAGGCTGCCTTCAACAAATATTGCCGGACAAAATACCCACAATACTTTAATTGCCACCAGTACAAAAGGTTTTTGTGACGAAGTGAAGTTATCTTATAATTCATTTTGATAGCCCCGGGATTGCCTTTTATGACTAATAATGGTAGAAACGCATCTTGTCAGACGATCCGTTTGTACACAAAACACGAAACGATGCCTATCAATGCACGCGTGTGTATTGCCGCGGGCAGGACTGGAAGTAAACTGAATCAGGTTATGACGGAAATACGTGGTCTCTGGATTGTCGTCTGTGTTATCAAAAGCTGATATTGGACTAATTATTGTAGGGACGGAGGAGAGTGTTGAAAATATAATGAGATTCATAATTGAGTTTTCCATTCAAAATTATTGACAATAATAACCAATTTATATGCTTGATATAAATGATGGTCTCTAAATTCTACAGTACTGTGCGAAAGGAAATTTATTAAATACTTTGAGGTGTTTAAAATATATAAACACATAAAACTAGAAACAGCACAAAATTTTTGAGTGAAAACACTCAAATAATTATGAATCCTATTATATTTTCAACACTTCTCAGTCACTACATTAGTCCAATATCAGCTGTTGAAAACGCAGACGACAATCCCGAGACCACGTGATCGGTCCGTCATAACCTGAACCTGATTCAGTTTACTTCCAGTCCTGCCGACGCGACGGCAATGTACACGCGTGAATTCATAGGCCTGTCTGTAATAGTTTCGTGTTTGTGTTAAATGTTTGTAACGTATTCTGTCGACTCCTCCAGAAGTGGATCTTTTGCAAATCCTGACGATGGTGGAGTTAAAGAACCACCAAAACATATGTAGCAAGTAAAATTCGACACTGGTATATTAAGGATTGTCTGACAAAGTGCGTTTTTACCATTCTTAGAAGCAATCTTAATTACGAACGGCAAAATGTTGTTAGTGTTGTTGATAGTTAGCTACTTAGAAACACTTTTCGGGCTGCTTACACAAAATTATACATTCATTATGACAGCTAGCAAGATAATATTCCACCCCAAAATCCTTTAAAAAAGCCCCCCCAAAAAATTCCTGTGGCGCAAACGCGCCACAGTACCCCCCCTCTGGGCACCCCTGCACAGAAAACTTATTTGATTATCAAAATGACCTCATATGTAAATCTGATAACCTAAATTTTGTCAAGTTAGGAATGCATTCAAAGGGCTTAAGACAAAGGGAAGAAAATAAATTAATTTGTGAAGCATATAAGAAACTGTAATGGTTGGCTCATTTTAGTTTTATATTATCACTAGCTGTACCCTCGGGCATTGCCCCGTTTAACTTCACAAGTGAGCTCGTTCGCATGGCTCAATCACGTCCTGGTTGAAGTTCGTTCGCTACGCTCACTCATCTTTAGGTTGGAGCTCGTTCGCTCCTCTCACTTGCCTTCAGATTAGCTCGTTCGCTACGCTAACTCCCTTCCAGGTTGAAGTTCGTTCACTACGCTCACTCACCTTTTGGTTGCAAATTGGCTGTAGTCATAAACTTAAAAAGATAATAGTGCTGCACCCTGTTGGTAATCCTTGTAACTTTAATGCTATTGAACATCATAGAACATAACCAAATTGTTTAATTAAAACAGCTGTTAAAAAATTCCTTTTAAATATGAAAAATCGTAAGGTTAACATGGGAAACTCCAGAGCCACTGGGGCGGAGGCCGAAAGCCCGATCAGAATAAAAACTACTTAGTTTTCCTATTTAATGCACAAAGAATTGGTGTATCGAATTTCAGCCTCCTAGGTAAATGGGAAGTGGGAGAATTAGTGATGAGTGAGTGAGTGAGTGAGTCAGTCAGTCAGTGAGGGCTTTGCCTTTTATATATTTAGATATGTTAATTGTTATTGTTTACTCCTAGTTGATTGATACTAATAAAATACTTTTACCTAAATTATTCTATCATGATAAATTCTGATTTTCATGGGTTTAATACATGGCGCAGTCTTTATTTGCATAGTTTGGGGTGACCAAAGGCTTTGGTTGTCTCAACTATTTATGTATTAATTAAGATACTGACACTAAAATTTAATTTTTTACCTATCCAAACATATCAACAACTTTTTTGGTATCAACCATTATCAAAAAAGTTTATCATGTCTCATACACAAGTAAGAATGCCTGAACCTTTTTCCTTCCAACCAGCGGAATGGTCATCTTGGAAAAAACGTTTTGAAAGATTTAGAACAATTAGTGATTTGGTTCAATCAACTGAAGAAAAACAAGTGAGTACACTCATATATGCAATGGGCCCAAAATTAGAAGAAATATTCTCATCCTTAAAAATGACCAACGAAGAAACAAAGTATAAAACAGTCATGGACAAATTTGATGGGCACTTCAATCCAAAGAAGAATACTATTTATGAAAGAGCCAAATTTCTACGTAGAAAACAAGGACTAACAGAAACTGCAGAAGATTTTGTGACAGATTTATATTCTCTTGCTCATACCTGTGAATCGGGAACGCTTGAAGATGAAATGTTACTAATGGTCATTATTATTGGTATGCGTGATCAAGATTTGAGTGATAAACTACAGTTAGAAAATAAAGTTACATTGGAATCTGCAATAACTTCACTTCGCAAATCAGAAGAATTGAAAAGACAAAAAGAGGAATTGACCCTCCCATCAATCGAAGCTGTAAATAAAAACCAACGTGCTAGATATGATAATGCAATACATTCATCCAAAAGAGAAAATATGGATCAAGGGAGATTAACGTACTCAAGCTCATATGTTAAGAGCTATCCCAACCCCTGTATTTGGTGTGGTTCAACCCCTTCTCATCGAAGAGGTCTGTGTCCAGCAAAAGATCGCAAATGTTCTAGGTGCAAGCCAAATGGCCACTTTTCACACTGTTGTCTTCAAAACAATATTCGAGAAATAGACTTGGATCGTTCAGATGGCCATTCTTGAGATGAAACCTCCATCTGATATAAAAGAAGTACAACGCTTCATAGGAATGATTAATTTTTGTGGTAAATACATATCAAATCGATCAGAAATACAAAAACCAATCCATGATCTACTTAAAGAGAAAAATGAATGGTTTTGGGAACAACAACAGCATGCGTTTGAAAGTATAAAAAAACTTCTGACCTCAGCACCCCAACTAGCATTTTACGACCCTCGCTTACCAACTCTTGTGTCAGCAGACGCTTCTTCTTATGGTCTCGGCAGATTGCTTCTTCAGAAACATCATGATGGTAAATTCAGACCTGTTTCTTACATTTCAAGGTCACTTACAGAAGCTGAAAAATCATTTTCAAATATTGAACGTGAAGCCCTGGCAATCACATGGGCTTGTGACAAGCTCAGAGACTATATAATTGGTCGAGAGATTGTAATTGAAACGGATCACAAGCCACTTGTGAAAATCTTCTCATCTAAGAATTTGGATGACATTACACCATGTGGTTGAAAACATACCTACGACTGATGAAAACATAAACAGGTTACGGGAAGCTCAGCAAGCAGATCCCATCTTCAGAAAGATTGCAGTATACTGTCATACTGAATGGCCAGAAAAATCACAACTTCCATCTCAACTATTCCCTTACTTCTCGGTTAAAGATGAGATATCACTGATGTACAACTTACTTTTACGCAATTCTAGAATAATAGTACCATCAAGTCTTTGTCAAGAAATGCTTCATAGAATACACGTCGGTCATCTAGGAGCCACCAAATGTCGAGAAAAGGCTAGATTCAGTTTATGGTGGCCAGGAATGGCATCAGATATAAATATGATGGTAGCTTCATGCCCAACATGCATCAAACAAAGAGAAAATCGAAATGAGCCGCTCATTCCTTCCGAGTTTCCAAAACGTCCATGGGAAAAGGCAGCAATGGATTTGTTCAAGCTCGATGGCAAATGGTTCATTGTTATAACAGATCAGTTCTCAAGATATTTTGAGATTGCAACTCTACAATCGCTCACTGCCTCCAAAGTTATTGAGAAATGCAAGTCAACGTTTTCTCGCCACGGTATTCCTGAAGTTTTATACTCTGATAGTGGAACACATCATGAAGACATGCCAAACTTTTCAACGGTTCCTCCAAACACATCTGGAATGTCTTCTGCTAACATAACAACCCGATCAAGACGGCTTCTAAAACCTCCCCAGAAGCTCAACCTTTAAAGAGGGAGATGTAATGGTTGGCTCATTTTAGTTTTATATTATCATATGTTAATTAATTGTTATTGTTTTCTTCTAGTTGATTGATACTAATAAAATACTTTTACCTAAATTATTCTATCATGATAAATTCTGATTTTCATGGGTTTAATACAGAAACCTAATGGATTTCTTGATCTTTTTAAAAATTATAATCAAGACATCTAAAATGAAAATTTGAGGTAATATATAGTGATAAGAAGTTGAAATCTGACATTGAAATTGGATTGGGTTACAATAAACCAAATATGTCAATATATAATACCAATCAGAGGTGCCCAGAGGGGGATACAGTGTGGCATGCTTGTGCCATTAGAATCTTTTGGGGGGAGATTTTTCTGCTAGCTGTCATAATGAATTTATAATTAATTTTGTATAAGCAGCCCAAAAAAGTGTTTCTAAATAGTTCATTATCAAAACCAACAACATTTTGCTATTCCTAGTTAAGATTTCTTCTAAATACGCACCTTGTCAGACAATCCTTAACATGTACGGTGGTGTCGTATTTTACTTGCTGCATGTGTTTTGGCGGTTCTTTAACTCCAGCATCGTCAGGCTTACAATAGGATCCACTTCTGGAGGTGTCGTCAGAATATGTTACAAACATTTAACACAAAACGATTACAGATAGGCTTATCAATTCACTCTTGTACATTGCCGCGGGCAGGACTGGAAGTAGTCTGAATCAGGTTGTGACAGACCACACGGTCTATGGATTGTTGTCTGCGTTATCAACAGCTGATATTGGACTATTGTTGTGACTGAGAAGAGTGTTGAAAATATAATGGGATTCATAATTAATTGAGTGTTTTCATTCAAAATTTGTGTGCTGTCCCTAGATTTTATGTCTTTATATATTTCAAACTTTTAAATGTCGAGACCATAATTTATATCCAGCATATCATCATGCTTATTATTGTCAATATTTTTGAATGGAAAACTTAATTATGAATCCTATTATATTTTCAACACTCTCCTCCGCCACTACAATTTGTCCAATATAAGCTGTTGATAACATACATGACAATCCAGAGACCACGTCTGTCCGTCATAACCTGGTTCAGTTTACTTCCAATCCTGCCCGCGGCAATGTATACGTGAATTCATAGGCTAGGCATATCTGTAATCTTTTCCTGATAAATATTTATAACGTATTCTGACGACACCTCCAGAAGTGGATCCTTTTGTAAGCCTGACGATGGTGGAGTTAAAGAACCGCCAAAATATATGTAGCAAGTAAAATTTGATACTACCCTACTGATGTGTTTAACTGATGCACTGACTTAAGACCATATGTATATGTGAATTAATGATCACCTGTTATTTTGCATTTGTTTTGTTTGTATTAGTTTTTCTGTTTACATTAAAAGAATGAGTTTGATTCAACTGAACAAATTTACTTATTATTTGAAAATGTAACATTGGCGAAGAGGAAAACGAAGTATGGAAGGACAAGAGTTAAATAATCTAAAGAAAGCACGAGCTGTAGTAAAAGGACAGTTGAAGAAGGCAGAAATATTCCAGTCTCAAGGTAGTCTTACAGTGACTGAGGTGAATATTAAACTCAAAGCAATTGCTGACCAGTGGGAACGTTACAAAGGATTCAGGACCAAATTGATACATTAACAGATGAAGAAAACTTGCACCATGAAATAGAATGTAGATGTAATGTCGAGGATAAGTATTTAAATCTTACAACAAAACTTCAAGAGTTGATTAAGAATGAATGTTCCAACACTAGGTCTACACCACTTCACCAAATTAGCAATCCATCTGAGGTGACTCATAGTTCAATTCCCGGGTCCACATTGTCGGGTAGTATAAATTTTACACCTTTTCATCCAGAGGAAACTATTACAAATTTCATAAAGAGACTTGAAATATTCCTACACCTTAAAAATCTAAGTACAGATGGTAATGCCAAAGTTTACATGCTACTACACGCTCTTACACCACAGTTACACCAACAACTTTATGATTTATGTGCACCTGAAAACCCACTTACAAAAGACTACAGTGAGTTAGTTCAGATACTAAAGGATTTTGTAGAACCACAGCCAAGTCAATGGGCTTTACAACACAAGTTTATTTCTCGTACTCAACAAGAACATGAATCAATAAATTAATTCTCAGTAGCACTTAAGAAATTAACTAGCAACTGTGACTTTAATTGTGATTGTGGAAAGTCGGTTGCAGAGATGTTTCTTAAACTTCAGTTTATTCGTGGTTTGAATGACATAGATATTCGAGCCAAACTTCTTCAAGGACGAGAGAAACGCACGTACAAAGACATTGTTAACGAAGCGTCGGCAATGGAACTAGCTAAATCTGAGAGCAAAACTGTATGTCGCAAAACAATGGAACACCTTGATTTGAACAGGGTGGATTCCAATAGTAATCAAAGGAACAAGCCAAAGAAAATGTTGTATCGACAAACATTTCAAGAAACCGGCACGAGACCCAACATAAAATTTGACAATCTAAAAGGGAAATGTTACAGATGCGGTTCACCTTCTCATCGAGCTAACAAATGTAAATTTATAGATGCTGAGTGCAGAAAATGTACTAAAATTGGACACATAGCCAGTGTATGCTTACAGGAAAAGAACCAGACTAACAGAAATTTGAAGCAATACCAGACTCAAGATGACTCGGAGAAAGGCAGTGAGTATGAACAAGAAATTAATGTACTAAGTGACAGACAAAAAGGTAAATTCATTCTTGACATAACGATTGAAGGTAAAACTGTACCAATGGAATTGGATACAGGTGCAGCCCTTAGTACAATGTCCTATGATGAATTTAAAAAACTGAATGTACGCACAAAAGTATTTAAAACCAACATCGAACTTAGAATGTACACAGGTGAACCTATCAAACCCAAGGGTATGGCATTTGTACATTGCTCATACAAGATGCAAAAATTTGTAGGAAAACTCCACCTTATTGACCAAAATGTAGATGCTATATTTGGAAGAGAATGGCTCAGAGAAGTGACAATAGATTGGGCTGAGATAAAAAATGTGAACGTAATACAACCTGAAAGTCTTGATACCATCCTCAGTGAGTTTGAGGAAGTTTTTGATGGAAAAATTGGAGAGATACCTGAGTATCTGGGACACTATAGACTTATTGACGATGCTACACCTATATTTGTAAAACCAAGACAAATACCCTTTTCCCTTAAAAGTAAAGTTGAAAATGAATTAAAAAGACTTGAAGACTGTAACATTATAACAAAGGTTGACCATTCTGACTGGGGAACTCCCATTGTACTAGTGGTGAAGCCAAACGGACAAGTACGAATTTGTGCCGATTACAAAGTAACACTGAACAGAGTAATAAAAGATGAGAACCACCCTATTCCAAGAATTGAAGAAATCCACTCTCAAATGAACGGAGGAAAAGTATTTTGCACGCTAGATATTTCTAACGCATATCTTCACATGAAAATGGATGAGGACAGCGCAAACATGCAGACATTGAGTACACATAAAGGTATGTACAAAGTTAACCGTTTAATGTTTGGTGTCAAAGTTGCTCCTTCACTTTGGCAACAGTTCATGGACAAAACTTTACAAGGTATTTGCGGAGTGCAATGCTTTTTTGATGACATTATTATACAAGGGAAGACATCTGAAGAACTCTTGAAAAGATTAAAGGTTGTTCTAGAAAGATTAAAAAGTAAAAACTTGAAATTGAACAGAGAAAAGTGTAAGTTTTTTCAAACTAGTCTACAATATCTGGGACATATAATTGATGCTCAAGGTATTCATAAAACAAAGGAAAAGGTCTCTTCCATCTTAAACAGCAAAAGACCAGAAAACGTAACAGAACTTCGCAAATTTCTTGGATTAATAAACTACTACAACAAATTCATAAAAGATTTAGCTACAATCCTACACCCACTCAACCAACTACTTAAGAAAGACGCACGCTACGATTGGACCTCAAAATGCGAGAATAGTTTTCAAAGGGTCAAATCAGAACTAGCAAGTGATCGCGTCCTTGTACATTACAATCCTGATTTGCCTCTGGTACTAGCAACGGATGCCTCTCCGGTGGGTCTTGGTGCTATTCTTTCACATCGTTACAGCGATGGAAGTGAGAGACCGATAAGTTTTGCCTCACGCAGTTTGACAAAATGTGAACAGCACTACAGCCAAATTGACAAGGAAGCCACTGGCATCTACTGGGGGCTTAAGAAGTTTTTCCCGTACTGTTATGGACGGAAATTTACTCTGATTACTGACCACAAGCCACTCGTATCCATATTCAGCCCCACAAAAACACTACCATCAATATCTGCTACTAGATTATTTAATTATGCACACTTTTTATCTGGATTCGACTACAAAATTGAATACAGAAGAACATCGGATCATGCTAACGTAGATTTTTTATCTCGGTTCCCAACTGAGCATGCTTCAACTAAAGGCAGGGACAACTGTGGCCTTTTTCAACTTAGTCAGCTCGATTCCTTTCAAATTAGTAGTTCTACAATTTCTAAGACAACAGCCCACGACAAAGACCTTCAACCAATACTACATGCACTTCAAGAAGGTAAATCAGTGGAAGCTTTTGGGTACCATGACAATGAATTAACACTTCAAGACGGATGTATATTCAAAGGATGTCGAGGATGTAGAGTTCTAATACCACAATCCCTTCGTTGGAAGGTTCTTGATGAACTTCATATCGGGCATTTAGGCATGGTGAAAATGAAATCCCTAGCCAGAAGCTACTGTGCATGGAAGAATATTGACCGAGATATAGAGCAATTGGCAAAATCATGCAAACAATGCCGTTTGAAACAAAATGAACCAAGAAAGGAACAAAATCATCCATGGCTAGCTCCCCAGGGACCATGGGAAAGGTTGCATATAGACTTTGCTGGTCCAATGCAAGGACAGTGGTACTTTACTATTGTGGACGCCTTTACTAAGTGGATTGAGGTAATACCTACTAAGAATACTTCTACAGAATTTTGCACAAGAGAACTTAGAAAATTATTTGCTACATTTGGTCTTCCCATGATTTTGGTTTCTGACAATGGAAGTCAATTTACATCTAGCATCTTCGAACAGTTCCTATCAGAAAACGGGGTGGTGCACAAAACAACTGCTCCTTACCACCCTTCGTCAAACGGGCAGGCTGAGCGTTATGTTCAGACTGTGAAGAAGTCCCTAAGAGCAATGGAAGACGAGGGAGGGAGACTAGACGTCAAACTCTTCAGAATGCTTATGCAGTTACGCCAAACCTCAAATTCGTCTGGCTGTGATGCATACTCCTTGATGTTTGGCAGGAAGATTCGTACACACATAGCTCTTTTACATCCAACACGTAATCAAGAAACTGAACAATTGAAGCAAGCAACAAGATATTTTAAGGAGGGAGACAGAGTACAAGCGAGAAATTATTCAAACTCAAAAGACAAGTGGAGTTTTGGAAGGATATTGGAAAGGGAAAGCAACCTTCTGTATAAAGTACAAATGGACAATGGAACTGTCTGGAGGCGTCATGTTGACCAACTACTCAAATGCGAAATAACGTTACCAAAACATTTCAGAGGGGAGAATTGATGTGTTTAACTGATGTACTGACTTAAGACCATATGTATATGTGAATTAATGATCACCTGTTATTTTGCATTTGTTTTGTTTGTATTAGTTTTTCTGTTTACATTAAAAGAATGAGTTTGATTCAACTGAACAAATTTACTTATTATTTGAAAATGTAACACCTACATATTGAGGATTGTCTGACAAGATGTGCGTCTACAATTATAAGTCATAACGTCACGCACTCCTGGGGCTATAAAAATCAATTATAAGATTACTTCGTTACAAAAACCTTTAGTAGATATTTTGATATGAGCCCTGTGTTACTCTGAAAATAACAATGTAGGCCTACTGTGTAATATATTTTTTTTCTATTTTTTTCTATTAAAGGTTTGCAAAGTACTTTGAAATTCAAGAAAATTTCGGTCAGTACTTGACATGCACCAGATTAACAATCAAAGCAGCTAAACAGCCAAACCGATCTTGATAAATTAAAAATTAAAAGCATTAAAATTGATGAAAAAGCATTCTATACATAATTTTAGGTACTTACTTCAAACTAATTAAAAGTACATTTTTTCTTAGCATGCGTCATATAGGTGTTGTAAGCCAAAAATAAAACAAAAAATCTAGCCTACTTTTTGGCCATGATAGTTAAAATAACCCAATTTTGAAAAGCTACTGTGTCAAATCAGATATATTTAACACTAACCGATGCTTAAACTCCTCTGCTTGAACAAATAACTAAACTACAATGTATGTAGAATGCGTCATTTAGGAGTTGTAAGCAAAAAACTAAAAAGGTCCATAAATTTTGTAGTTTTCTTTACTCCCAAAATCTGAGCACATGTAAGAATCCGTCGCAACCTCCCAGGACTCTAAATCGGAATTCCCAAAAGATATTAAAACACTTTCCAGCTTTAGACAATTTTTCAGGAAGCACTACCTTTTTGTCTAATTTACTATAAGCAACAAATAAAATGGGAATTTAATTTTGATAATAACTACTCATAATTCTTTATCCTACTTAATTATCTATAAATTAAGAACATTAGTAGACCATTTATGACTGACTACATTAGACAGTCATAAACGGTCTACTAATGTTCTTAATTAACCTCCTTTTTTGAAAGCCAACTCAAGCCCTTTTTTGTACTCAGGATGATAAAGCAGTCCTATGACAACGTCTTGGTCGTAGAGACGACAATACTTCAACAACAAGCTGCCACATCTCCAGCAGAGGCCAGTGGCTTCACCAGGCTAAAATCAAACAAGAAACAAGACACACATTTATAAGTAGGGTGATTTGATTTGATAATTGGAATTAGGAATTACTTTACAAAGATGCTGATTAAAAATGAAGAGTTAGTTAAATGTAAGAGTAATTTGTTGTTTTACATATTCAGGGTTGTAGTAATTGTACTAGGAATGTAAACTTCTTTAGAAGCCTGGACTTCCTGAATTATTGATTAAGATAATTCGACTATTTATACTGCTATTCATATTTCACTCATTTCTGTCTTGTTTTCATTCCAGTATTAATATTGTGTGCAGGGTCTTCAAAAGTCTGGAAACAACTTTTTTTTACCATTGGAGATAAGGCAACAAGCTTTACACATAAAACTATAACTAAAAATCTACTTTTAATGGAGAAAAATAATGACTATTTTCTCTCTTACTGGGGATACAATTTCACAATTCACAATGAGACAGAAGGAAATATTAAATAAAAGCATAGGTCCTGCAGTACATTTACAATGTTAATATACTATATAGAAGGTCAGTTAAAAAAGTATCCAACCTTACGTTTTATCTAGTAATCCAACAACCCCATTGAGCTGCACCCTGGCGCGTAGATCGAGGCAACTGTGAAGCACGTCTCGTGACCGGTCATGTGACCTTGACATGGCGTCAGTTCGTTGTCGGCTGCTAAACGTGAAACTGTGTATGTAGTGTTTGTCATGTTTTTGTGCTAAGTAAAATGACGGAACGGGTGGAAGAGCAATACCCTGCATGAAATTTTCCAAAAAACTGGGTGATACACAAGCTTTAGCAATTCTTAGAATTTAGCAAGCCTTTGGAGAAGAAGCTATAGGTGTAACACAGATAAAAGAGTGTTATAACAAACATATTCAAAGATGGCCGCACTTTGGGGGACGGTAAAACATTATTCTTCCGGGAGACCATCAACAAGTCAAAACGATTAAGTTATCAATCAAGTTCAAGTTTTATGGTGGAGGATCGACGTATAACTGTTTGAGAACTAGGTACGGCCTTTTGCTAGCCTTTTGAAGTTGGAATCAGTATTAGTTCAGTTCATTCAATTTTGACGGACGATTTGGCTATATGCAGAGTTGCTGCAAAATCTGTTTCAAAGCTGATGACCGAAAGGAATTGAGACTTGAAGTAGCTTAAGACATGCTGGAATGCATTCAGAATAAGCCAAACTTTCTCAAAACAGTTATAACTTGTGATGAGTTGTGGGTGTAAGGGTATGATCCTAAAACCAAGGCACAGTCTTCTCAGTAGAAACACTCAACACATAATGCCGCCGTCAAATAATGCATGCTATGTTCAACAGCTTGTCTGAAGTCCATAAGGAAGGAAGAGTTCCAGTCTTGTTTCCAAAAGTGACAGGAGCACTGGAATAAGTGTGTGAAGTCCCAAGGGGACTATTTTGTAGGAGATCATATGTTAAAACAAATTGATTAATAAATTATGCTTTTCCTGAACAAGGTAGGAAACTTTTTTAACAGACCTCGTGTAAAGCTAATAAGAATCACAAACTTTTGCAAAAACCATAAGCCGCACTCCTATCAAGTGTATACTTGAATGAAAGGTCTTGATGTAAAACTTTCCCGAACAAAATATAAGTTCCAGGATAAACCCTGTCCTAAGGGCACAAACTGAATTAAAGGGCTGTATTTAACCACATTTTAAATATTGAAGATGTATTAGCTGTTAGGTATGTTTTTAGTTAGTTTGTTTATCTTTTTCCTGAGTTTTTTTTTATTCTCATTAAAGATTTTTACTTTACAATAAAATTATTAGTTTTTATTCTGCCACACAGTTTAATCCTATTACATAGGAAAATTTCATTAAAGAATGCAATAAGTACGGTTGAGATTTGCCTGTATAATTTGCATGGCAAGTGTGTTGTTTTTTTACAGTACCTAGATTTAGAGACCCACTTTATTTGTTTAAGTATTCGTGGCCTTGCCTACTTTGTTACTACTTGATCTATACACAGAGGAACAACCACTGTGATGGCTTTATGGCGGCTGGCTTGTGTTCCTCACATAAGATTACCTTTTGACTCCTGTCCACAAGGAAAATGAAAACATAATATTGGTTTAAAGAAGTAAATTTTTAGTAACAATATTTATGTTTAAAGCTCGCTTCCATTATCTGCAATGGCTAAAAAATGAAATGCTGTTACCAGGACTATCTGGAGACAAGGAATGAAAACCAACCTGTATTCAACAAGCCCAAATTTTAAAACTATACACAATACTCATTTTTAATTGCCACAGTTTTTGCTAAGATAAGCCTATTGAAGTAGGGTTTGTGTTTCCTAATATTTTGATTAGGAGATGTCCAAGTTCAAATTGAGATTAGGAGAGGTCCTAAGTCTGAGTAGGAAGACTTGACTTACTTGACAAGTAAAAAGACCTTAAGTTTTTTTAAGTTTTATTTTTATACCTATGCTCTGCTCCCTCCAAATTTCTTTCTAACTCCTTGTAGACTGTCCACAGTATGACAAAAAATTTATATTTCTTTGATTTTTGGTACAAATGATTTTAGGTAGTTTGTATTTATCTTAAATATTTCAAGAAAATATAATCCATATAAAAATATAAAATATAATAAAGATAATATAATCTGCTGTAATCTGTAATCCCTCCGTATAATGTCAGCGTAACAAAAGATGACCAGTTATCATAATCATAATGTTTTAGTTTCAACTCTTACCCTCCTTGAGATCTTCAAAAATGCATGATACAAAGAGTGTATCACGCTTATCCTCATGTTGCTTGAAAGACTTATGAGCATTTTTGTGTTTTCTACTTGCAAGCTGTTGAAGAGATCAGCAGCATAGAAAGTTGTATCGATATTACACTTTTCCACCAGCACTTGAAGAAAGTCTGCGCCTATCACATATCCATTACTCCTGATCTAGAATGTGAGATGCAAGAATGTAAACAAGTGAAAGTGTGATCCTTCTAGTGGAACAGACTAAATTTACCTTCTACAAACTAGGGGTCTGCAGGTTCCTGATAAAAAAAGTTGGCCCATGGGATTGGTTGGCCAAGCTTAGTTTAGGTCAATTATGTTGAAGGCATGTGAGCAGCTTGGTTTTTTGAGTTAAGCCAAGCCGAGCTTCTTTATCAAGTTCAAAGAAAGAGTCTGCGAAGGTACAATACACAATTACATTTATAATTTTGCTGAGATTTTGTCTGAGTGATGTTTATGGTTTTGGAGGTAATAATTTATTTATTTCTATAGTCATTTGTACACGGCAAAATGATGATGATTGCTCTGTGACCATCTCATGGTTAAAAATAAACCCAGGACTGATTTACTTCTTTGTTTTGATGTCCCCAGAAGCCAAAAACACCATCCACCATCCTTTCAAGTTCATATGTATATGTAAGTATTAGTGTGTGTGTGACCGTTAGCATGATAGCTCAAGTAAAAACCACTACCTATATTTTGATCAAATTCCATTCAAACGTGTAACACTACATTTATTCAAACGAGGTTGCGAACCAGGATGTTTAGACTATATATGTCATTTAGATAATACTACACTTAAAGTATTTAGAAAGTCATGGGTACCTGAATGTTGTATACATTCTGAGAATGTAGCAGGTATGCTAGTAGTTTGAGAGCAGGGTGTGTAACAATCTTGCAGTCTGATTTCATGCATGCTAAAAGTGCTCTAAGGACACTGTCTTCTTCCAGGAATATCTTCAAACCTGACTCTATTAAACAATCAATATTAAGTAAAAAGTAAAAGAAATAGTCTACTTAAAAATACTACAAAAATGTTACTATGCTGATAAAATTTCACAGATTTTTAAGACACTTATAGTTTGAAGAGACTAAGGCGCAATTTCACCAAATTCACGCTAACGATGGTTTGGTTAATCTTTGGTTAAAACTAACTGACGATTTAAACCCCAGTTAAGGAAATCTGGTTTCACCAACGAAAACCCGACAAAACTAATGCTGGTCTTTTAAACGAGAGTTTAGAGTAAAATCCAGATGGCAGTGGCAGTAAACTGTCATAATACCGGGCTGTTATGGGAGCAATAAGTAAAGTTAACCTAGAAAATAAATTGGTGTTTATGAGGTAGTGAAAACAAAACTGGAGACAGCAAGATTACAATTACCGGTATACCATATATTCTAAGCAACAAAAACAAAATAACAACAGAAAACAAGAATAAATAGCTAAACAATTAACATGAGTAAATAAAGGCAAAGCAATGTTGATAAAACAGATTCAATTGAGGAACAGAGGATTGAGTTTTGCTGTAGAGTCAAGGCTCAAAATCTAACTCTTTACGGTACATTTGAAATAGTGAGAAAACTTGAGGCATAAAGAGTTACACAAGAACGAGACATAATAAAGATGCTATAAAAATAAAGATTTTCTATAAATACTAGCAGAATAATGACAATTTAGGTTTAGTTATTGTCCTAAATTATGTCTGACTGGACTAAACTAATTGTTTGGCAGTAGGGTTAGGGCTACTCAAAACTGGGAAAAGGAAAAGGGAGCCTATTTTTTCGAACAAAGAAAAAAGGAATTTCATAATGTAGGTGGAAAAACACATTTTTTCAGCCGGGATAAGAGTTGCTAATCACATACCTAGAGATACACTTTTACTAAAAACCTTGTGGGTTAACCCAAAGAAAAAGCCAAAACGTTTTGATAATTCATATCTAGTAATATAAAATTAATTTTGTCTTAAATAAACCATTAACCTTTTCTCTTATCCACCTAGTTCGGCAAACAACATAGGCAACTCATCACTTTCAAAAGCTAATTCGTATCGTATACTCTTCTATCATTTGGTCTTTCCATATAAACTCAAAACTTAAAGCCAACTGATATTTACTTAACGAAAGATTAAAGAAGTTAACCGGTCAAAATCGGCAGTTAATTATCTAATGACGGTTTAGTCTAAACTAGCTCTAACGGCAAGTAGTGAAATCCGATTTTGCCGATTTTGTCAGTTAAGAGCTAACTGCAGCTAGAGCAAGGCTTAACGGCCGTTTTGTTTGGTGAAATCGGGCCTTAAAGGTTTGGTGATACTTGATTTTTCCTGGATTAACTTTGGACCAAAAGTAAACGAATTGGACCTTTAGTGACAGAAAATTTTAATTCCACCAGAGTACATGTTTAATTGTGTGCAAGTCCTACAGTAAAAATAATGTTGAATAAGTCTTATGAGAATATATTCCTAAAAATTTACATTATATAATATTATATACCTCGGTATTCACTTATGTGTATCATCTTGAAGGCAATGACATGGGCTAGTTTTAACATCTGAGCCAGCAATAACTGTGTGTCTAGGTTTTGAGTGTTGATCTCAGTATGTTCCCATGTGCTGCCACAAAATCTTTGGAAAGCTTGAACCAACTGCTGACTCAACCTCAACATCAGCCTGGTGTCAGGAATGCGAGGAACTGTTCTGCAAGCGATGTATATGACAACACTTACGTTCATCACTGAAAACAGTCAAACACAGTTGTGGTAGACAAAATGGAAGTATATTAAAAATGTTATTTTTAATAGATTTGCTTCCTATACAAATTATTACCTGATTTGTTTACTGCATTACAGATTTGAAATTCATCGTTGAATAGCTATTAGATTGAGCCATAAAAAAAACTTATACCTCTCAAGTGAAGTTTTATTAAAAATTAAGCTAGAGGAATGAATTTTAATGTTGAACAAAAAGTGAAGTGTTGTGTGTAAGATACTGTTTTTGATAAGATTTGTTTTGTTTTTTTACGATAGGGAAATGGTTTATGCACTGTCAGGGTCTTAAGATGTTTTTTACCCTGGCGTGAGGTACTCTCACCCACTAAAAACCTATCGGTCCAGGCAATGGAATCCTCCGCGGAAACACTATTTGGAATACTTCAAGAGGGTGCCTTTGTATGCCAGAGATGGCATTTCGGTTACAATGATCCACCGGGTTCAGCTGTACTGGTGCATCACAGCTGTTCAGTTCACTTTCCTTTTAGGACTCCCCTGGAGAATGCAGAAACAGCAATCAGGTATTGAGTATTCGGGACTTGACAACATCAGTTGGACGAGGGTGTCCGACGAAACCGGTCCAACAACCTTTTCAATGCTGTACATCATCGTAGTCAAAGACATCATCATTCTGGGCTCTCGGATTTTCACATTTTATGAAGGTATGCCCTGAAACAGCCGTGTCCGGTGAGCAATTGAGTGAGATAGAAGTCTACCTTTTTGTGCTCTCGCTCAACCCACCTTTGGAGATACCAAATAAGTCTCACCGTCCATCTTCCTCGTTCATCTCCTTCCCAGCGATATCGTCAGTCTTCCATAGTACGCTTTCGTGCTTCAGTACAGCTCAAATTACCATTCCCATCACATTTCTGCTTCCTTTCAAAAGCAAGGAATAATGAGGGTTACCCCTGCAACTATGAGGACTGCTGGCTCTGACACTGTAAGGTACGCCGAGGTGATCAGCCTACTTAAATTGGCCACAATCTTTCCGCTTTCTCCGTCGCAAAAATTATCTGTTTCTGGAAAGTGAGCCGGACAATCAATCTCATTTCCAAGTACTTTACAGCGGGTTTTGTGGCTATCACGCCCCAACTAGTAACTGCAAGCTTTACGATTGGGTTGATTTTCCGTCTGGTGAGAAGCACGATCTTAGTCTTTTCTGTTGCCAAGGACAAGCTGTGGTCATCCGTTCACCTCATCACTTGACCTATAGCCAAGGCCAACAGCCTTTGCAAATCATCAACATCCTTTGCCGTTATAATTACGGCAATATGGTCCGCATACCCAACGAGCAAAGTCTCTTGAGGTATTTCCATTCAAAGAATCCTGTCGTAAGTGGATGTTCCAGAGGTGTTACATCTCTCAGCAGCTGTCTTTCCGGTGTGTTGAAAACCAACTTCCGATTCTGTAAGTAGCTCTGGAGTATCCTAGGCAAGTACGGGGAATTGCGAAGTCCGCCTCCAATGTACCCAGCATGTCAGCCCTCCTGGCTGAGTTTAACTAATTTTTCACGTCTAGTGTAGCCAGCATGACTAGCCTTCGTAATCTGGGGTTCACTTGCTGGGCAGCCTCAGAAGATTCACTTCACTCACAGCTAAAACAATTGATCGGCCCGCTCGAAAGCCGTACTGACGATCAGAAAGTCCACCTGCTGCCTCTACTGCCTGGGCAATCCTTGGCTTTAGGAGTCACTCAAAAAGCTTCAAAGACGGGGCAGCGGAATTACGCCTTCCAATAAACGTCGATTGTACATATTTAGCAGAAGGCCTGAAAATTTCCGACCAACTGCCTTAAATACTTCCGTTTGAATTCCTTCGGGACCTGGAGCTTTGTGGCAGCGCAGAGAGCCTATGGCATTTGCCATTTCTTGCTCAACGAACAAGGGTACTAGTTGGGAGCCACAGCAACCTCTTTATTCGGCCTGATCGGATAGGCCGGAAACAAAGCATCGACGATCACCTCCAACTGTACAGACCTTTTGAACAGAGGCAGTGACTTGCTGCTAAACTGTTTCTGCAAATGTTAACGGAAACATCATGAGTCTTCTGTGGTCGTGACAAAATCCTGGTATTGTTCAGCGGTAACTGAAACATCATAATCATCTCCCGCGATCACAGAAACGTCATCATCATCATGCGCGATCACGGTAAAATCACTAACATATCCCGCGACCGTGTGTGCATCATATGTGTCTCCCGCAGTCATGGAATCTTTATCATAGTCATGCGCGATTCCAGAAAATTGAAAATTATCAGTAGAAATACAAAATTTACGCATAATTCCCAGTTCAACTAAATCACGCATAATTGCCGGTTTTCCAGGTTGGTTGAAACCCTGCAAATAGTGTAGAAAGAGAGATTTTAGATAGATAATTTTATTATATTCCTTATTATATTTATATTAATATTATTTGTTTTTGTTTTCCTTGGCCACACTACTTAAAAATAATTGCTATTGAAGAAAATAAAATAAGATGACATTAATTTCAAATTAAGTTCCTTGATTCACCATCATTTAATGTACATAAACAATAACCATTTGCAATTGTGTGGCATGACATCGAATCATTATAAAGAAGCTCAGCTTGGGAGCTTGGCTCTATCAAAAATCCCATACACCTCGAAAAGAAATAATTGGGAGATAGCCAAGCAGAGCTTATGAAAAATTCAGAAATATAGGCTATACTTACATCTTTTGGATGTTATCTCAGGTGATGTCAAGCGGGATATAATGGAAGGAAGTTTGCTCCAAATGTGCTTGCTTATAATTATTTTTTGATCTGAGTTCCTATAACCATACAGCAAAAGTGTTAGCCTATTAAATTATAGTACTCTGTTTGCTAAAGCAAAAGCTATCATTGAATCATTACCTTTGAAAACTGCTTCCTGTTGTAAAATGTAAAGACTGTTTTGGTGTATGTTTGATGTCCATCATTGCTTGAGAATGTTTATGTTGACTATAATTCCTTATTTCAGAGTAAATTTTACAAGTATGGTCTACTTTTTAGGAACAGAGCTTTAGCGAACTAACATTAGTGCCCACCAGAGTCCTATTCATACAAAGTAAATGGGACCAAACCTTGTTCAGAATAGCCGGAAATGCAGTAAAAATGCATTAAGAAATAAGCGTATGTTTATATTGCCATATATTGCTTCTGTGTCTACAATCACAACATATATATCATGATTGTGGAAATCTTTGTGATTATCTACCTCAATTGTGGCAACACCTTTGATCATCTTTCTTGATCATAGTCTTCCTACTAATAGACAATCCTAAAAGAGAATAAACAGAATGCTTTTAATGAATCAATGCTTGGTCATGGGTTATTATTAGCAATTATTCCAAATTACCCGTCTTCATAAAAAACCCTACGCAATTTACAGACTTTTGTGTGGTCATAAAATCTATGATTCCTGGTTTTCCAGGCGGGACACCCTAGTTAGTACTTCAGGACAAGTAGTTTTGTTTTTTGGGTAAAATACAATAACATTTTTCGCTAACAGGTGGTCTAGATTAGGTGGACGTTTGGAGGTGTGCTGAACTAAACAACAAGAATCAAGTTTGGAGGTGTTAATGCAGGTAAGGGAGTCAGGGCCCAGTCTAGCTGTCTAGGACTCTTTAGGTAAGTTATATTTATGTTTTTCCAATGTTCTCAAGACATTAAGTCAATTTGTGTCAAGTGGTTTGCCAATAATTTTTAAATTGCATTTCCAATAATTTTTACCTGTCCAAAATGGTTTTGATTGGAGACATCACTTCATTCAGCATTTTCCTAGAACAACAGCTCAGAATGTCCTAAAAAAGAAAAGATGACTGTGATGAAAGGTGACTCCATTATTTCATTAAACTAGTTAATACTGAATCATTCTTATCACATACATTCAACAATTTATTAGCTGGTTATGAGTGTTTAATCTCTGGCGTTTACCACAACTGTTGAAAACCTAAAGGATTTAGTCTACAAATTTTAATCTTTTGAATTGATACTAAAATCCATGTAACCTACAAAGTTTAAGAATTCATCAACGTCCACACAAACTGTTCCGGTCAAAGCATTTTTGAAATGTTTTGTAGCTTTAGGAGGTTGCAAAATGAGAGAGCAGATTTTGTATGTTTATCAATTAACCAGGTATGATTTATATGGCAAGGGATGGAACAACAAATTAAGCTCCATTGTTAGATCAGCTGATCGCCTGTTATTATTTTCCAACAAAAAGTTTAGTTTATTAAAACGTTTTTATTAGCTCGCTTTCTTGTCCGTTCAGTACAAATTTTGGAATCAATTTTAAACCAACTTCCCCATGAGCAGAGACTTGAAACTTGAAACATAGCTCACAAATGGATGACAATGCAATATTATATCATTTTATTTTCAAATTTCCCTTTGGCTATGCCCCATGGGCTTCCAAAGTATCAATGTTTACATTTTGGAAGAATGTAAATATATCAATTGAAGTCAGCTGTAAATACTTTAATTTGACGGTTTGTTCAAAGACCAGAGGTTAAGAGGTACATGTATGGTATGACGTAAAATTTCGGGTAGAGAGACAAAATTAGATTTAAAATCGGGGCTTAGTGAACTAATGCGTAAAAGTTGTCTCACCTGAAATTCAGTCAAACCTAAAAATTTGTCCAGATAGCCTAGCCTACAATGAGATGGTCCAGGATTGTAACGAGTTCGTTAATTAGTTCTGATTTCGAGTTTGTTGGCTCAGATTATAATTACATCAATGCTAACGACACCGAGCAAATAAATATAATGAAATAATTTACAGGCTTTAAAAAAACGTGAATCGGTACTTCGTTGACACCGAACTAAAACAGGTACTATTAATGATACCCCCGCCGCAGCAAACCTGCCGACTAAGCGAATTTCCATTTGTCTGAACTGATTTCCAATCAAATCTATTTAAATAGCATAAGGTTTAACCCTTTGAGTCAAAATTTTTTCCCATTTTTTGCCAAGTATAGTTTGCCATGAGAGCAGTCGAGAAAATGGCGCCCGGCGACCTATATTCGGCATTCGACTGCAAAATTAAACTTTTATTTTTATTTTAGATTTTTTTAGTGTAGGTCGCCATTTTTGAGCAGTCGGGAAAATGGCGGGCGGCAACCTATACTCGCCATTCAACCGCAAAGGGTTAAGGAGTACCTAGGTTTGCTGCTACAAGAAAACTAATAAAGCAAGTTTTTTAGTAAAATATTAATAGCTCAGTATAAAATAAATAAATTGGCCAAGTTTGATCCAAATATATCAATAAACAAGCACACTAGCCTACATTAATTTACAATATTCTCCATAAGAATAAAATGGGAATTTTAAATTTTGATTTTTTTGAATTTTCTCCGTTACCAATAATTGTACAAAATCACTTTCATATACTAAATTATTTGTTTTTTATGCTCTTTAAGAAAGTCTAGAGATAAATTGGGACATTTTGTGTTTTGAGGGTCAAAAATTAGAAAAACTATTTTACCCTATCAAAGCCCCCCTAAAACCCCGTTCCCATGATCCGATCATGCTGGTTCGCGAACTCATTTAAGTTTATCCCACCTAACACCTTCAAACCAAATTTCATTAAAATCGGACAAAAATTACTCAAGTTATCGCGTTCACGGACGTATATATATATATATATTAATAAATTAAATAAATAATTAAACATTTAGTACCCTTTGGGGCGGTTCACGAGCTCGGGACTATCGTAGTCCGAGCCCAGATTCCGGAAATAACCGGTATTTGGGCCGCGACTTAAAAAATCGGGTTCACGAGCTCGAGACTTTATAAGCCACGGACCAAACTGATAGGCGGCACACAATTAATGCAGGGATAAAACCCGGTTTTAAAAGTTGGGTTCACGAGTCTAATTACAGATAGTCCCGGCTTCTGATCATTAGTCCCTCGGTCACACCCCCCACTCGGTCAATCGCCAGAGTCGTTCGTAACTAATTTTAATCAAACAATATAACGTGGTGTTTATAACACAAATTGAAATAATAAATGTTTACAGTGCTTGGTTACCACCAAAGCCTCGTTTAAGGCAGAATCTACACTTACTCGTGCGCGCAGAATCCTGCCTTGAACATGCTTGATCGGCTAAATACAAAATATAAATTCAAATAGTTATATTAAACGTGACTGGTAATTAAATAGAACCTTATTGTGCCTCTACTACAGTTACCACTGTTCGTATCATCTTGGGATTCCTAGTATCGGCTTTTGCCAGATATTATTTGTGAAGAATCGTATACTAAACGGTTCTCGACGACTCCCAGTTATTGTTTTGTGGGGAGTGAACATTTGGTCGACGGCTGAAGAACGACTGCCCGGGGCGCTTCTTGAGCGGTTCTCTCCTGCCACTTCTGGCGTCGGGGTTGAGAACCACGGTCATCCCCTCCATATGACGTCACTATGTCCAGCGTTCAGGGTGGCCTTTTCGTGAAACAAATCAACGTATTTGGGATGACCGTAAAATATAACCCCACGTTAATTTTTGACCCGTTACACATGTGCTACTCCTGAGAGATTGTAAAGCTTTATGATTATAAGAATAGTAGCAACGACATCTGATTACAGTTAAAAAGGTTTTGGTTATGTATTAATGGGCCATATAAAATAGGTAGATTTAACATATTTACATTGGTACCACAAAAAAAACAAAAAAAAAAAAAAAACATATTTACACATTAAAGGCTAAAAAGTAGAAAATAATTTATAAATATGTGGAGAGGATAAATACTTACAAGATTTAAAACAAAAACGTGGGGCGCATGTGATATATAATAATAATTCAATTGGTAAAGATAATGGTAAATTAGCTATTGCATGCACCCCAGGGCCCGTTCTAGGAATTAAAGCCAAAAATACAGAATTATGCCGCCATTTTCTAATATGGCGGCCGTAGCACAGCTTCAATTTTAGGGGACTTTTAGTATGTTCAAAAAGGAGGTACTACCAACATATGTACCAAATTCCCCGGTTGTGCTAATTTGTTTTAGGTCAAAACATATTTTTATTGTACTTTACCACCAACAGTAGAGCAGCTTCATCAACTTTTAACACCAAGTCCTCCAGTTCTTTTTGTGAAGCTGGACTCTTGTCTCTCATCCAAAGGGCAATCTGTAAGTAATATAACAATCATAAAATTAATAAATTTTATAGATATTAGAAGTCTCAAACAAAACAGTGCAGTAGCCAGGTTAGAAGCCCTTTAGCAGAAATGGCTGAAACCTTCCTCCCAAACTTCAAACATTACTATTAGAGCTGTCCAGAAAATAACAAAAGTTCTGAATTGGCACCGCTTAGAGTGGGGCCAAACATCTTAGCATGACAGCTTTAATTCCTACAATCAGTAAACATCCAGCTAAGGTATTGTGCACATCATACCTTTCTTACTTCGTCTGCAGTGGAGTGTTACATAATCAGCTCTGTCATTGGAAAACTCACATTTGGTGAGGTGCACTCCGTGATAAAAATTGTATCGGTAAAAAATCACAAGCAAATTTAAGTTTATCACCAGATTTGCAATATTTACAGCAAACTAGAGTACGGTCCACGAGAGTCTGCAGTTTAGGGAGGAGCTCATTTACCATGTGATTTTGAAGGAGCCAATGAGGACCGAAAGTTGTTTCCGAATCTAATAATACCAGCTGATTTGAAAATATTTTTTAATATATTTGAACTAGTGTCGAAAAGTAGTGAACGGGTGATGTAACGTCGCACTAGTCCAGTCTTGGTATTGGCTGCTACCAACTGCAGGCTCTTGTGGCCCCGAGTGTAGTGATGCATGAAGGCCAAGTAAGACAGTGGTGCATTGACTAATTGAGTAATAAGAATACTGCCCAAAAAACAATTCTACAAAAAAATACCCCCGCCGCAGCAAACCTGCAGACTAAGCGAATTTCCATATGTCTGATTGGATTTACACTAAAATGTCTACTTAAAAATTTAACATTTATTTCCTATTTAAATAGAATTATTTTAACAGGTACTTAGGTTTGCTGCATCAGGGAGGGTAAAACTTTTTTTTGTAAAATGTTAATAGTTAGTAAGAAATAAAAACATTTTCCAAATTTGATCAAAATATGTTCATAAACAAGCAAACTACAACAGTTTACTCATTCTCCATAAGAATAACATGGGAATTTAAAATTTACATTTTTTTGGAATTTCTCCGTAACCATTAGGCGCATAGTAACACTTCAATATACTAAATTATTTGTTTTTTTAAGCTCTACAAAATGGTTTGAAAGGATTTTGCAAAATTTTATTTTTTTTGGGTCAAAAATGGGAAAAACTTATTTTTACCCCATAAAACCCCCCGTAAACCCCCGTTCCCATAGTCCGATCATGCTGGTTCACGAACTCGTTCGAGTTTATCCCGCCTTACACCTTCAAACCAAATTTTATCAAAATCGGACAAAAATTACTCAAGTTATCGTGCGGATGGACACATATATATATATATATATATATATATATATATATAGATATATAAAAATTTGAACGAATGGTGTTTTTGGCCTCTGGGGACATCAAAATGAAAAAGTAAATCGGTCCCGGGCCTAGGTCTTACCATGAGACCTACGGTAATAGCTACTTCCCTATAGGGAAATTCGCTAAAACTTACATTCATACGACAAACAAGAAGGTCTATTCTGTACTCAACACAGATAAGTTACCTCCAAACCCTGACTAAAATCAACCCCACTGGTTGAATAAATGAAACTGCCTTAAATCGAATGAGATTTACATAGTTCCTTGAAAGGAGGACAAAGGTCATGAGCAGACTGTGAAAGGACGCTTAAAATACACTTTTTTTATCTCATCAAGTACTAAGTAGCCTCCACTATGTTGAAGGTTAACATTGCATTGCCACAGAACTTTGTGTTACTACAATATGAGATTAGATTACCTGAAATAAAGGTAAATACAGCTTCAGCAAATCAGATAGTAATTAAACTGTTCCTGATACATAAAAAACTATTCCATTTTTAAAATATATTCTTTAAAAAGTAGAAGAGCTGGCAAAACTTACTACAGACATTTGTAGGGGTTTGTCATTAATATTGAAGATCCAGTACAGCAAAGCTGGGTGATGGGTGAAAACATCACTCATCTCTGTACATTTGAGCCATTGAATAATCCTCTGGGTAGCCTGAGCTATCTCTCTGCGTGAGTTTCCCACTGACTGTGCATGTGATAGGTGTAAAACCTGTTAAAAACAACTTGTTACATGAGATTTTTTATTATCATTGTATTATCAAAAAATAATAATAATTTACAAAACAAATCAACGTGGTATTTGGTATGACTGTGAAATATTACCCCACATTATTTTTTGACCCGTTACAAGTTAGAAGGTTAGACTAAACGGGGTAGTTTTTTTTCTTTTTCCAAAGTAGGATTATATTACTTCTTACTAATATTATAAACTAGGTGAATCCCGTCGAAATCGACGGTTACTTTCAAGGCTTACGCTAATTCATCTAACTGCGATAAATTGAGTGAAATTATACATATTTTGAGCATTTAGCATTGTTTAAAGATTAATAAGTGTAAACACAATAATAATATTAATTGCGTTAGTTACCAAAATATGGTTGATCATTCAATGAATAAAATATTTCCCATGCTGTACGTCATCGGAGTTGTTAGTATGCTATCTGGTATCTCTTCCTTTGGAAGAAACTTTAAATAGTATTAAAATCGTATTGGTGGATTTTTTGTATTTATTTAAACACTTCCGTGATTTCATCAGTGTAATGCAGATTAATCTATGATTTTATTTTTTTTTTAATCTGTATGTTGGGAAGACCTGTTCTAACTTCAAAGGGAGGTAACTGTATATCCGTTACAGTGTAAGTTTGATTTTTCCTTCGTCACGTCGCGTCAGTTCATATCATACTTCTGTGCCAATGAATAACCCTCTAGCACAGTTTTTAGAAATTGGTTGTGGGGTTACTGTTAAAGCTGGAATTCCTTGACATGGGGGATGTCAGTTAGTTGTCTCAGCCTTATCAGTTTCATAAAGTTGTCAATATAATCTCTCTAGGGAATGTTAGGTGTAGTGGAATATACTTGAAGTGAAGTTGGCTTTTATTCTTGAACTTTTAGGGGCCTCCTCATTTATATGGTTGTGCAGCTTCATTGGCAACAAATAATGCCAATGACATAGTAATGTGGCATTTCCAAAAAGCAAAAAATAATGTAAATTTGCTTTTACGTAAATATTGACGTTTACGTTTACATGCATTGTTAATCAACGTATCTTAGGATGATGTAATATAGTTTAAAAGGAATATGACTTTTCTGTCATGACAGTACAGAAGACTCTCAGTAATCCGGCAGATATAGGACCGCCATACTGCCGGATTAGTGAAAATGCTGGATTACTGGAATGTTATCATTAAAAACACTTAAAATGCAATTAAAACACGTCCCCGAAGTTCGCGTGATCGGAAACCGCGATTGCCGCGATCGGGCATGACAATTACGTATTCGCGGGAGGCGATGATAACGCCTACACGTCCGCAGGAGATAATCGTAAAATTGCCGCCATCGCGCATGACGACGATGACGTTTTCTTGACCGCGGGAGATGTTAATGATTTTGCCGCGATCGCGCAAAACGGTGATGACGTTTCCGTGACCACGGGAGTAGACAATGATGTTTACACGGCCGCGGGAGATGATAAAATTTTTGCTGCGGCCGTGGAAGGCAACAATAATGTCTACATGACCGCGGGAGATGTTCATGATTTTGCCGCGATCGTGCTTGACGACGATGATGTTTCCGTGACCGCGGGAGGCGATCATAACGTCTATACATCTGCTGGCGATGTTCATGAATTTGCCGCGATCGCGCATGACGACAATGACTTTTCCGTCACCGCGGGAGATGTTAATGATTTTGCCACAATCGCGCAAGACGACGATGACGTTTATATGACCACGTGAGAGAATTATGATGCCTACACGGCCGCGGGAGATAATCAGAATTTTGCAGCGATCGCAGAAGACCTCCCGTCAAAAGACACCGGATTACTGGAGTGCCGGAGTGGTGCAGAGGATTAGAGAGGGTCTACTGTAGCTGCTTAAATAGTATTTACTCATTGGGTCATTTGTACAGCCAAAGTGTGTTATTTTCAATAATGTTATCAACCCAGTGGGCCACGGTCCGTAATATAGGCCACTGCAAATAATTTTAGGCAAGGGTACTGTGTTTGGATGTTATTAGAAACGGTAAGAGCGCAATAAAATTCTTCTGCAGATGAATTTTCTGTTGGAGAAATATAAGCCGAATTATAAATTTCACAATGCGAGTTGAGCATTTTTTAATTATATTATATGGGTAAGTTACATAGATTTTTTAGGCTGCTGCTCAGTGTACTTTAAGAATATATATTTAGAGATAAATTAAATATTTTTTTGTTGCTGAGTAGCGCTAGTAAACATGCACAACCCTTTTCGTTAGTCTAATAACATTCAAAGGCTCTCTAAGAGTTCAAGTTCTTATTTGTATACATATCTATATTATGTTTTCACTAAGATGAATGAATACATCAAAGTAACCTCTCTTAAAAGTCTGCAGTATATTGTAGTTATCCAGCTTAATGACTTTCTAAATCATGCACATATTTCTACATAAATATTGTAAACTGTTTTATCCAGTTGCTGTAAACTACTATTAATTTAACAAAATATGGACACGGCTCAAATGGGCACCGTGCCCTTCTGCACATGTATTATTTTGTATTGTATTACACAATCGAAGATTTTTCCATTGATTGAAAGCATGTATGACAATAATCTCATGGACCTATCATGATCCGTCTAGAATAATATGATAAAATTTAGGGAAAAGGTGTGAAAAAGGCTGACACCAACTCGTAAAATAGATATAAGATAGTTCAATAAGAAATAATTGTAAGAGTTATTGTGATAAAAGGATTTTCCACTGATTTCGTAATGGAACTTTATATTGCAACACATGACATGAGACAGAAGAAAATCAAGTTTCAGAAAATAACATTGCAAATGCTTCTTTTGGACTATTCAGTAACTCACAATAAATGTGTGTTGTTTAAAATACAATTTTAAAATTAACAGCTGTTTTATTAAAAAGTATTATCCACATGGCCAAAATGTAAACAAATCTGTGGAGGGATCTTTAAAGGCTTCTGGGACAGAGCCCTAAGCGAATTTCCTTCCTTTTTCTTTTGATAACTCATCTACAGACCAAGACCTTTCTTTGGACACCTCTGCCAAGTTTCTAGGCCCACCCGTTCTCTCAAATTAGTGCAGACAAAGTTCCCAATTAAATATTTAGATTCCCCCATGTTAATCTTATGGGAGAAAATCCAACTTTGATGGAAGATCCTGCCCAAACTAATAAAGATATCAAAAAACTAAAAACACTTTGCAAAACTACAGATCAGGGCAATTTTTTGGACTCTTTAATCATCAAAATCGGTCCAAAAATGAGGGAGGAGTTCTGTTCACAAAAATTTGTGTGTTTGTTTGAATGAAGTACAATCACGATTAACTACAGGACGGTTTGGGCTGAAATTTGGCATGATGATAGCTCACATTCCCGATTAACATATAGGCATATTCTTATCTCAAAAATCCATCCCAGTGGCACTGTAGTTCCCCATGTCAACCTTATGAGTATTCATATTTAAAAGGAATTAAAGAATTTAGTCAGCTGTTTCAACTAAAAAAAAGTTGGTATTTACTCAGGGGAGGTATAGAAGAGGCTACGATGACAGCTGAGGGCTTCTTATTAGCTGAGGGAACGCCATTACCGTAACAAAACTTTCGATAGCCATCGGGCCTCGGTGGTCTAATGGTTAGCGTGCCGGGTTGATATACTGTAGGTCCCGGGTTCGAATCCCGCTGGTAGCATTAACTTTTTGTCCAAGATTTTTTTTATTATCAGCAAGTTTGGTTGGTTTGGTTTGGTTATTACAGTTTAATTTTATAATTAAGTCATTATAAAATTTTAATTGAGCAATTTCTAGTTTTATTTAATAAACAGAATTATTTTTCCGACTACTAAACTCTTGTTATATTATTTCTTTATCAGCAAGTTTGGTTAGTTCGGTTAGGTTATGATAGTTTAATTTTATAATTAAAAAATAGTAAAATTGAATTTGAGGCATTTATAATTTTATTTTATGAGCAGAACTATTTTTGCGATTAGTAAACCTTCATTGCCAAAGTGCTCTCTACTACAGTGCTGTTCACGGAGGAATTTTGAACTAAATGCCTCATTTGTACCTCCCCTAAGTCAGACCCAAAAAAGTTGGTTCTAGATATGCAAAAGCAAGATTTACCAACAGGGTGCAGCAACTATTACTTTTTTGCATTTATGAAAACAGCTAATTTGAACTAATAAACAAAAAACTGTGATACGCAATGAGAACTGTCAAAGTAGGAGTGTTTACAGTTATGTTTATGTTTTTAGTTTCATGAATAATTTGTGATATTTTGCGAATTTTTGATAATTTATTTTCTCTATTGTTTAGGTGAAGTGGTAGAACATTGGCTATGGTAGATGTGTAATACTATAGTATACAGTAAATTTAAAGAAGCAAATTTCATCAAACTATGTTCTCCCCCATTGCAGTGTAACTTGAGTAAAACTGCAATACGCATTTGATACTTTATTATTAAATAGAGATAATTATAACCAACTTATAAGCCAACCCCGTACGAAGGACAGGTACTCTGCTAGTTTTGAATAAATGAGCTTGTGCAGTAATTGTCTTTTTTTGCTTCCTAATGCAGGAATCAGAGTCAGTTACAAAGCCATGCTACTTTTCTATTGACGGTGATTGACCAATAGAAGGGTGCTGTGTGACCCAGTAGAGAGGGAGGGGTAAGAACCACCTGAGAGGCGTTTGGTTCTATTATGAATAAGCATTACATTAATTTACAGATACATCCCTCGCCCACCTATTATCTGAATAATCTCTATTCTGTTTTTTCTGGCTGGAGCTTAGGGGGTTTAGAAATAAACGTGGTATTGATTCATCTCTATGAACTCGACCCTTTGTTTTAATGATCTGATTGGCGATTAGACCTAGGCTAGAAGACTAGCTAACAATTAATTTTATTTTTTCCTGTGGGCCAGACTTGTTTATTTTGAGCTGAGTCAAAAGCGAATCTCAGGTGAAATCCACATTTACTGATGTCAAAATCTAGGTCGGGTTAAAATAGGGTTGCCTTGTAAAGTATTGAATAAAAAAATATCTATTACTATACTACAATTGGTTCAAACAACTTCTGCAACTTTAGTGAAATTATGAACATGAAACAAAATTGAAAATAAACAAAATCGTCCTTGGTCACGACATAAACCAAGTGTCCCCTCCAGTCACGTCAAACTTGAGGACACCTTCCACGATTGAGGAGTAATAGTGAACATCTTGCCTGATCTAGGAGACATAATATTATTGTCTTTCTTTCATCACAGTGAAATCGTGAATTTGAATGTAAGTAAATAGAAAAAAAATCATAAGGTGTCCCCTGCCTTCACGGTAAAATTGTGTTCATCTACTGCAATTACGGGAGAATTGCAGTCGCAGAGACTCCATTATCATCTCCAATGATCGCTTTGATATGCTGATAGTACAATCTTCGCAGACGCTTTTGGCTACCTATCACAAGAATAGAGGCTAGGCTCAAAAATCAAAACCCGTTACAGATTATTGGCAAAATGTATTTTTAAGAGACAAAATTTACTTTGAGGCTCCAAGTTAGGCCCTCTCCCAACCTGAGGCCCCTGACAACCACTATGGCTGCTGTTAGAGAAATACGACCCTTATCATTGGATGTCCAAGTACTATGCACTATAATTATTGAACCAAGCAGTTAAACGGTGTTGTTCACAGTGGCGGTCCCAGGATTTCATTTCAGGGGGATGACCACTGGGAGGTCTGGGGTCCCCTCCTGGAAAAATGTGGAATTTAAAGCCTAAAAATGTATTTTTATACGTATTTGAGCTCTAAACTATGCTCAAGCTAATAGTATTTATGTTATCTAATAAAATATAAAATATTTTGGGGGGTATATCCTTCCCAACCCCCCCCCCCCCTGGGACCGCCACTGGTTGTTTACAAGAAATAACCAAGTTAACCAGTAAGTTAAAATAAAGAGAAACCCAAGAATGAAATGTTTTCCAAAATCACTTTGTTTGAAAGATATCTGGCATTTTACTATATTTTACAGAAAAATGTATACTTGTTCAACCAATCTTTAAGATAGGTTTATTTAACAACCATACTAATTTTCATAAATATAAATTCAGGTTAAAGAAGTTAAATGATGTAATTTATCGTACAAAATGGAGGATATATAGTAAGTGTTTTTGGAAAAAGTCATTCATGATGTTCACTTATTTTGACCCATAAACCAAATCCCGGAGTTTGGCTCTTTATTAAGTAAGTGGACACCCTGTCATAAAGATTACAAATATATTTGAGATTTTCCAGTAAAATTGTCAAGTGAATATAACCCTGTCCAATTTTTTTTTTCAAAACATAAAAAAGCTATTAACTAAATTGGTATTTTGAACTATTTTTTTAATACTTACTGCAAAAACAAAAGCAATTGCTTTAAGTTCGGGGGGAGAAGGAAGAGAGTTCTTGGATAGTATGTACTTGCAAAGAGCAGGCAGATGTGAACTTTTAATCATGCTATAAAATATATTGCTCATAATTAGTCTTAACCTAAGACATGTTTCTAAGACAAATAGGGTTTGTTAGTTATTTCTTTATTTTTTTTAAAGTTATTTATTTTCTTTTGGTGGTCTTCCAATAATTATAAAAGGTATAAAATTACCTGAGTACTGCCAGAGTGATCCTCTTAGTCCTTACGGATTACGCGTTTCGAGGAGCTTAAGTCCTCATCATCAGATCTTGTACAAGAAACACATCTATCACTTCGAAAAGGTCGTCAAAAGTTTAAATATACAACACGGACACATATATTTAAACTTTTGACGACCTTTTCGAAGTGATAGATGTGTTTCTTGTACAAGATCTGATGATGAGGACTTAAGCTCCTCGAAACGCGTAAACCGTAAGGACTAAGAGGATCACTCTGGCAGTACTCAGGTAATTTTATACCTTTTATAGTTTGTTCTGTGATCCAGAGACAAAAACAACTCAAAATATGAAGTTCCAATAATTACCACAAGTTGACTCAATTAAGGATGAACAATACAAATTAAGTACAGTAGGCTTAAAAATTATTAACAAAGGAGCACATAACTAAACATCTTGGAAATATATTTATTTACTTTTCATTGGAGCTTTTGAAAAGGTTAATCTTTTTTAGATAAGCAATTTGTTACAGATAATTAAATGAACCCTTTATTTCAATAATTAATCTCCCTTAAAGTCTAAATAAAAATAATTGAACTTTCAGCTTGGTTTATCAATGAATTCAAGGTCTGTGCAAGAGGAGCTGGTTGTAAATCTTTTTTTCCCTTCTAAAACGATAAGTTTGTCTATATCACAACTTACTAACATACTAAATTAATTTTCATAAATAATATATTGTTGATCCCTGATGCATAGGCTTATATTTTATCTGTGTTTTGCTATTTTAGTGACGGTTTCAATTACTTTCAAACAACAGTTTTATAAATAATCAAAGAAGTAGCATTTTTGTCAGACATTATATCAAAATCAATAAAAATGTTATTAGCAATTTTGTAATTAGCTATTCTCGTTTATTTTTTATTCTGATAATTGTAATTAGTTACAAATTTTGTTTTAAAAGTAATAGAAAAGTAATGGAAAGTGTCACTAAAATGAAAAAACAAAACATAGCTTTACCAACAGTGGAGGCATGTGCATTTAAATTAGATTATTTGTATTTCTATTTTAAAAAATCAAATGGCTGCCATTTTAAAACTAACAATAACTTTTAATAACAATGATTTGTAATTATAATAATAGGTTTTTTTAATTCATTCTTTATTCAGAGTTTGTTGAGATACCCTGTACAGTGTACAGTGTACATGGCAAGTAGGGCTCACCTGTCCCCGCAGTCGCGTAGAAGGACAAAGTTGAGATGTATGATGATGGTCAAGTGAATGTAGGGAGAGTGATTAGTTTCAGCAAGCAACTCAGGCCATTTAGTTGAGTCTGCAGGTAGCTTCTGCAATGCCTTTCTGATCAGACCACCAATCCGCATTGGCAGTTGCAATTCAACCAGCGCAAGCCATGCCAGGATATGATACAGAAGATTTATCACACTTTTATGGACAGATTTCCTCCTGAAAGAAAGTTAATGAAAATAATCGGTACAATTTCGTTATAGTTCATGGGAAGTAAGCACGTCTTATACCAACACAACAAGCTTGTTACTACAACAAAGGAATTATAATATGTGGTTCTTTAATAAGTATTTTGCAGTTTAGTTATAGTTGAATATTTTTTAAGTTAATTTTTCCTAGTGAATTAATAGGCTTTCATTTTAAGCAACTGGTTGCCTAAAAAGTCCCAGGTTCTGTCAGCAAATTTGTTAAATGGAGAATTAGTACTCTACCATAGCATCACAGGCAGGGCCGGATTTCCCAATAGGCCCGGTAGGCCCGGGCCTATGGGCGCAAGGTCCCAGAGGGCGCCCGACCGAGAGGATTTTTTTATATCTAGAAATGAAAATAAATAGTCTTAGTTGATAACAAAAAACTGCCTGTTTAAGCGTTGTGATTCTGAGGTTCATAAGAAGAAATAATTGTTAGGAAACTTAAACTATTTTTCAGAACTACGCATCAATTTCGTTACAAAATTGGTAGCGAACGCCGGTTATACGGGAGTAGGCTGTAGGGATTTTGACGTTGACGAGCGCCCTAGCGGTACGCATCGTATTTCCACTGCACTGCCACTATTCTGGCTCGGACTCGGCACTACTGATCAGAGTGATTGGAAGTAGGGGCGCATGCGTGGTAGACATTGTTACCACCCTCACTTCACAAAACAAAAGTTATTAACTAATAAAAATATATAATACGATGTGTTCAATATAAAAACAACGATGAATTTACCTTTAAAATTTACGAAAAAATATTAATTTCAGTTTGCATTAGATTTTAGAAAAATTCAATACCCTCCAAAGCACCATCAATGCTGTAATTTTCTCCTCAGACCTAAGGATCGGTATGGTTGGCAGGAATATTGCTCTGTTTTGCTTTGGAAATATAACCTAGATCATTGAATAATCAAAGCCTAGATGCAGTACAACCATAGATTAAATATAACTCCTTCAAGTCGACTTCTTATGACATTTTTAATTCAAAATTTGTCAATGTCTAGTTTATGTTGGTGACACTTGACGTTAGTTATCACGTAATTTTGTTTCTATTATTTTAGGGTTAGTTCTATGATGTGGGTTTTAATTTCTTTTAATATAAACAGGAGACGACATATTTTTAATGATTAGATTGGTTTATTCTGGATAAACTAGGTTTAAATATAGATAAAACGTACTCCTTAAATAAAAAGAATTGTTTTCAGCTAGGCTAATCCAAAACGATGACAAATCTACTAAAGGAGTAAGTTTAATCTATGGTATCACGTACTGTATGGAGTTCATGTTTTTGACCCTGAATTGGAATCAATGGCCATGTTTTTTTGCATGAATGCTCGGTGAGTTGAGTTGTTTTGTTTCAGTCCCACGGCGGCCACGGCCACAAACGTGAGCATTTAATAAAGGCATAAATTTGCTAAAAGTGTTTAAGACGGCATTTTGTTAATGCTAAACAAGTCAATTCTTTAAAAAAACTTGCAATGCAACGATTCCGACGAAGAGTGGTATTCAAGCAATTAACTTAAGCCTATGGTCGTGATATAGCTTTAAATAAAGGTTTGAAGGAAAGTAACTGTGACCAGACTAGGGGGCGGAAAATTGTTTTGGGCCTAGGGGCGCAAAAATGCTAAATCCGGCCCTGATCACAGGTCTTTTTCAGGGAACCCAAACACCAAAATCACAGTATATTCAAATATATGTTATTATTGTGTTCACAGGCAAAATAACAATTAACACTCTCTGCTTTTGATAAAACTTGTATCAAACATATAAACCAACAATTTTGTTCACAAATTTGTATTGCTGCTTGTTCCAACTACAGGATGAAGCTTTATAAAGTATTATTCTAAATTGATGCTTGCAAAATGCAAAGACCTATTTTAATAAGCAACAAATTGTCTTGATTATTATGATTTAAACATCATTTACAGAAAAAAATCAAGTAACACCAGTAATAGACACTTATGGTGAACTAAAGTTACAATAAGGCGTTAGTAGCTTACTGAGTCAAAAGATTGAATTCAGGCAAAAGGCTGAGATATCCATTAGTGGCCAGGAGATTGGATAGAGTGATCTTTTTGGATTTATCCAAACAATCATATGCAGCCAAGAGACAGTTTAACTGATTCAATACAACATGTTCATCATATTTCTTTGCATATATCTCCTGAAAGTAAATATGTTATGAATCTACCTCAAAAAGACAACTTTTAAATTTCAATTATAACAATAATAAATACAGTATTGACATATTGACGATGGATCAAGTGTGTAGCGTGTCACTACATTTTGCGACGAGATAGCCATACTGCTAACCCACTGGCACTATCTAACCAGCGCTAGTGTCCTCCTGGGTGTCGATTCGGCCTATGGTGGCATGGTAGCTCAGAGTGGTAGCTCATGGTGGCATGGTAGTCATGACTGATCAGTACAGCGTTGAGGTCTTTCTACATGTGTGGGTTCGAGTCCTGTTCGTGTGCAACCCATATTGAGCTTCGGCTTACTAATGTGTGGCTTAGCTGGAGTGGAGGGTCCATGGTGCACGGCTTGGGTAGAAGTTGACAGCATTAGTTAAAAAAGTAAATATTGCAAACAGCATCTTTAATGTTTCTCTTTACATTAAGATAGAGGATGAGGACACTTTTCATCTTTTTTGGCTTTTATTTAGGTTAAAGTTGGACACATAGATTAGAAAAACATATTTAATAACAGACATAAAAAGACATAGCCTAAAAAAAAAATTAATAGAGAAAAACAAATAATCCAGTGTCAATAGAATTCTGCCTCCAGAAACAAAATGTTAAAACATCACAAATTTAATTACCCAAGATAAATTATACAAATTTTGTTGTGTAAATAATTAATTGAAATAGGTGAACTCCTCATTTACAGAGGGTCATTAACTCTAAAATGAAAGGTCATTTAGGATATTTGTCATACAGTAGTTTGGTTGCTATATTTTGTTGTCATAAGGTTGGTAGTTGCCCTTGATTCAATCAAATGCACACAAACTATAAAATAGAAACACAGTCATTCACATAACTAACAAAAGTGAAGTAGTGCGGTTCTGTTTTGTTTCAAGCGTAAAATTAAGTGAATAGAGAGGACTAGTGAACCCGTGCGGCTCAACGCGCCGCAAAAATACATACATGAATTTAGAAAACAAATTCATACTGTCATATATTGACTCTGAGTCGAAAATAAAATGTAATGAATGAAGCCTTAGAAGGAAAGCAGTCCATCAATTTTCTAGCTCCATATGTCTTATATTTAGTAAATTAATAAGCTATCAAGTATTTCATAGTTATTTTAAGATTTTATAACACATTTAATAAAACATTGTAATAAAACCAATATGTAGCATATTTGAAGAACATAAAAATGCTTCTTGAAGAAACCCCTTTTAAAAATAAACACAAAAAAACCTATTTTATTGACAACAGTACTTCCTTGAATTAACTTACTAAGTTTTTATATGTGAAATCACCTTCAGGAAGATTACCCTGGTCAGAATTTTCCGTGATGAATATGTGTACACCATCAAATATGTAGCCCTACTTAAAGCAACACATAGTTGCCCATGACTGAAAACTGGTCTGGACAAGAACAGTACTACTCTTTTAAGTGATTGCCCTTGTGCTTTATTGATTGTCATTGCAAATGACAAAGCTTATGGAAATTGGCATCTTCCCATTTTAAATGTTAAGTTTGTTTCCGACGGGCACATTTTTATTCTCGGAATCAAAATATGTCCCCCCGCACTTGTTCTAGTTAAGACTTTCAAACACACACATTCTATTAAATTGTTACCGGTAACCATTTTGGTCACTTGGAGCCTTGTTCCATTAATGAGGCTCTTTGGTGTATTGATATTCCTCATCAATAAAACCACACTGCCCCCTTGTTTAAGATCAATCTGTGCCTTGGCAATCCACTGACCTCTATATTGTTTAAAAACTCTGTTGGACATTCTAGATGTGTGTTTAAATTATCTGCAAGCAAACTATCAATGCTTTCGTACACCTTGGGCTCACCTGGCAATTTATCCAAAACTTTGTTGTTGATCAAACCACAGACACTGTTTATGGAGCTAAAATAGCTTTGTCTTTTATTTGACCATTTTGTATACTTTCAACGACGTTTGGGTGGATGAAATCAACAGGGCATCCAACTCCAAGCAATCTTGCTGGCAAAATAAGGAATCAATTAACTTTAGCCTATTTTGACTCTTTTATTTTCTACTTATGCATTTGCGTCATGAAGGTTCATATAGCTCTGCTCGAAGTTTTGGCTGTTCCCTAAACCGAGACGTTCACCTTCAATTCTCATAAAAATTTCAACTATATATTGAAGTGTAACCTTACCACAACAGCAGAATACTGAAGTCTAACAGATAGCCTGTGGGCGCGAACTGCAAATGTGTAACAGTGTTCCAGTGTGTAGTTGCCCGATCAATCAGTGTGTAAGGCTATTGGATCAAGACCTGAAGAGTGTACAGCCAAATCTTCTAAGGTTCCACTTTTAGGATACACAACAATTAATAAAAAAACATATTTTTGTATAGAAACAAACTTGAAGAAGAGGATTTGTTTTTGTTCTGGTAGATCAGCTGTTTCATGTCAAATTAATGATTGTCAAAGATTTGTGATTTTGAATGTTACAGTACAGTTTTGTAAATCATGGTAACTTATTCTCAACTAAATTTTACTATTCTTCAAATTAAAATAAAGTAGTATGATCCATTATAAGTACACTTTAAGGTATCCAAAACATGATTAAACTTAATATACATTTACAGGTATAATACACACCGATTTATTATGTAGTAGACTTTGACTATTTTCAACCAAAAACATATGTTTTTATAAATAAAAATTATCTCCCATGTTATCCTTATGGAGAAAAAACTGACTTTAAGGGCCTCTGACGCCCTTACCAACGACTTTATAAAAAATCTAATATCGTTGGGCTCAACTACACGTTTTAACCTTTATTTTGAGACCTCAAACGTCAAAATCGGGCGAATAATAACAGAGGAGTTTGATTAACAAAAACAAAAAACGGCTTAGCCTATTATCTATATAAATAAAATTAGAGTTTTGTCTGTACTTTGCTCAGAATTATATACTTTTAGGTTATTTTTACGTTTTATACATTAAAGAAGCAGAAACGAGTCTTATCTCTATTTCTGTCTGTCTGTCTGTCTGTCTGTCTTTCCCTTTGTCTGTAACACTCAAGATGACATTTTACGCAATCTTCTCCGTGAAAACCAGAGTACCTATCAAGATCCAAGTCATTTTAATGTATTCACTGGATTGGCGAGAGTGTCTTTAGTGATTTAAATATAGCCTCACTACTTTGTAAATAAAATTACGGACGTTCAAAAATGCAGTTTTGTGCGATTTTTGTCAAATTTTCGTTCAATTTTTATCACATAATAATCGTCTATGAAATAACGAACAGCTGTTCGGATCAAGATTATTTTTTCTAGCTGTCAATGATATGTTTACAAATGTTGTTTACAAATACCGCAACCATTTCGAATCACGTTTTGAAAGCAAATCCCAACCAAGTGAGATTAAAAACGTTTTTCTTACATAACGGATTTAATTAATCGCAAGTGCAATAATATAGTCTAATAGTGTAACCGTAAATGAAATTAAATAAGTTCTTAGGTAGGTTCTTACGTAGGTACTGGTTCTTTTCCTTAGAACCGTTGGTAGCTGCTAGAATCATTTTTACGTAGGTACCAACACATCACTGTAGTTTACAAATTAGTTATCGTTGGTGTTGCACCTTATTTATTAGAGCCGTCCGTATTCAATTTAAGTGATGTCTCAACTCTGTATAAGTTTTGCTTTTTCTGTCTGGATTCTGTCTGGCTTACCCGGTATGCTAAGAAAATGATAACCTATTTGAGTAAAACATTTGTTGGGCAAACCATCATGAATTGTTTACGCCTTTATATTGTTTATGTATCAATAGTTCGTGGCCTTTTTTTGGATTGTTGTGTGTATGTCTGTTGGTAACTCATTAATGTCCTTATTTCTCAGTGTTTCACGGAATGGACAAGAGCACCTTTGATACTGAAAATGTCAACCGGAATAAAGTGTTAAATGGTGAGGTTGAGGTAGTACTTTAAATACGTTTAAGTTAACCGATGTGGAAAGTAACTTTCAATTATAGGCCTACTTTAGGGCTACGCTTCATGGATCTATAAAACATTTTTTAGTTTAATCATTGGACATATGGACCATAACGATCCGGGTGACATTTGATTGCGAAGCATTTGTTTTGGCTTGAACTGTCAGATACTGTATTTGCGAAGGTTTATATATAATAGTTTTGCCAGCATATCTGCAAATATGCAAACTAACTGCTGTTCTTAATCTTAATATAAGAAGGTTTCAACTGACTACTATAAGATCCCGTGCGTAGAACGGGCACACAGCTAGTATATATAGATATAGATAGATATAGATAGATATAGATAGATATAGATAGATATAGATAGATATAGATAGATATAGATAGATAGATAGATAGATGATTCAACAAATCCAAAACTATGATAGCAATGTAAGTATGGGATGGATACATAACATTTCCAATACAAGTTTTTATTTATTTTATTTTTTTTATTTAGCCTAAAACTAACTCTGGCTCATATCTTACAACGTCCACACAGTGGAAGATCATTAAGCAACCTTTTACTTAACTTGATTATAGAATCGTATATTTCTATTCTATATAGACATTTTAATATGTACATAGGTAATTAATTATTCAAACCTTGAGAAATGGGATTACTGATGATACAACTAGACTCCACACAACATTGGAAGCCCTTTGGGCTTTTGGTGAATCTTCATGGGAGGAATAGTATCTATAATACAGAGAAAAATGTTAACAAAATACAAGCAGAGCAAAATAGTTGACCTAACAGGTAAACAATAGAACTCCAACCATCCGGATATATTTGGATCGGACTCCGGATAAGTTTGATTTGCCATGAGACCCCCTGTATGGGAAATTCTCTAATATTGCCTATATGGGAAATTAGCTAACACAGCTTGCTGTCAATACAAAATATGGGGACAATGAAATAGTTGTGATACTTGGATAATTTTGCAATGATGGAATTGTTTTTTGCTCATAACATAGAATTAAGAAGAGTCTCTTTATCCAACCCAGAAATTATTAAATAGCCACAAATGGACAAACACAGAACCAAGAGCAATACAGTAGGGCCTACTGGAGGAAAAATAACTATTTTTCTCCTTGCCTCCTCTCAGAGAATTCGGCCATCTATCTGCCAGCATCATTATGTTGTCATAAAATAATCCGTGATAGCAGCCTTTCACACTCGTGGTTAATTTGAGAGAATATTCTACTCCCAGGATTGTTAAGACTCCATCATCCTCTGATATGTGATTGCAGCAATATCTTGACATTCCCACAAGTTCGCAAAAACATCATCTTTGTCTCCTGTGATCATAGAAATAAGTCGCTGGGGAGTGTACCCAGCGGTCCCAAATACATCATCATTGCCTCTGACTATCACAGCAAAATTAAGAGCATCTCTCATGTTGTTGTGACAAAAAGATTTTTAATTACGAAAAGCCATATTATTGTGTTGTAAGTTTTAAAAGGGTGTGTACATGAATTTACTAAAAATCAGTTTAGGGCAATCAATGTATATTTAATCAATGAAGGTTGTAAAATGAACCATCCCCCCTAAAAAAATCCTTGTGGCGCTGTCCTTCCCTCCAGGCAGCCCTGTGTTTTCCCTAAAATACATGCCGTGTGATGGACACTATTTGCAAACATTAAAATATTAACGGTCAATGGATTACCAAAAACTGCAATAACTAAATTTTCTGGACAATTTTTCCCCCTTGAGGTGATTTAGATAATTAGCGATCCAAGATGGTTGGAGTTGAAATAATTCGAGTTCTACTGTATGTGGAATGAACACACCTTCCACTAAAGTAGTAGACGCTGCTCTCACTTTAATACCAGGGTTGGTAGATGAAATGATCAAAAGTTAAAATAGAAAGTAGTAATTAATATTTTTTTCATGTCATGCTGAAAAGTTATAAGCCCTTAAGTAATTGTATAATTGTAATTGTGTAAGCACGATCGGGCGGTTTGCACAGATTGAGCAAGTCTGGGTTGCAATGGTTTGGTGCCATGGGTTTGAAATTGTAAAAGTGATTCTCCTAAAGTTGATTGACATTTTTGCTAACTGTTAACAGTTCCTTTTGAGCTAATAATTTACCTTTTGCTTTCAATTTGGTTTTAAAAGTCTATGATAATTTTGTGGATTCATGAGAACATCATTTGTAGTTTGAATACCAAACTGTACATAATAATAGCAATCACTAAACAAATATTTATCATTCACCATGAAAATAATTTATATTTACCTCAATGAGGATGTTATGATGCTTAGGGGAGTATTGATATATTTATTGAATCGGTGGGCATTATTTCTTCTCAATTTATGGATTAGAATCAAAGCAGTATAGATTAAATCAGGCAAGTTTTGGTGGTCAAAGTCCTTAAAGAGAAGAATGATCTTCAAGACGCTCATCGCATTCAAGTGCATCGCATGAAAGATATGAGATCCCAAAATGACAGACAGTACTTCTATAACGTGGTGTAGGTTCACTGTCATGTCGTTGCCCCGGCTGTAAGAAAAACACATCTTAAAGTTGTAATGATACATTTATATCATTGAAAGTTCTTGGTCATTAATAGGGTAGTATAAGCTAAAATAATGAATTAAGACTTTAACTATACTAGCTGTACCCGCGGGCTTTGCCCCATTTAACTTCACAAGTGAGCTCGTTTGCATGGCTCAATCACGTCCTGGTTGAAGTTCGTTCGCTACGCTCACTCACCTTTAGGTTGGAGCTCGATCGCTCCGCTCACTTACCTTCAGGTTAGCTCGTTCGCTACGCTAACTCGCCTCCAGGTTGAAGTTCGTTCGCTACGCTCACTCACCTTTTGGTTGCAAATTGGCTGTAGTCATAAATTATAAAAAATAATAGTGCTGCACCCTGTTGGTAATCCTTGTAACTTTAATGCTATTGAACATCATAGAACAGAACCAACTTGTTTAATTGAAACAGCTGTTAAGAAATTCCTTTTAAATATGAAAAATCATAAGGTTAACAAGGGAAACTCCAGAGCCACTGGGGCGGAGCCCGATAGCTAAAACTAGACTTAGTTTTCCTATTTAATGCCCAAAGAATCGGTGTACCGAATTTCAGCCTCCTAGGTAAATGGGAAGTGGGAGAATTAGTGATGAGTGATGAGTGATGAGTGAGTTTTGCCTTTTATATATTTAGAATATAGAAGATACACCAAGATTGGACGTAAGAAGATTTAAAATGGTTAAGTACGGTACTAAAATAATTTACTGTAATAAGTAAGTGCTCGTAACATATGTGGCTTATTAAAGATAGATTTGTTCAATTTAGTGTAACTTAAAATCTTACATCAAATGTACAATGAAACCTGAACCAATATCAACCTAATAGGATTGTAAGATTAATTTTCAAAAATATATTATTACAGTATTTTCGGTATATTACAGTACATATACCGAATGTTTTTAAAATTGAGAATTTATGTCAACAACTTTTCTCATTTCATATTGATACTATGCATGGGATTGTTACCGAGACAACTACAGTACATTCCCAATTATCTGAGCCCGGTTATCTGAGATAGTTTTTGGCCTAAAATATATTTTTATTTTCAGTATGAAAACAATAATTACTTTAGTAGGCTATGTATGAATTTAAAGAAGCGTAAAAATAATAATTAATTTGTGATTTATTGAAATGAACACAGTACTTGGAATAACCGATGAGCCAATGATGTACATAATGAATAAAAAAATACTCCAATGGAAAATTCTTAAGCTTATTCTGTCTATTTTCTTCGTCTGCCTACCTGTCACCAGTTACGTGTTTTGTATTGCGTACGGGAGTGTTTACTGAATTCATCCTCATAGCACTTCGGATTCGTTCAGCTATTAGCAAACAGCTTATATTTTGCTAGCAACAAAACCCGTTGTGGTTAAATACAACGGTCTCCAGCAAAATAATAGTTACGAAATTCGCATAAACCAGTTTACTAACGCATAATATTGATACAGATTAAGCCCATAACTTTGAAACACACATACATGACATAAGGAACACATTTTAAGCCTATGGCCCACGACGAGTTGCACGGCACTCACAGCTTGAGGCGTACAGCCAACAGAATTCTCTCATTTCGTCCATATCGAAAAACCGCAGCTGAAATAAAGTTGTGCATCCGGCCAACCTAGTTCCATGTGATTTCAATTTTTAAGGTTATTGCGGTTCATTCTAACGTTAAAATAATACAAAAAATGTTACTTTTTTATTTAGGAACGATATGGGAAATAAAATGTTTTAGCTTGGAAAGATCAATTTATTTGACTTTTAAGAGCAGTTTGGTGAATATAGTCGAAATCGTTTTTGATCTGGAAAGCAAACGGAGTTCCCACTTCAAAGCCTCATAACTCGCTTATTAGACAACTTAAAAATTTAAGGTGACATTTTTTACCCTTATTCTTATTTTTACCTTTATTCTACCAAAAATTATTGTAATTTAATTTCAATTGAACACCCTTAATGGGTACGCGTCTAATTGGCACCGCGTCAGATTGGCACCGCGACAGATTGGCACCGCTCCTAGAGGTGCCAATCAGTCGTAACAGTACACGACAGATTGGAACCTGGAGAAAGGGGTGGTGCCAATCTGTCGTGGTGCCAAGCTGACGGCTGCCGCAGAGGTGCCAATCAGTCGTAACAGTACACGACAGATTGGAACCTCGAGAAATGAGTGGTGCCAATCTGTCGTGGTGACAAGCTGACGGCGGCCGCAGAGGTGCCAATCAGTCGTAACAGTATACGACAGATTGGCACCGCTGCCCTCAATAGGCCCACCTGTTCGTTTTACTTACTAGTCTGATGTTTGAAAACAGAAACGTGTCAATACTTGATGCATGTCAATTAATGCATACACATTGATAATAACATTAACTTTAACAGCACAAACCGCTTCGTAAATGGTCCATCTAATCAAAGTTACAGTTCCTCAAGGCTTTTAATATTATGCCATTAAACTCATGTTTATGATTTAGAAAACGTCTGATACCTACTAAAGTATTTGACACAATTGAATGAAATCTTGCAGTCATTTTTCGGAAGTTGGGTGTGCGTTAACCTAGTTAAAAAAGGTTTTTTCATTCAGAAGTTACAGCTTGTCAAAGATATGACAATGTATCATTCAGTTAACTAATATTATTTCAATGAAATGATATTTTTTATGCATTATAGAGTGATAAATTGTGATATATTTGAGATGCTGTAATTTATTACTTAATTTACCTTTTTGTAAACAAGATGTGGTTGCACGCAAGTAGGCTTGCCCTATAAAATAATTACCGGTACTCCCTTCTTGGACCAAAACTCTAAAATCAGGTAATGTATAACTCGAGGTATGGTTACACTGAATATGCAAATCTTCTGAAATGGGGTTATTTAGGTGAAATTTACGTGGATTAAGATATATATAGCTATGGAAATTGAAAGTGGCCGCTATGATGGATTTTCTGCCTCATATCAGGACTTTGAGAGAAAATACTGTACTTTAAACACTTTCTTAGTATGCATCTAGATATAGGCTACATGCCATGATGTCGTGTTAGAAGCAGTTTGTAACTCGAGACCGGCTGGATCTTTTTAATGATTTATGATTTGTTGGGTTCGTCTTTAACCCGATTAACACATGTATCTTCAGTTCAGTATTTAAATTTAGGGCTAAGCCCCACATATGTATGTTATGCGTGTGAAGAAAAATATGATGGTTTTTGATCATATGCATGGATTAATTTAAGTACCTGGGGACCGAGCTTCGCTCGGGGAAAATCATTATTTTACTCTGAAAGCAGTTTAGGATTTCAGATAGATTAATCCATTCTCAAACTCCACACTGCTCACAGTCATTTTCAGCGGTTTTATGTTGTCTGTGATTGTTTTTAAAAGGCTTATAAAGGTGGCCGGTTGATTTGGTTTTTTTTTACTTTTATGGGGTACAAAGTTCGCCGGGTCATCTAGTTTGTAATGTACAGTTCACTCAATGTTTCTGTAAACATAACAATAAAATACGTTTTATATTAATTGTTTTTCGTGTTAACATTAACAATTCGCATGTGTTTTCCTAGTAGGCCTACGCTTTATTAAGGAATCTTGATCAACAGTAATAACAAAAACTAGTCGAAATCAAAATACTACCGAGCAAGGCTTGGTCCTAACAGTAGGCCTACTTGACAAATATTAGGATTGAGAAACAGATGGTGTGGTGTAGTTAACTGAACTGTCATTAATAAAAATACCCCCGTCGCAGCAAACCTGCATACTAAGCGAATTTCCAATTACCCGGCTTGATTTCTAGGTTTGCTGCTACGGGGAAGATGTTGAGGTGTGTTTTTTCAATTGAAATATTGATAGCTTAGTATAAAATAAGCCAAATTGCCAAATTTGATTAAAATATATCCATAAACAAGCAAACTAGAACAGTTTATTTATTCTCCATAAGAATAACATGGGAATTTTAAATTTACAATTTTTTAAATTTTCTCCGTAGTCAATGAACACTCAAAAAAACTTCAATATACTAAATTATTTGTTTTTAAGCTCTTCAAAATAGTCTAGAGAAAAATTTAGAAATTTAAAGTTTTTAGGGTCAAAAATGAGAAAAACCCATTTTTACCCCATAAAACCCCCCATAAACCCCTGATCCCATGGTCCGATTATGCTGGTTCGCGAACTCGTTCGAATAAATGTAGGTTTACACGTTTGTACCAAATTTCATCAAAATCGGATCAATTTTGCTCGAGTTATCGCGCTAACGGACACACACACACACACACATATATATATATATATATAATATATATGAATTTGAACGGATGGTGTTTTTGGCCTCTGGGAACCTCAAAACGAAAAAGTAAATCGGTCCCGGGTCTAGGTCTCACCATGAGACCTACGGTAATAGCTTATTCCCTATATGGGAAATTCGCTAATAAAAAAACGACCCCTAATGCCTCCAGGGTCACAGCACTGACGCTAGTTTTTATTTATGGCCTTGTCCTGTTTCAAAAAAGGACCATCTTATAAAAGGTGCTTGAAAAAATATTCGAAAACCTCCCAGCGTGGAGTTTTCCGGCTTCCTCAAATTCTCTGTACGTCCGCTCGTTTGTCAATGTCAACGTTTATGTTGAAGACCAAATTGACAGTTGGAAATGCCACATAACTTGCAGACTCAAATATAGAAATCCCCGTATTTTGAATAGCGTGAGGATGCCAGCAGTCCCTGGTGGTCGCCCGTAACAAAGACACTGTTGTTTGTCAACAAGGGATTAGGATTGCCCGTCTACCTGTTATGGGGGGAGGACGCCCCGACTTTAAAGCCAGGTTATTGAACCACGAGGGAAATAATAGCTACGGTAAACCATCAGGCCAGATTTAGATTAAATGTGCCGCACACACATTATGTCAGTAGTGAATTGATATACGGGACTCGTATTAAGTGTACTGTACACTGTACTGTCAATAAAGGGGGTTCAATGATTTTAATTAACTTTAATATGGAAATCATTTTTTTAATATGGTATGGTACGTGTTATAATGACTTTTCTAACATTAAATTTGAACATAAGGTTAGGTTTCTCCAATACAGCATATGCAGACTCACGATAATCTGAGCCCCAATTGATCAAGCCTCCGTAGATAACCGAGCTCATCGGAAAAGTATAATATCTATATATCTAATTCCGTAAGCCCAAAATTTTACAATGAAATTGTGAGCGAACTGGAGGCCGTAGAAAGCTGGGAGGGGTCTCATTTTAAAGGTCTGGGCATGAAGTTTTGGGGAAAAATACTCATTTTTCTTACTTATGCACCAAAAGGTTATTACAGGATAAAATAAATCACATTTAAATAGCATGGGAATCCAGGTCATGTCCGATTTGTTTACTTTAAAACATGTGGTTTAGATTTATTTAAAGCATATGGTAATATCATTGACTATTGGCTACAAAAGTTGTATTAATAGTGTTAAAGGTAGTATGTAATATATGTATTGTATGTAACTATAGTGCATTTGAAAATAAACATGCGTGCAAATGAAAATGAAACAGCATTTTGTGATTGGCTTCTACGCTTATATTAGGTAATGGAATAGAGAGCAATAGGGCAACACCGGCAATTGATATTCCAGATAACTTTGTTCTCTCTGATTGTGCAATTGTTTATGGCAACTCAATAAATCTAGAAAATATTCAAAACTACTCCAATCAAATAATTGTAGGTCCTTTAAATGAACAATGTGATAATTTAAATGAAGAAGTATTAAAAATCTACTACAGTAATTATGAAGTAGTTTCAGAAGACCCTACAGAGAGGTTGAACATACCAATTGAGTTTATAAATTCAATTACACCATCTGGAATGCCACTACACAAATTAGTTTTAAAAGTTGGTTCAATAGTGATGCTCATAAGAAATAGGGTCTGGATAACTAATATCTACAGATCCTAATATGCCCTTTAAACCTTCCCAAAAGTTGGAATTTATTTGAAAAAAAAAAACAGTGTTTACCCATGGTCAACTTTATGTTGCTTTTAGCCGGGTAAAGCGGCCAGATGACGTTAAAATAGAAATGGAAACAAATAAAGACCAAGGAATGGACCAAAATGGATACTACACAACAAATGTTGTTTTCAGAGAGATTTTGTTACAGAATTAGTATTTTACAATTTGGAAGATGACATTATCTCTATGTGTTGTGTTTTTCTAAGTGAATTTGTCTATATTTAAAAAAAATGTATATATATTTAATTAATAGTGAAGATTATTGAAAATGTTCTTTTGCTGTATTATGATTAGAAAATTTATGTTACAAACCCACCACATGAAGAGTCCTTTTGAATTTTTATCCTAAACAGAGCAGACATAAAAATGAATTATGCAGGTATGTGATAACTGTTATACATTATTATAATATACAAAAAATTTAAACGATAATTCAAGGTAGGGTACGGTAACCCATGAGACAAATAATTTGTACAAAATAATTATTATAATATATTACATATACTGTATATAGGGGCTATTGCCCCTACAAGCCACTAGTAATAACAATTAAGCTATTAAAACCGCGAAAATTAACGTCAAAAGTGAAGTTTCTTTCTTTTAGTGCAGTAGTAAGTAGCAACCAGGTAGCAACATTATCCTTACTAACAGTTGTTCGCTCAAGCTGTTGATTACCACAAATAGTACGTTCGTCTTACGCAAAAATCTTTAGTAGCAATTGTTACATATTTTACTGTAGGCCCTGACTGTGATATTTTGTATATTCCACGAAGCACGAAATGAAAGAATCCTTATTCACTAATGCCACATCTGATTCAAAGTACAATGCTTAATCAGTTCAAAAAATCATTCTATAAACATGCTATCTGGTAGCAAAAGCGTAATGAAAAAATCAGTCTAAAAGGGCCATTACACATTCGGCGAGTTTCTTGCAGATGTTTGGCGGTTTTTGCACTCAAGAAGTAGTTGTGATTTCTTCCCTACGAAAAGGGATTTGTTTGAATTTTTACGAGCAGGAAATATTTCTATAGTTAATCAGGAATAAAATAGATTTTCCTACAGTCACCTAACAGTGTTCATGTTCTCTCACTGATTTGAGAAAGCAAAGTGGCCAATTCACTCAACAGTGAGACAATGTTAACATTGTCTCACTCTAATTACTTTGTCTCACTCCAGATTTGCAACGTGAAGGGACGAAATAGTGAGCGCAACATGCAGACAAGGTCGTATGTGCGCGAAATACGTTGGCAGCACTGGCTGTAAATCAGCTGGTCAGCTGTTGTAGCCATTGAGATATAGATTATAACTGGAGTCACTACTCTCTGGTTAAAGATTAGAGAAAAACGTGCCACTGTTTTTGCTTGTTTGTTTTCGGCGTTTCGTGTTGTTAGGTTGGCCGTGTGATCGGTTGGTGGGATGCTGTCAAATTCCAATTCATTCTAACATAACCATACTATTCATTTGAGGTTAGGCCTATCCGTTATTTCAAGGACTTGTATCAAAAACTTATTTAGGTTATTGCACGTTAAAACCTGTGCATTTAAAGTTATTTTGAAACATATAATTTTTTTTGATGGTAAATAAATAGGCTACTAACTTATTTACCTCTTTTCAAGCTATGTGGTGAAAATAGGCTAGTCAAGTTTCCTGGTTTAGAGATATTGCCGATATTGGTTTAGTCTTGGGTTTATCCTATGGCATTTGATAAAGAACGACCATCGGTTTATGATCTTGTTAAAATGGGTTGCTCTTGCTCGTAAAATAAATAATTAAACTTATATTGCAATCATGATGTTGACATATTTTTGTTTGCTATCAACAAGACAATAGGATGACGCCATCTTGATCTTGCCTCTAATTTGACAAATCCCACCAACCGATCACCTGGCCAACCTAACAACACGAAACTCTGAAACAAAACCATCAAAAACAGTGGTACGTTTTTAAAACACAGAGTGGTTACTCCAGTTATTATTATAGCTCAGTGGTTGTAGCCTACTGTTGTATTTGTCACTTCACATTAAATGGCATATTAAAAGATCACTTCTGTGTAAAAATATGTTACGTTGTTTGCCAAATTATTTGTTTTATGGTAACTGTAGGAAAAATATAATATGCAACTCGAGTGCAAAGTGCAATTGCCTCACTCGAGGAGAAACCATTCCTGACTCGCCTACGGCTCGTGAGTAAGGATTTCTCTCGAGTGAGTCAATTGCTCACTTTTCTCACTAGTTGCACAAATAACTATTGCCACCTGTTTCAACTACACAAGTTGGTTCTATGATATTAAATAACATTAAAAAGATATAAGGTTTACCAACAGGGTGCAGTACTACTAATTGTTTAAATTGATGACAACAGCTAATTTTAACCAAGCAGCAACAAAAAACTGTGATACAAAATGAGAACTGTCAAAGTAGGATTTTTTCCTGAGGTATGTTTAGGTTATTAATTTAAGAAATCAATTTTGATATTGTGGGAATAAGGCGTTTTATTTTTTAAGTGCATCGTTCTTTAACTTATTGACTTCATTTTTTCCTATTTGTTAAAAAAAAGAACTATTGTGTTTGTATGGTTTATTTCCCCTAAAATAATGTTTGGGAAACGGAGTATCCAGTTAATACTTTTCGGACCTCTAAAAGTGTATCTACATACGACAAATCTATGGAACATAATTATTCTCTTTAGCGTTCTCTTCCCGTTGCGAAGAACGGGTATGACTGCTAGTTAACCATAAAAGAATGTTAAATACGTTTTTTTAATCAGGATTAGTTAAATAAAATCAGTACAATTGTTTGTACAATTAACAAATTATGATTATAGTACAGACAGTTGCTAATTGCTGCATTTACTTCCTTTTGCCACAATCCAGTATTCTAGTATTCCAACCAAACAACACAAATTGTTTAAAAAGCAACATTATTTGTTCTTATTTTTAACCTATAATAATAATTTCACAAGAAATAATAACTGTCCGGATTTGTTAACATCAATCAGTAGTTGTTACTTGCAAAAGTAAACAGATTTGTTTGTAATTTTATATCAAAATTCACAGAATCTCATTGTAGAAAACGTAATAACATGTATGTTTGTTAGTTATTAAAATATGTTTAATTTACACATTAGGCTACCTGTAGTATTTACTTGTCAAGGCAGACGTAAACCGATTTGCTAGAAATTTAATGTAAAATGTCAAAAAAATCATGACTAAGAACGTAATGATATTTGTTTTTGTAAATCATCAAAAAGTTGTACAAGCTACATATTTATACTAAACACATTTATTATGAGTCAGTGTCCCTTGTTTCCGTGGATGTACGTACGCCCCAACAATAGGAGTCGGACCCGGAAAACAAGACGATTAGTGATAGTTGACAGACTCTCTGTCTCACTCTGACCGTTCCAAAACTTAAAATATTTTTAGAATGAACTTAAAATTTGATTATTTTTTCGGGAAGTCGTAACAGTTTGATACGTTTGCCCTTTGCAGTATTATTAATATGGTTTACACAAGAATCTACAGAATGACTGTTGAAGTGATTGACTTTAAATTAAAGAACTACATTTTAACGTTTTATTTTATTTTTGTATATTATGATTTAGTTAAAATGAAAATAAAACGTTTAATTTATAATGTACGTTAGTTAGATGGAAAGTAAATAAAAGAAACGTATTATAACATTAAAAACATATATTTACGATTATACTGTTACAAGACGGTAAATACACAAAAAAGATGGTAAATGGTTACCACTTACCATCTTTTTTGTACATTTACCGTCTCTACTTGAATACAGTACCGGTACTGCAAGTAGTTAAATCTCATTCACGAGGAACAGGTGTAGTATTGACTTTTAGAGAAGGATAGGATTAATATTCCAGCTCCACTCAATATTGCACGCAGAAAACTGCGTTGTATTTTCAAACCTCATTCAAGAAAGGGGTGGTGCCAATCTGTCGTGGTGACAAGCTGACGGCGGCCGCAGAGGTGCCAATCAGTCGTAACAGTACACGACAGATTGGAACCTCGAGAAAGGGGCGGTGCCAATCTGTCGCGGTGCCAAGCTGACGGCGGCCGCAGAGGTGCCAATCAGTCGTAACAGTACACGACAGATTGGAACCTCTAGAAAGGGGTGGTGCCAATCTGTCGTGGTGCCAAGCTGACGTGGGGTGATATTTCATGGCCTCATGTCAACGAGGTTCCAATGTGACGCCGGGTGCTAAAACACCATGGTGCCAATCTGTCGTGGTGCCAATCTGACTGCGACTCCCCTTAATTGACAAACCTACAAAGACGTGAGTGAGTCAGTAGAATAATTTACTTGTAAAATTCAGTAGGTATGTTGGAAACTGAACCAATCACTGCCATCAATAAAAGAGTAGGCTATGTCAAAACAACTGGTCTATCAACTTACAAAATCTCAATTCCATCTTTGACATTATGTTCAGATTGGGACTCAATGATGCATGAACCTGAAAATGAGTGAAAAATGTGGGCAATTACTGATGCCATACTTAGATAAAAATTTGTAAAACTTACCCAGATAAAATTTTACGCAACAGCTCTAACCCTTTGACAATAGAAGATAAATGTTTTCCTTCACTTGTCAATATCATGATTGTGCGGCATGTGGTTTCTACGACTATTGTAGAATTCTTTTGTCGGTAGAATTCCTCATGATTTGAAAGCTCCAAAAGGCAGGAAAATACTTTTCTGAAATATATTCTGCAGTTAGAGTGTTGATAATACAACCCTATCATTATTTGAATGTCTAATACTTATGATCAATTATATCAACCACTACATCATGTTTCCACAGAGAATTTGATTGAGAAATTAATCAATTAAATTAAATTCATGCTAAATAAAAAAAATACTGTAATGAAATAATGTGAGTTTCAGTTTTTTTACACCTGAGGAATTTTAAATATCATTTGCAAAGGGTGGTCAAAATCCTTGGTCTTAATAGAATCCAACCTGTTGTTAGAAAGCATAATTTATCATTATCATTATCAATATCAATTAAGAGTGGATGTGACAAGGGCATATTTTAACCCCAATCTGAGTGAAGGATGACTCTGTTGAAAGAATCCTCTTGTGAGATGCCTTGTGTAACTCTGTTACTGACTAAGATTGTCTGTTTCATTAGTATTAGGATCATTATTTATTGAAGCCCAATGCCAAATTACCACTGTGTCCAGAATTGATCCTCATCAAGATTGAAACTGCTTTTTCGGATTTGAAAATATCAATACCTAAATGGTTAATATAAACGTAAACCATATAAATGGTAAATATGGTTAGTATAAATGGTTAATTTTGTATAAAGTAACTTACACAATAAGCTTAGGATCGTGGTTGTTCATTATGTCGCAGAGCAAACCTGGTATATCAGCCCCAATCAGAAATTTAATCATATCTTCATCATTGCAGCTCTTCACAATCTCCATTAGTTTGTTAATTGCAAGACCCTATGCAAAAAAATAAATTATTAATATTATAAATCATGCTTCAATGAAACTTATGATAAAGCTTTTATTCAACCAAGATGTTAGCTTTGTTTCCTCTTTGGAAGTGAACATGAAGTGGAATGTAGAGATAATTTGTTCATATGGAATTCATATGGTTTTGAATGAGTAAAATGTGAAACTGTTGAAAATGTGACCTTGTATGCAGCTGCAGACAAGCCTTGTGTTATTTTGTATTTAAAATAAATTTCTGAAACTTGCTGTTCAGTTCTTTTAGTTAATTTGTTCTTTAGCCTGTTTAAAATTAATTACAACAGCTGATATTTTTAAATAATTCATTATATTGTTACCTATTACAAATAAACATTATTCTATTCTGGTTCTTCTTGTTCACATGACTTACTCATTTTTCTCTCATAATTTTCATTTATTACACACAAACACTCCACATTATTTAATGGTCCTTTGAGCCGGATATTACTTAAGCGATTTGGAATTACACTCAACCAGTAGAAATCTTTTTATAATATTTCCTCATTTTACCCATTGTTTTCTGTGCCTCTGAACTCTTACCTAACTGAATTCTTATTTCCATATTGGAACTCTTAACCCTCTCAAATACACTTTGTGAATTTTTTAAATTTATCTCATCATGTTTGTACAATGGTATCTCCAAATATTGATTTTAAAATTGAAACTTATATGCAACTCACATCTTTTATTAAAGTTTGTATGAACAAAATAAAAACATCATAGATCAACTTGAACAAGAAGAAACATTAACATTTGTGCAACACAAAGCCTGAAAGACTCTTATGCAAGAAGCCCAGAAGAAGAAAGAAGACTTTCATTCTTATTTTCAGCAAATTGTAAGTACATCAAGTGAAGATGATTTGGATAATGAAACTATAAGTCAAGATGAAGATCAAATCAATTACCTATTCATCCACATTACAAGCTACATAAAATCACTGCTTCCTGAAATTGGCTCTAGCCCGGATTCGCCCAAGGTTGGTTGCAGCCCAGCTCAATCTCAGGTATGTTTAACTAAATTTGAACTTTCAAAATTTGATGGAAATCTAACTAATTGGACATCATTCATAAATTTCTATGACTCCACTATCCACACCAATGACTCTTTGTCTAGTGTAATAAAATTTCAATACCTTTTGAGTGTATTGGGCAAAGAGCCACTAAATTTGATTCGAAGTCTCCAAATTACTGGACCCAATTATGCAGTAGCATAGGCCTACAATTTGTTAAGAGAAAGATACCACAATGACAGGCATCTACAACTTTTACATTTAAATCAACTGCTAGATCTACGTAACATTTCTAGTTCAAACATCACAGGTGTGAGAGATTTTGTCAATCGTTTCAATGAAAACACTCAAGCTTTATCAGCATTGAACTATGATGGCCAAGACTCAGAACTTGTTGTTGTCCGTAGTCTTATTAAGAAAGTTGGATCTTAATCTTTGTCACAAATTAGAATCAGTTTGTAACAAATTTGATACATCAGATCATTCATTGCCTACTTCAAGACAGATAATTACTTTCCTTAATAATGAATGCACTTATTTTGAGGATGCTATGCTGTCCCAAAACATGACCAGTAGTGAACAACAAATGACACCCAAATATTCCTTGAACACTAACAAAAGGTTCCCACTTCAGAGAACTACTACAGTGAATGTGGCCAAACCTTTGTTTAATACTCAAAAAGACAGTTGACCAACACCAAATACATGTTTTTTTTGTTTTTTTTTTTGTAACCAACTAAGTCATAAAATCTACTCGTGTTCAAAATTCCTTGCCTTGTCCCCACATGAAAAGGTACCAGTTGGTTAAACAATCTCAAAAATGTGTTTTATGTATTGGACTACATGCATAAAAATTTTGTCTATCTAAGTCATCTTGCAAAAAGTGTGGAAATCACAAGCACCACACACTGTTGCATTTTGACCATGTCAAAAGTAACCAAGTTTCACTTAGTTCTAACGAGTTAAACAATCACATTGATGATCAAGAATCGTCTAAGATGAAACCAAACACATCCGTTTCTCCAGTGTCACCACATCAGTCTATGCAAACAAATCTCAATGAAAATAATACTGTCTTACTTGAAACATTGTTAGTAAAAATCACTTCCTCTTCTGATGAGCCACATGTGTTTTGAGCTCTTCTTGACTCGGGCAGTATGTGTAATTTAATAACCGAACATGCAGCTAGGATCTTAACTTAAAAAGAACCAAGTCCAATACCCAACTAACAGAAATCAATCAACATGTAACTACCAACAGAGGGCAGATTTTAATTGATCTCCAAACTATGTCGGGTAAAATGGTAGTCGAAGCTCAACCTGCTCTCGTCCTTGAAAAGTTGACAGTTGATGTTCCTCGTTCATCCACTTCATCAAGTCCAGCTCAACCTCAGAGAACCATTGCAATGAATGTAACCAACCCGAACTCATCAAGTCCAGCTCAACCTCAGAGAACACCACTGCAATGAATGTAACCAAACCAAACCCATCAAGTGAGTTTCAAACCAAAGGCACCCAGCTTATACAACCTGAAACAAAACTCATCACAATAAAGAGGCTGGTGGCAAACACTATGCCTAAGTTCGCAAACTCAAAAATTAGAAATACCACAGTGACAGTGACAAAACCTCAACCGACGAATACAGATACAACAGTGAGCTCAACTACCTTGACAAGTGATAGAGCTACTATCCATCCTACCAACACTGCTGTCTTCCCAAGTGACCATGCTGTTAATGCTGTTATAGACCCTACTGATAATGCTGTCACCCATCCTACTGACCCGGTTGCTATCCAATCGACAGACAGTGCTGCCGTTAACCCAATCCACAGTGAAACCACTACAGTAAAGACAGTCAAGCAATCCAGTCAAGTGGTTATATCTTCCGATGGATCTCTGACCAATAGCTACTCTTCATCCCAAACCACAAAGGAAACGCTCAGCCTCCAACATCAACTTGTTGAATTTTTGAAACAAGAATACTTGAAATTGAGGAGGTGTTTGAACCCTCGAAACTTGTTAACTTCTATTCTTCAATCTCATCATGAAACACCAAAGTTCCTTCAAAACTCTGATGATCACCATTTCAAAGAGCTAGGACTTCAGTGGTCTCCAGCAAAAGTTTTTAAGTTGTACCCCAGGAAAGATGGTATAGGTTGAAAAGCAAAAGTAGGAAAAAGCAACCAGCTGCTATAGCCGGCCTACAACAAAACTTTGTGTTCCTGTGCTTTGCTCAGGAAACTGTTGAAGTGAGGACACTTCAAGGCCTGGAGTATGTTCAGTTCTATTAGTTATTTTTTTCTTTAGCCTGTTTAAAATTAATTACTACAGCTGATGATTTTTAAATAATTCCTTATATTGTACAAATAAACATTATTCTATTCTGGTTCTTCTTGTTCACATGACCTACTCATTTTTCTCTCATAATTTTGATTTATTACACACAAACACTCCACACTTGCTTTCTGATTTTTTTTTTAATTCCAATAAAACTCTGTAATTCCTATAAAAAATAAGTTAGGCCTACCTAAAAACATATACAGGGTTAGTAAAAAGTGTGGAGACCCCCCGTTATTTTTTTAACGGGCCCATACTAGAAAAACTAAACTCGGCACACCTTTATGACATGAAGTTCTTTTTGGCCATAACCGTCACTTGGTGTACATCCCCAAAATGGGGAATTTTGGGGGAAACTCAAAAATTTCAAATACAAAGACCCCTCATTTTGAAGGTCCTGGTAAAATAAAACCAACAACACAAACTAGAGGTCTTTATTTTAATCCAGTAAAAAATGGCAGCCAATTGAAATTCTCAGAAGTTCAATTTAACTTACACCTTTCCAAGTCTGGAGACCTGCTGTAAATTTTGTAGCGGCTCACACTAGGAAAACTAAACTCTACACACCTTTTTGGCATGTTATGAAGTACTTTTTAAGCCTAATATAGCCACTTGCTTACCCAACCCAAAATGGGGGATTTTGGGGGAAACTCAAAAGCTTTAAATGATAAGCCCCATCGAGTGACCCCTCATTTCGAAGGTCCTGGTAAACAAAAACTAACAACGCATACTAGAGGTTTCTATCTCAATCCAGTAAAAAAATGGAAGCTGATTAAAATCTTTAGAAATTGGAAATAAATTGCAATTTTATATTCAATTAGCTGCCATATTTTACTGTGTTAAGATAGAGACCTATAGTTTGCGTTGTTACTTTGTTTTTATTATGACCTTCAAAATGAGGGGTCACTCGATGGGGCTTACCCTATCATTTAAAATTTGTGAGTTTCCCCCAAAATCCCCCATTTTGGGTTTGGGAACTTATGAGAATTTCAATTGGCTGCCATTTTTTACTGAACTGAGATAGAGACCTCTAGTTTGCGTTGATGGTTTTCTTTTACCAGGCCCTTCAAAATGAGGGGTCACTCGATGGGTCTTTTTATTTGAAATTTTTTAGTTTCCCCCTAAATCCCCCATTTTGGGGATGAACGCCAAGTGGCGGTTATGCCCAAAAAGTACTTCATAACATGCCATAATGGTGTGCCGAGTTTAGTTTTTCAAGTATGGGCCGTTAAAAAAATAACAGGGGGTCTCCACACTTTTTACTAACCCTGTATAAAGGTAGGCATATGATAATAGGTCTGATTTGAGACACAGTACCGGTAGAGAGTTTTAAATTAGTCATCCGACCTCTGGTTACGGACTACCCGTCTTATTTCCCTTTTACCTGAGTACAATCAAGTACTTTGATAGGCTATTGTATGCTATTTCCACGTGTATTTTTGTGAGTTATTTGAAACTGGCTCTAAACTGTAGCAGGCGGCCGAGACGACCCCTTTACTACTCCTGAATGTTTTTTTTTTCTTTTTCATAATATATTAGCCAGCCATTAGGTAACTTATCTGTACTGAGTTAACTCAAGCACATAACTAGGCTATTCTTTATTAGTTCAAAAATATTTAGTGAATTAGACCTACCTGTTTTTTTATACTCCTAGACATGAAGTACATTTTAAGGGTCTTTATCTGTCTCCGAAATGAGTTCCTCATTTTTTATTGTGGGCAGGAGAATTTGGCAATAAATAATTTTGTATCTGAAACAAAGACAACAAAAGTGAACATGCAGCTTAATTCAAGTGGGTCCAGAACAGGGCTGAAGCTAAGAGGTGGTGAGATAATTATAATGTACCCGCAACGGCAGGAAAATATTGTCCGTTGCCCGTTGTTGTAGCTTGGATGTCACACGTCGCGTCCAGTGATTTTACAAAATGTATCCGTTCTTCCTAAGTAAATACTGATCGGTAAATGTGTAGGCCTAATTGTTTGTGTTTGTGTCTTGTGAACTATATATTGTTTTGCCTAAACGACGTGCAATGGACTGAACATTTCTGACTGGACCGTCTGATGATAGCACAATGTTGTGCTGAAACCTAGGTCGCAGTAAAAGAATTATTTTAAACTGGAGACTAAAGGTTGGCTACGGTATTTTAACCATCATATTACATCATGGTGTCCCCGCGAATGTGGGTGATGTTAAGCTTTTTGTCGGCATGACACGATGCTGATGATGACTCAGCGACCGCAGGAGATGTTCTCCATGGTGCCACAAACTTGATTGATTTGTTCAGTTTTTAGGCTAGTACTAATTATTCTTTTTATGTTGTCTTCGGTCTGTTGGACCAACACACCCTATGTGCATTCGGTGTAGAGGACCAAAGTACACAATTGCAGAAAATATTACGTCATCGGACTCACAGACTGAAGACACCACTCTAGGGTTAACATTTCAGGCCAACTAAGCTACAATCCAACAGGTTTAACGCTAAAACAAAGTAGGCCTATACTCAATGGCTGAAATTAAGTAACTTAGGCTAAGTTTAAAAACCGTGAAATTTATTTACTTTGGTTTATCTTATAACCTGAAATAAATATAGACCTAATACTAACTTATTTGTTTCATTCATTCACTTTAGTGCCATCTTTTTAATACGGTAATTTAATAATTTTCGATGAAATGGCGACCATACAAAGTAGGTACTGTAGCCTATTTTAAGCCAAGTATGAATGGAGATGAGTGTAGGATGAGTGGCGCGATCTTGTAGTCTTGTTAGTGACTAAGGCCGACATATTCCTTAGACACAGCTGTTAATTAATAGCCCATACAGCTAGCTAATGGCAACTAAGGGACCTACAGTTTATAGTGGAATCCGAACCACATTTTTGCCTTGGTATATAGGCCTACGAATTGGTCTAATTATCAGGATGGTAACTTACTTCGGATAGGCCTAGTCATAGTAGGGCCTACTCACTCATGGGGACGTTAATCCACACCAGAGAGTATCCCATCCACAGTGCATGCCTATAAATATCCACAATTCGTGACCTCTTAGTAGCTGGATTACAGGACGACGCCACCCGTCCCAGTCTAAGTTAATCTACTTCCACTTCTAATCTAATCAGATCAAGTAAATGGGGTACAGTTTCTTAACTGGGCTACGCTAATATTGATTGAAACTATCGATTTGATTAGGAAACCTTCATGCAATTTTTTCACCATCAGCAAGTTTGGTTGGTTAGGTTAGGCTATGATATTTTAGTTTAATGTTATATATATATTTTAAATTATCAATTAAGCTTAACTTATTATCAATATTTTCAATTATTTTTATAATCTTATTTTTTATAATTTATAATTTTTATAATTTATTACTTATTTTTATAATTATAAGATAAATTATCAATATTTTCAATTCGATAGTTTCTATCAATATTAGCGTAGCCCAGTTAAGAAACTGTAGGCCTACCCAGTAAATGTTACTTAAGCTATTCTGGCAACAGCCAATTGGGAGGCGGAGCTAGTGGTTAACGCTCATCAATAGTGGTAAGGTGACCACCATCTTGTCAAAATTCATGGTGGCAACTTGACCTGTCACTCCCTCTGCCTATTCTATTGTTGTTCTGTGTTCCCTGGTTACAGTAATTTAACTTAATAATCATTAAATAATTTAATACAAATAAGTTTTAACCCTCGAGGAATGGAAAGATGAATAAAATTGAGGAACCTGATAGCTTGGTCAAAACTTGTGGGAGTGCCCCCTAATTTTATCATGGTAAAAAAAAAATTGTATTGGCCTAACTCTAATTCTTTGTAGGCCCTACCCGTCAAATATTTAGAAATTTTAAAAACATTACCTTAATGAGTTAACAAATACTAATTAACTATATCAAGCCAAGCACAAAATGTGTTTGCTTAAATTCCAAAGATGAGCTTGTTTAAGCTAGAACTTGTAAAACTTGCCCTCAGGACTTTAACATCTTTATAAGTTTTCGCTTCTAAATTTGATATTACATTCTCACAAACAGATACAGGTAACTTGTTTACAAACGCAAGACATACTACATTCTTTGACACACAATAGACACTCAACTACTACTAAAATAATAATAATAATTTTACTTTTGGTTTTGTTGTTTTGAAATCAAATCAAGAATCAAGATAAGATTGAAGGAAGAATAAGAAACCAAACCACATCACTTTTTCAAAACTCTTCTTCTTTTCTTGTTTGCCTAGAAGCAGCTTGTTTGGTAAAAATACCATGTAGCTACGTTATTTAAACTGAAATCACTAATAGATTAAATTTGACCTGGGCTTTCTTGAAATATTAGTCAGGTATCAGAGCCGCCTAAGGTGGCTGTGCAGGTATATGGCCTCTAGCAAGAGGCCCTAAGGTGATGTCAGATCAAGACAACATCGATCAAAGTGGTCGAACTCAAGACACAACATGACATTTAAAATTACGACACTTTTAATTCCGCGGCGAAAGGATAATTTAAAAGCTCCTTTAACCAAATAGAATGATCTAACCAATGACTCGTCTTTAGTTATATAAGCAATTAGTGAAGAAAATATATACTAATGCATTTTGTTTAGGGAGAGGAGGGAAAATGCTTTTACGCACACAGGTAGCCAACCTGGGGCCCTATTTTTGAAATGGTTGACTGTTGAGTCTATCGTCAACACTCAACTCAACCAACAACTGGATTTGGTATTTTTGAAACCCAACAGTTGGGAAGCGAGTTGGGAATCACTAGTTGAGAGACTCGTGGTGGAAATGTAGAGCATACGACCGTCAAAAATTCAGATGACGTCATTTTGAACCAATCACAATGCAGAGTTTTTGCGGACTTCGATTTAACCTCTTCTTACTCTAAAATCTGGCAGCTAATCTCAATCTGCCATATTTCGAGACACTGAGGTAAACTTTCAACTCCGTTCTTGAGAGATTGAGATTGAGGTTATGTCTTGCTTAATCTTAAATCTTAGTGATTGCAAAGTACCTTAACTTAAGTAATAGACTAAAGTAAACTAAATAAAGTAATAAACTTAAGTATAAAAAATAAAATTTACTATGGATGTTTGTTTTAGGGTGTAGCTAATTAAAAATTTAGGCATAGGCTGCACTTTACTTTAGGTCCTACACTCATCCTAAATACATTATTATTTGCTTTCTTCGTCTCTATTTCGGAACACATAACCTTATTTTAGTTTCCTTCATCGGTTTGTTTTAGGCTATGTTATTTTTAATTGTTTTTTATTTGGGTTAAAGCGGCTATTTGCCATTGCACTGAAAGCATATCGTAACTTAAATTAATTTGATCCCTTTATTAGGTGAATGGTATTGAAACAAACTATTATACAGTATTGTTTCTCTCTACCACAATCTTTAATACCTTAAATCATAGGTCTAATAACAATAATTATCTTATAATAAGTTCAATTAGTATGCCTAGTCTATTTCAAACATTCCAACAAGAATAAAACCCTTGATTAAATAGTGCGATTATTCTACAGAAAACAATCGCATAATTGGGTGCTAATACATTGACAACAAATACATAACCTCTAAATCGCAATTAGTAAATTAAAGCAATAACAAAACAATATGGCGTCGTCTCAAAAAGAGTAATTTTTTGCCGAAAGAGAGGAAGAAGAAAGTGCAGTCAACCTCCACTCAACAGCTCGATAGGTGTTGAGTAGTTTTGGTTGTATAAGTCCACCGTCAACCGTTTCAAAAATACGAAACGATTGGAAATAGAATGACTCGACACTCAACTCAACAGTCAACCATTTCAAAAATAGGGCCCCTGTAGTGTGAGACTCCTGAAATTATCAGACTACTCACTAAAAAACCCCCTCTACTCTGTTGGACACAAACTTGGAATTGTTTGTCACATTACCTCAAGTCAGGCCAACATGTGACCTATAAGCCCTCAGGGCTAGCACCGTTTTTGGCATTTAGATTCTTTATGACCTACACCGCATCCCGGTCAAGGTCAAGCTTCTTGGCGCGGAGAATACCCTGGATGTAATTTGACACACAGGTCCAATTGTCCTCACCCATATCAGAAGCAATATAGCCATACCTCTGGCAAATAAATCAATGCATGTTTACAGAGCGGAGTTTTTCCCAATTCACTGAAGGTGTCAATATAACAGCCCCAGTCTTTAAAAAGGGTGATCCGGCATCCAACAGCAGTTATCGGCCCATCTCAATAATTCCAGTTATTGCAAAGGTGTTCGAGACCGTTATGAATAGGCAACTATTGGACTACTTGGAGCGCAACTCTCTGCTTGTGGGTTGGGTTCCCAGCATGGGTTCAGGCGTGGTCGTTTCACCATCTTAACTGTCTCCGAGCTGATTGGAGATGTCCTAGATACATTCGGAGGATAGGGCTCTGCTGCTTTGGTCCTTGCAGATCTCAGCAAAGCCTTTGACACCGTCAACCATAAGATGCTACTAAAAAAAATTAGAAAACATTGGGATCGGCGGCAGTGTTGATGCCTTCATGTTTTATCTATATGCTTCAAGTCATATCTCAGTGACTAAAGACAAGTTCTGTCGATATGTAGAGCTAACTCCTCACCTGGATTAGTTGAGCATGGTGTCCCGCAAGGCTCAGTATTGGGACCGGTCCTCTTTTAGTAATGATAAATTACCTTAGTGTCATTGGAAGTGTCCTAATATTTGCTGACGATACAACAATTGTTGCCAAAAGGATCTACTCCAGTTTTCGCCAGGGCAAAGGCTGCAGAAGTCTTTGAGTTGGCAAATACTTGGTTCCAACCAAACGGACTGAGCCTCAACCGAAAAACCCCAAGAGATTGTGTGCAGTCTCAGTCGTACAAACACTGACGTTTTGGCAGGTGTATCTTCGGTCTGTTGGACCAATCACACCCTATGTGCTGTATTCGGTGTAGAGGAGTGGGTCGGCCGACACTCCTTAGACACAGCTGTTAATTAATAGCCCATACAGCTAGCTAATGGTAACTAAGGGACCCTACAGTTTATAGTGGATCCGAACCACATTTTTGCCTTGGTACGAATTGGTCTAACTATCAGGAAAATACTGCGGATAGTCGTAGTATACTCACTCGTACGTACGTTAATCCACACCAGGGAGTACGCATCACATACACAGTGCATGCCTATAAATATCCACATTTCGTGACCTCCTAGTAAGCTGGATTACAGGACAACGCCACCCGTCCCAGTGAGGGATAACCTACACCAGCTCATAACAAGGGGAATTCCACCACTCCCACAACCTTTCGTAACAGGGACCAGCTTCACATAGGCCTACCCTATTGCAGGCTGTCCAAAACACAAAGCTGTTTCCGCATTAGGGCTCTGAAGATATTGTACATGATGATCTCTCCCCAAAGATTTTAGACTTGTGAACCGTCCACTTTGAAAAAAGGCCAAAGCCTGGCTAATCGACAGACCACTGTACTCATATTTGACGAATATTTTTATGAGTTTCACCGAGTATAGGCTCAACGCCATCTTGCCTAAAGTATTGTAAATAGTGTACATATATTTTAGTATTATCCTTGACACAGTCTATCCAGAAATTCTGGTCAACGACGTCGCAGCAGGTATTAAAGGTAAAGGTACTCGCTGTTCTCGGTGCCATACTAACACTACTATTAAATAGTGTAATCAATCTTTGCTGTCCGCGTCGTGGTCTTGGTGTTCACTTCACTTTGCGTTCTCATTTTTTTTTTATGTTTTCGGTTAAATCCTTTTATACGCAATTTAATTCAGCACCTGGTTCAAAATTTGATAATTCTTTTCTCTCTCGTGGTTCGTATTGTATTTCAAACTAGGTACCTGTGTTTTAACTCCCTTTTCGAGCGAGTTGTAGGAACCCTCTGCCTTCTACATACATAGGAGCGTGCATATGCTTCCATGTCGCATTATATAAACTGAACTTATTATGAGTTCTCTTTATAAACTGTTTGAGTCTCGTTATGCGTGCGTTACCTCAAGTTTTTTTTGGCTTTAGTGAGGATACTGATGTTGTTTACTCAGGGGGCCTGAAACCAAACAGCTGTTACAACCCTTGTCAGGTGTTTAGTGCGGGTAGGGTCACCTAACCTAAACTTACCTCCGTTCGCTCGGACAGCTCGAGTAGTCCAGGGTTCTCACGCTAACAGTCTCCGTCGCTCGCTACTGCTTCTCGGCCCTCGTAAATTATATGCTATGAATTGCGTCGATCTACCAGTACACGAGTACACCGTGTGTAAGTCGGCACCTAGGAGGATTAATCCTCCTAGGTCGGCACATCAACGCACCGAACACTAATTACAACTACTGTATAGCACGGTGTCAGCACAGCCCGACACACTGACACAGAACAGCTAGATACAAACTAAAATGAAAATGCGAAGTAGAATAGGACACGAAAATATTCAGCCAGCTCCTAGGCTTAACGAAAGATGTCACTTCTAAAATAAAACTAAAAATAATCCTCTCGCATTCAACAGAAATGTCGCTAACTCGCGATAATTAAATATCGAAATAAGATAAGTCTGGTCTCATATGCCAATGCACTTCTTGGCTCTAGGAAAATAAATAAAATAGGATACTTAATATGAAATAAAATAAAATCGCTTTAGATAAATAAACTCAAAGGTGTAGGCTACTGCGACACTGCACTCGCAGCGTCGGTCGATAATATAGTATAGTCTAAGTCCTTAACGATATACCTTTACGATTAAAGTATAACCTTTCTCGCCAAAGTAAATATAAAGAGGGATTAAACGTATACACTAGCGATAACGGTGTACTTACGTATCACAATATTTCTCTATTCGATTTTCGAATAGATGTATCGCACGCCTTCGTCCGGATACGTTATTGGATTCGACACACAGCCTAAACAATGATCGGTGTGCGCGAACCTCTCGCTCGCCACAGACTATGTCCGGTCCGGTGGCGGTCCCTTGTCCGGTCCGGCGGTCTCGGCTAACTCCCCTACCCACCGCTACGTCAGCGCTCCGGGGTGGTGACGGCCGAGTCACGAACTAGGACATTTGACATGCCCAGTGTTACGTCGGTCATTGTTGTCGAGGGCGCTTGAGCAATTAGCGGCCTTAAGATAATGAAAACGTGCCCCTAACCAAATTTGACCAAATTACACTCTACTTGCGACGTTGCCACTTTCGAAGGCCGCGGACTGGAATTAAAGGCGGCCGCGTCCCAGGACTATGATTCGACAACATGGTGGCCGCCGTTGGGGTGGCTCTACCTACACCGGGTTACATTCGAAGACAATGGTCAATGCCTCCTTCTCAACTATACAGCCCATATTATATAAACTCTCTACTGTAGTTCTCATTTTATTTTCAATTTTCTGTTGATCTTAGATCTGGTGCTTCGAGTAGTTAATTGACTTTTACTCCAGTACAAACATTTGGAATATATTATACTAATTAATACTATCTATAATTCACAAACTAACTAACACTTCAACACATATTGACTTTGGATACTGCAAGTACAAATCCCATTTGATATGAACCTGTAGCATTAACTTTGGATACATATTTCAAGTAAACATCCTATTTATGTTAAACAGATCTACTATTGCGACTTTCGATACTGCAAGTAGGTACACATTTCATTTACATTCATTTATTGAGAATCAGATGTAGCATTTACTTTAGATACTGCAAGTAGGTATGGATAAAATTATCCTATTATTGACGTGAACTAGATGATTAACTATATATTACAAGTAGACATCTCTTAGACTTTGGGAATAACCATGGTGGAAGGATTCCACCATGGGGTATAACAAGAAGACATCCCATTTTTGTGAACTCAAGACCATTGGGAGCAATCATTTAACTTCTCAAAATTATTGAATCAATATGCTCTTCTGCTCAATTAATGTTTGAATTGCATTACTTACACATATTCTTTTGTATTTCTAACTCAGTGGGGTTGCTTTTTACGTTATCAAAAAAAATAGCTGGAGACTCAAACACAAACTAAAAGCTTCATGGTTTGTAATCCAGCCCAGCTTGCGTGCGTAAGACAAGACTGTACTACAACCACTGAGCTATAATTCTAACTGGAGGTAGCACTGAATGTCAAAGATGCGTGTCGCCAGCCGCCATGTTTGCGTGAGTCTGGTGTCATAAGAAGCCATATTATTGCTATAACTATTATTATACTTGGCTTAAAATACCTACTTTGTATGGTCGCCATTTCAAAGAAAATTATTAAAGTATTAAAAGTATTCAAGTATGACAAAAATACTCACTGCTATACCAACCTAGTTATAGAAGCCATGTTATTGCTATGGTAAGAAAACTTACTGCTATACCAACCTAACAAAATCAGCGACACGCTTTTGACAGACTTCTGCCATGGCAGTGCTACCTCCAGTTATAATTTTAGCTCAGTGACTACCAGTGTTGCCAATGCAATATGGCCCAATTACCCCCTCCAGAGCAAATAATTACCCGCTTTTTCTCAAAATTACCCTCAACAAACCAAAAATTCCCTTTTAACACTCTTGCCTGTCTCTAAAAGTAACGAATACAAACCCTGATAAATTAGTTTTGAGTAATCCCACAAATTAAGATGTAAAGAACTAAATATAGGACTTGAGACTTGTAATCAACCTTCATAATGAAATTTTCAATCTTACTGACCTTAAAAAAATAATTACATTAAGTTACTTAGGCCTACAATGATTTGGTTTTTTTTTTTATGATAGCCTATGTGATATAATTATTTAGTAATGAGTAAGTACTGTTAAAAATTTAATTTTTTATTAGTTTTAGGGAGAAAATATAGTTATTATAACCAATCAATATTATTATTCCCCTGTTTTATGTTTTTCATCCTCTTTAGAAGTAGACTAGAGACTAGTTCCACCATGGTATCAGGCATTAAATTAAGGCCAGGCAACCAAAAGTTTTTCCACTCCATTCCAAAAGAAAAGACTACAAACAACCGTACTTACTGAAACTGAACCGAACCGAACCGACTGAACGCTGTAGCCTACTAGTGACTGAGTGAGAACTGAACCAAACTGATGAAGGTTAAGAGAAGTAGTGTACAACAATAAAAAGTCTATAAAATTACTTTAATGAAAAAAACAGGGAAATATTTTTCTTTTAGTGAAATATAAAAGTAATAATACGAAAAACAAATAATATTTGATCAGTTGTCATTTACCCGCTTTTTACCCGCCTATTTGCCATTACCCGCAGCATTACCCCCAGGTAACTAAATTACCCGCTTTTCGGGTAATTACCCGCTTTTTGGCAACACTGGTGACTACAACAGAACAGACGGAAAGATAACGGATTGGTTTGGTTTATGTTTTAGGTTAAAAATTAAATCCAAATCAAAACAATGATGAGCCAATGATGTGTAGGTGATCTTTCTGACGGACATTTCGGATTTCAATATATTTTATGTTTTCATATGAAAATCTTGGACAAACATTTTCTATCATGGATAAAGATCAAATTTGTGTGTTATCTGGACTTACGTTGTTTGCATTAGGCATTGGGGCGTTTATAATTTGGGGTCCTAACTCTTCTCCTGCAAGGCGAGGTAAGTAATCATAAACTTATGGGCTAGTAGGCCTAGGCCTAGCTTGTCCCAAAGGCTTTAGGCCTAAATGACGAAGTGTCTACTACAGTATTAATTAATTAAAGGGAGCAAGCCCACATTTAGCCAAAGTTTTATGCCACCTGAATAAACTTAATTCCTTTATTTCTGGCTTGTTTGGGCACAACTTTAAATAACTTAGCCAAGATAATTCCAATCCATAAAAAAGATTATCCTGAAAATGTTTCTCGGCTCTGCTTCCTTCTGTTTCAAAAATATTTTGGTAAATAGTTTCTATAGGCTACTAATACTAAATAACCTTAAAAACTATATGCTAGTAGTGATGTAAAATACCCAGGTATTTAAAACTCAGGGTAAATACCCTGGGTATTTACCCGGGTAAATACCCAAAATCCATAAATACCCGGGTATTTTGGGTATTTATGAAATCAATTGAAATTCATTTTATCCACCCCTAAATATGTTATTGTTATCATTACATGATAAATTAGGATAGTCTATAACACCTTTTACAGTAACTTGAAGCTTTGCTAGTACCTTTTATTTAAAGATTTAGCACTTTTTTTATGAAATCAAGACAACACCTCATCAAAAAATAGTGAACCTAAACCTACTTCTACTGTTATTAAATTATGATAGTTAACAAAATTTGTATTTTGTTAAATGGCTTGGAAGGCTAGACAGACCCAAGGCCTGATTGATATAGGCAGAATGGCAGAATACTGAAAGTACAGTAGACTCCCTCTTATCCAGACTCCTCGGGACCGAGGCTAGTCCAGATAACGGTTTTTCTGGTTAAACCGACGTCCCCAAAAACTTGTTAAAACGGAAACCGTGTACCGGTACTGTCCTATTCGACTTTAATTTAGGAGAGCATTGTATTTAGATACGTGATCACTGGTCTCAAATCTTTCCCACGAGAACAGTCGTTTCAGTACCGCTCACTTCTTGCCAATCTAGTCAGGTTAAACCAATGGGCTGGTAAAAATTTTCCAGTTAAAAGGTGTCTGGATAAGAGGGAGTCTACATTAAACTCTTCTGTGTTACCGCTTAGTTGGGAACAATAATATATTTGGATAAACCTACTAAAAAATTTATCTCCTGTTTTTTGGTCTAACTTTGATATATTTTTGAAAGATTTATTGAGCTATAGATTCAAATTTGTTGTATCACAAGTTTATGAAATTAGTTTTATTTTTATTTTGATACCAACAAAAGATCTAGAACAAAAATATTATTAAATCCTGCCATCCTACAGTTTGAATTTTAATTATTTTCTTAAGTTGTTTACACATAGGCCACTACTAGGTTAAATTTTCCTGTCTTTCTAAATAATAATTATTATTTTACAAATTATTTTTCTTCACTTTAAATAAAATAAATTCATCTATCTATCATAGAAATTAAAAAATCATAAGTAGTCAGGACCAGTGCAACCATGCCACAAGGGTATTTATGCCGATTATGCTTTATGCTCAGACCTGGGTATTTATGGTGATCATACCGAGAAGTAAAATGCTAGTAGTGACCATATTAAATTTTGTTTAACACATTTTATTATCATTTTGCTATCTTTACAAGGTAATAATTGCAAAAAAAATCTCAATCTTCTCTAACTTTAATACAAATGATAAATACCCAGTTTTTGGGTATTTACCCGGGCCTGGGGTAAATACCCAGGTAAATACCCAATTTATATTTACCTACCCACTGGGTATTTACCCGGCCCACATCACTATATGCTAGCATATTAACTAAAACTATACTAAGCTTAGGCCTGTATTAAAACTTAATCCCATCATATCCAGATCAACATAACGCCTATTTGGTGACTTGAAGCACAATTTCAGGCCAGGAAGGTCTGTTATAAGTGCTTCAGTTTCTTTCAGAATCAGTTACTTAGTTAAGTTAAGTTTTTGGTAACTTAATAAGTTATAAGTTAGAGTCAGTTGGCAAGGGGACATACAAGTGGCATATTTATGGACTTCTCAAGATCATTACAGTGTTAATCATCTAATTTGAATAGGCTAGAACAATTAAAGAATAACTTATTGGCATTTCAAAAATATAAGGTTACTGTAATGTAATTTTAGGTGTAGGCCTATCTAAATTGGTTCAAGTTAAGTTACATTTATCATAAATAGATATCAGGATGTAAGCATAGAAGTAACTTAAAACATTTGTCACCGAATAAAAAATTAACAAATATCTTCAGACCTGGAACTTAGTAAAATATGGTGTCCCACAGGGATAATTTATTAGGACCTTTGCTTTTTATGGCTATATCTCAAGGATGACTTATGGTTCTGTCTTATAAGAACAACGATCAGCTTTACCTAGCCTAAGTTACCGTATATGCCGATGATTCCAATTAAAAAATAGGTTTTTAACATCAAACTTCATTAAGTTAGAACAAATGAAAATAAGTTACAATGGTTTGTAGAGCTAAGTTAGAAAATTTAAATGAATGGTAGGCCTACTTAAAAATGATGGTAGTTTGGTATTATCCGGAGAACACCCTTATACAGCACGTTGCGGCGGTTATGTTAGGTTGGGTTATCATACACTGGGATATTATGTAATTTTTATATGTCTACTTACAGTATTTTTTACGCTGAACCCAAAAATGCAATAAGTTTTTGTCGGAGAGATTCCTAAGTTAAATAATTAATATTAAGTGTCAGTTTTGTTGATTTTTATTTGTGGTATGGGCGAGTCCAAGTTCTAGTGGCGACTAATACTAATAGGGGTGGAAGGTTTGTGGAGTGGAAACAGCTGTCAGTTGTTTACATTTGATACTAAACAGACAAAACCACACACGACGCCATGAGAGTAAAATCAGATATACAATATGTAAGGTAAACCTACCAATCGTCGGAAGCCTACCAAACATCGGAAGCGGCGATTTTAAACTAAAATAATAAGCGTCTGAGTAAAAAAAAAGCAAAACAAAATCCAACAACGTATTCTGTGGTAGGCCTATTTGGTTTTTGAAAACATACTCTTTGTCATACGTCACTGAAAAACGTAATTTAGTTGGCCGTGGTTGATCGGCAAGTTGACAGTTTGGCGGGAGTTGACGTCTGTGCTAGCGCTTGAACTAAGGATTCAGGTAAGTTTGATAAGGGTTAGAATAATTTTAATTAAGTATATTAGTGTCACAAATGTTTTATAGGCTAAATAGATATATAATCTTGACTTAAGACTATAATAAGAGTGTTTTTTAACGTACTTAAATAATTTATAAGGCTTCCGAACTTAGGAAGCTTAAAATATACGTTTTGCCAAATATCGGAAGCGGTGTCCGGACTTAGGACTAACGGCCGTCCTAATTTCGGAATATGTGTTCAGAAGGCCTTTTTATTTAAATTTGTGACTTTTCTTGAGAAAACAAACCTATTAATCACTATTTCATGATTTTGTATGAAATTACCCTTTGAAATTTACGCAAAACAACCCATGATTAAGATGTTATACACTGTAAAATCCTTGTAACAAATTGACGATCATGGACGGCCTATGACTTAACTATGCGTTTTTATGGACTTTTTATTAAATTTTGAGGTCATTCTTTAAAGAAAAAATCATATTAATAACTTTTTATTATTATATAATAAAATTCCCAGTTAGAATTTCCGCATAAAACACATAATTAAGTTGTTTTAAACTGTAAATTCTCCAAACAATGTTGGCGGTTTTTGTACGGCCGAGGTCCGGACTATTTGTTTTGATGGTCTTTTTAGTTAAATTTGTCGTAATTTTATAAGGAAACAAACATATTACCGTTAATCACATTCTATGATTTTTTTATTAATTACCAATTAGAATTTATGCATAAACCCTATAATTAAGTTGTTATGGTGTTGAAAACAATTATGACGATTTTGCGTGGCATGAGTTCGGACTGTGTGTTCTGATGGTCATTTTTATCTAATTTTGTCGATATTTTTAAAGGAAACAAACATTTCAACCGTTATAAATAAAATTTTATGATCTTGGATGAAACCGCTATATCAAATTTGCTAAAAAAATCATAATTAAGTAAGTTGCCACTACACAAAAACAGGGCCTTACGCCGGCCTATTCGATATAATTGTGGATGTTCCAACCTATGCATACATTCTGTGACATTTTGTTTCTTTTTGTCCCTTTTGGCTTATAGCTTTTTGCAGTATTTCGTTTGTTTTTCAGCATCATGCCAGCACCAAACCGACCGCACGTGCGACGTCGCTACACACAAGATGAATTAAACGTAGCTTTGGACGCAGTTAAGCAGCATCTTTGCAGCTGCTAAGCAGTTTGGCATCCCCAAAAGCACCCTGCATGATAAAATAAGGGGCAGAACCAAAGAGGAGGCCATCATTGGCAGGCCTTCTGTGCTAACTCCTGATGAAGAGGAGGCAATAGTACAGTGGGTCCTCCAGATCGGAAAGATGGGGTTCCCACTAACGAAGGAACAACTCATTGAAAGCGTGGCTCGTATCATAAGTGAGACCAACCGGGAAAACCCCTTCACAAATAATATTCCTGGGGACAAATGGTACGGGTTGTTCCTGAAGAGACACCCGACCATTACTGAAAGAGTGGCACAGGGCCTAACAACAGCCAGGGCTAATGTTTCAGAGGATAAAATCCGACAATGGTTCCGAGAGGTTAGAGAGTATTTTGAAGGCAAAAACCTCATCAGTATTTTTGAAAATCCAGGAAGGATATTTAATGCAGATGAGACGGCCTTCTTTCTATGTCCCAAAGGCAGGACAGTTCTTGCCAAGAAAGGGGAGAAGGCTGTCTTCACTGTCTCTGGAAACGATGAAAAGGAATGCATCACCGTACTCATGACTGGAAACGCAGCTGGGGACCTGGCTCCACCGATGGTGGTCTACTCGTATGAGAGAATTCCTGCGGTGATCGGCCACACCTTTCCAGACGAGTGGGCCATATCGAAGAGCGAGAGTGGGTGGATGACCTGTGCTACCTTCTATGAATACATAACAAACGTGTTCCACCCGTGGCTAGTAAAATCAGACATACCTCTCCCGGTCGTCCTCTTCATTGATGGCCACAGCTCTCACCTGAGTCTGCATCTTTCCAACTTTTGCAGCAACAACGGCATCGAGGTTGTGGCGCTCTATCCGAACTCCACCCATCTTCTACAACCGATGGATGTTTCGGTTTTTCGGCCACTGAAAGCGGGGTGGAAAAAAGGAGTGGATGGATTTAGGTTCCGGGAAAATGGTCGAAAAATGAAGAAAGAAGACTTTGCACCACTGTTGAAGACAGTCATCGAAAAGTGTCTGTCCAAGAAGACTATCCAAAGTGGATTTGAAGCAACTGGACTGAAGACCCTTGACCCAGACTGCGTCCACTTCCAAAACTTGACTAAACGACCGGAAAAGAAACAAAATATCGAATTCCTCCATGGTCGACGACGAGACCTTAGGAACTGTTTGCAGTACATAGAAACAAAGATCGGGTTGGAAAAAATCCGAATGTTTAATCAAGGCGACGTCCTCCTCCGGGACGAATCCCTTCATGCGCTGTGGCAAGGGGTTAAAGGAGACGTAGCAGCCATCGAGGAAGAAATCTCCAGACAACATCCCCGACGTAAGAACGAAGCGGTTCCTCCGGCTCTCCCAGGGTCTCCAAGATCGTCGACCATTGATGATCCACTTCCGCTGGATGAGGTAATAAACTGCTCTTACTTTCCACGCCATAAAATTTGTCGAACAGATAATTAAAAAGCTTTATGTCCAAAATAAGTTATTTTACATTGAAATAAATGTATTAATAAATTATCTTACTGTACCAAACCTGTACAGAATAACTAATTTGACCATTCATGCGAGAGGGAATTTTCTAAAACACCATCTGGTCTAAATTTGAGATAGTATACATTTTTACTTTCTTTCTAACAATAGTTATTGTTTTTACTTCATTATACATAATGTATTTTTGATTTTTACAAAACCCAAAAACAATCTGATACTAAAGTTATAACAAATATTTGATTTCGTTCTTGAAGAAGGCTTAAGTTGAAATATATGAATTGTTTTGTTGTTGTGATAGGCTAATAGTTTATCTGTTATACTAAGTTAATCATTAAGTGTGAAATATATCGCAAATGTAAGATCCAAGAATTATAGTCTGCATCCATAGAACTAATAATTCTATATGCAGTTTTGTTTATTTTCAGCTGGAACGAGAACTCCAAGGAGAAGACAATGTGATGGTGGCAGGCACGAATATTGAGGAATCATTTTCGTTTGATGAGGTAATAAGTTATTATTACTTCCCAAACTTTTATGTTGAGGGCTTTAAATGTTTTGATAGTAGATATTTAAAAGTTCGTTTGCCCCTAAATAGTTATTTTGCAATAATATGAAATGCAAGTACAGAGTACCTAACTAAATAACCCATTAAAGCTGAGTACCTAATACCCCCACTGTAAGTTCCCAAACATGTGCATAATAGTCTGCATTCGTTAAAATATTCTATAGGCACCTAAGATATGCCTTTTATTTATTTTCAGCTGGAACGAGAAGTCAATGAAGAAAGGAATGTAGTGGTGGCAGAGGTGACTGAAGAAGGGGAAATAGTTGAAATTGACCCGTCATTCTTCAACTTTGAAATCGACGACTGTGTGATGGAAATCAACCAAAACAACACCACGTTCATTACTTCCCCTGTTCAGAAGACCCAAGAGAGTTCTGTGGCTGCTTCTAACGCCGCTTCATCCTCAGCTTCGCCATCTCTTTCTTCTGCCCCTTCATCATCCGCTGTGCTTCGTCCTTCAAACACTTGTAACCTTTCGTAACCTTTCCCAAATTTGCCTCAGCTTTCTCAGGGAGAAGGGGTGGTCCAACTCAAAGCTTACACCTTACTAAATAATCCAAACTGAATGTTCTTAGTGTTTATTATGGGCGCCACCGTGTTGTAGAGTAGAATTTAAACAGGGTCCAACAAGGAAGTTCTCCTGTACTCATGGGATGATATTTTGGATGAGATAATAAAAAGAAACAATCAGCTGGGCGGCTAATAGCTTACCAAATTCAAACCAATTATTACTCCAAAATGACAACAACAATAATACTATTATCAGCAAGTTCACTTATAATCAGCAGTAGTAAATGGTTACCCAGTTTAGCATAGAACTCACATACCCCTTATCAGTTGATGATATGACTAGATAACTCAGGCTATATAGTTTACTACTAACCAAGAACTTTTGGGTAGTTTACTAAGTTCAAAATCCTTTTAAGTGTCAAAAGTAATCAACCAATCAATAATTAAACCAACATACAACAATAAATTTTTAAACTAGACAGTACACAGGAACACAACAACGCTTGTGTACATGGCCATGCTAGAGAATTTATTATACCAAATATGATAATACACAAGGTCAATAGAACAATAATTTATGATTTACATTCCCATGCAACCAAGGATCTAATCCTTTGAAATTAAGGCAATCAAGAGCAACTGACAATCACTAGCAACTATACAAATAAATAAATAGATAAATCAATTGATTTGTGAATACAGTATTGCAATCAATGTAATATCTTTCCCTCTGAGGTGTGCTCAAATGGCTGGATAAGAAACAGAATATAATTCTAGATCAGATAGTCTCCCTTCTGAAGCTCAAAGCATTCAATAGCTCACCTAAATGCACAGTTTCAAAGACATATAAATACAATAACAAACACTAACCAAAATCTTACTAGCTAAATTACAAATACATGAAAACTCAATGACCGGGGCCCCATTTAACCTAAAAGATTAATCCGGGCAGGCGTGAATAGTCCAAGGTCTTGAGCTGTCCTCCAATAAGTCCTTGTTAAGTCCAGGCAATAAATAATAGGTAAATGTGTCACTCACCAAGTCCACCGCACAAGGTAGGTATCAAGGGAATTCCGGTCTAGACCGATTTGTCTCACACAAGTAGATAGCACACAGGTCACGGGGTCAATGAGGTCCAGATAGGTGTGAAGATAATGGTAATCACAGTAGGCAAGTCCTGTAGGCTGTCACAGTAGATCCTCCAAGTATGGTGTGAAGGGCTCACAAAAACCCTCATCCATTTAAAAATAAATGGTTAAAATCCACATAAAGTGCGAGGGTGAATATTCTTCAATCTTCATGAAGACAACATGAAGAATCTTCAGACAGGTACAACTGGTCTTCTTCAAGGTTTGGACCGCTCTGCCCCAGGCTACTCTCTTATCAGTAGAAACATCCTTATCAGTTGAGCTGGTGAACTGATACAATGGCTATTGTCTGGTTGGGTTTGGAGTAATTGTTTGAAATGATCCTCTAATTTTTATTTGAGCTGATTGCGCGCTCATCAACTCAAAAAGGTGTTAATTCATCTTTTGAAGTGGCCAACTTCAATAAATGATAATTAGGGAGGCAATAGAGTATATCAATTGTTACAAATACTCCTCCTCCTTTAGAAAATTTCCCAAATTTTCTTATGCGATGTAACGTTTGAGGTCAGAGATGTGCCAATTTCCGATCAGAGTGCCATCTTCTTTCTTCAGTTGATAAATTATAGGAGAGATCCTTTTTGCCACAATATATGGACCAGTGAACTTGGGTGCCAACTTTCCACAGAAATGGTTTGCAGCATCAGATACTGGAAAGTTTCGCTTGAGGACTTGATCATTCTCCTTGAATTCCAAATGTCGTCTTCTAAGATTATATCTCGCACAATTTTTGCTGTAAGCGTCATCCAACCTCTGTTGAACTTCCTGGTACAGTGTCTTCAGTCCTTTCATCTTGCAGCCGTAATCTTCAGATTCTTCTACTTCTTGACCATCTTTAATGGACTCAGCAGGTTCTGTTCTAAGAAGCAACTCTCTTCCGAAATTCAAGAAGACCGGTGAGTAGTTAGTAGTCTCATGTTTGGCTGTTCTGAGAGCAAAAGCAATCTTGGGAAGCTCTCTATCCCATAGCCGGTGGTTATCGCCTACAAAAGCTCGTAGCATATTTCCAATAGTTTTGTTTACTCTCTCGGCAGGATTTGCTTGAGGATGTCGACTGGCATTATACAAAATCTTGACTTTATATTCATTAGCCAGCATCTTTAGAGCCCTTCCAGTAAACTCAGATCCGTTATCACAAACGAGGTATGCTGGAATTCCAAATATCAAGAAGACATCTTGTTCTAAATGTTTTGCTACTAGTGAACTTGTTGCTGCTCGTAGAGGAAACAATAAGGTGAATTTGCTGAAGGTGTCTGTCACTACCAAAATGTATTTGTACCCAGAAGTAGATCTTGGCAGGGGCCCAATTAAATCTGAGGCTATCATCTTCCAAGGTTCTGAAACACCACGACGAGCTCCCATGAATCCAGTGGGTTTTTGTTGGTCACTTTTAGTCGTTTGACAAATCTTGCAACGGGAGACATACCTTGCAATATCCTCCTGCATCTTGGGCCAATAATATTGCAGTTTAACTCTAGAACAGGTTTTGAAAGAGCCCATATGACCCGCAGTCGGTACGTCATGACACATCCGGATGATTTCAGAACGCTCTCCTTTTGGAACCACTTTCTTCCACTCAGAACTTCCATCACCCAATCTTGAGCAAACAGGGACCAATTTCCACAACACATTTCCATCGACTCGCCATGAAGGGTATTTGTCACTATGTTCCGTAACTTGTTGAATCATCTTCGTATACCATTTATCCTCAGTTCCATCAATTCTGGCTACCATTACTGGATTTTCGTCCATTTCCAGGGACCTAGACAGCATATCAGGCACAACATGCTCCTTACCCTTCCTGTGAATCAAATTGAAGCTGTAGGGTTGTAGACGCAGGGCCCAACGTGCTAACCTACCCTGGGGGTCCTTCAGATTGTGCAACCATAATAAGCTATAGTGGTCTGTCACAATTGTAAAGTGAGTGCCCTCTACATACGGTCTAAACCGCTCAACGGCCCAGATCACGGCCAAACACTCCCGCTCAGTTGCAGAAAATTTCTGTTCCGCCCTTGCTAATGTGCGTGAGGCATAGGCGATCACATGTTCCCCTTGTTCATCTGTCTGACTCAAAACAGCTCCAAGACCAACTCCAGAGGCATCACACGAGATTGTAAAAGGTCTGCTGAAGTCAGGACAGCTAAGGATGGGCGCCTTAACAAGACAGCTCCGTATATCATCAAAAGATTTTTGAGCCTCTTCTGTCCACACGAATTTATTGCTTCTCTTGAGAAGGGACGATAAAGGGTACAGTCGACTGGCAAAATTGGGAATGAACCTGCGATACCACGATGCAGTACCACAAAATTGACGGACTGACTTTTGACTAGTTGGAATTGGTATCCTGGTAATTGCCTCCACCTTTTCAGGGTCAACCCGAAGTCCTCTAACATCTACCACATAACCCAGATAGCGTAGCTCGCTCCGACAAAAGTGGCATTTTTCCTTATTAAGGGTCACATTTGCGGCTTGAAGACGCTGGATAACCTTCCTCAACACCTCTAGATGATCTTCAAAAGTCTGCGTTACGATAATAATGTCATCAAGATATACAAAGACATGTTGTTCAAGATCCGCACCCAGAACAGAATCGATGAACCGTTGCCAGGTTGCTGGGGCATTGTGAAGCCCAAACGGCATGGTGTTGAACTCAAACAATCCACGACCTGGAACCGTGAAAGCAGTTTTGTCCTTGCTTCCTGGCGATAAGGGAATCTGCCAATATGCAGACTTAACGTCTAGTGTAGTTAGAAATCTGGCATCTCTGAGACGGTCTAATATTGTGGTCACCTGAGGCAAGGGATAGGCGTCTCGTTTTGTCACATCATTCACCTTCCTGAAATTCACACAAAATCTTTTTGTGCCATCTGGTTTATCAACCATCACTATTGGACTTGACCAAGCACTTTTTGAGGGTGAAACAACTCCTAAGGCCAACATCTTGTCCAGTTCCTCATGAACAGTCTTCAACAAAGCTGGTGACATGGGGTAGTATCTCTGTTTGATCGGTTGAGTATCTCCGGTATCAATGACATGCTCCACTAATGTAGTTCGTCCCAGGGTCTTCTGATCGCCTTCTTCTTTAAACTGGCCAGAAAGAAATTTTTGAAGTTCAGCCTTCTGTGTTTCACTAAGATGATCCTCTGAAAGAATTCCCTCTGGTTCAGGAAGAGTGCTCATCTCACTAATTCTCACATCAGGTGCAAACTCCCATGTCTTAGTATGAACATAAGGAATGATTTGCATTTTATTCCAGAAATCAATGCCTAGAATAAGCGATTGTTGAAGACTCGGAACAACTATTACGGGCAAGCTTCTTGTCCGACCTTCCAGGGTAATTGGCAACTGTATATATCCGCTAACCAAATGTTTTTGTTTTCCATCAGCGAGCTCAACAAATCGGGTTGGTGTCGTTCTCAGTTTGGCTGGAAATTTATCCATCACCCAAAGGCCATCTTTACCTAAGACTGTATGAGTAGCTCCTGAATCCAGAAGAGCTCTCATTTTCCTGCCAAAAACTCTAACATCAAGATATAGCCGATTGTCATTTTTGTCAGACTGGAACAAGTAGCTAAGTTTTATAGCTGGTTGAGAATATTGGGAGTCAACCTGAACATTAGTGCTGGCTCCCAAGTTTACAAGTTTTTTGGAGGGCTACATTTGTTACAATCTCTCTTGGTCTTGTCAGGATTGCCACAGCCATAACAAAATCTCTTCATAGGCTCCTTACAAAACCTAAACATATGTCCTGACTCTCCACAATTCCAACATGGTCTGTCTTGAGGTCTTCCCGTTCTCTGTAAGGATTGTTGGTTTAAACTAAAAACTTTCCCTGATGAACAAGGTCCTCTACGATGGGTTCCTTCTTCATAAGCCAAATCAGGCTCTAAGGTCACTGCACTTCTTGGATGCTGTCTTGGTACTGATGCTCGAAGTCGGCTAGCTTCCACCTTCCTTCCCATGCACCGTAGGTCTTCTAATGTTTGGATGTCACATAACGCCAGTCTATCATGGAGCTGAGGGTGCAGATTGTGATAAATCTGTGCTAATCTAGTGGCCTCTGGCACCTTCTCAGACAGTCTACTATATAAACCTTCCATTGCTGCAATATAAAGATCAATGCTTTCATTTTCTCCTTGAGTACGACTAAAGATCTCTTGCATTAGCCGGAAATTGTAATCAGGTGCCTGGAAGACAATCTTCATCTCCCGCTTCAATTCTTCCCAAGAGTTGACTCTAGACTGAACTGACCTATACCAAATGAGAGCTTGACCTGAAAAGAGATCCACAGCCGACTCAAATAATTCCTTATGAGTGACACCTCTAGCTCTAGAAAGCTCTTCCACACGCTCTAGGAATGCTCCAACAGTTTGTTTGGCTTGGTTATCGAATTTCAAACCCCACTTGTACACGGGAACGGATTTAGACACAAATGGGCTAAGTGACTCAACTCTCTGGTAGCTTCGTGATTCAACCAAGTTATGTTTCGGTAATGAAGATTTGTTGCCATCTACATCTCCAATTGTGCCGTCTGACAAAGTCAATGGGGCAGGAACAGCTTGTGGTTTGGACGAAGATCCCGCTAGATTCTCTTTCGATACCTTATCAAGGTTTGAAATTTGTTTGGACTTGGGATCTACAAGAAAAGAATCCATTAATTTCTTAGTCTCTTCCAGCAATTTTCCCCTAGTATCTTCTTTTGAATCTCCAGAGTCAGTTGTAACTATTGGTATACGCCCAATGCGTGGATACAAGTGCCAAAGCCTGGTGGAAATACGTTGGTACTCAGTGTCATTGAAGTCACCCTCATATTCAGAAACAAGACTATGTACATCTTCGAATATATCTTTGCAACATTGAAGTTCTTCATCTGGGTCCAAGGAATTGACTATAGCATCATCCACAGGTACATTGTTAGCCATTGCCTTTGACAGTCTTTTACGCAGATCCCCAGCAGAACCATCGGCTGAAAGTCCCCGAATTTTCAATTCATACGCAACCTCAACTTTTCTCATGTTGTGCGCAGACATGTTGATTGTTGCCACCAAATTTAAGAGAGAATAACTAAAGTTCATATAAGAGTAAACCAGATAATATTAAACCAGGTATAAGCTTCCTTTTTACTACTCAAGGCCCCACGTTGGGCGCCATTTGTAACCTTTCGTAACCTTTCCCAAATTTGCCTCAGCTTTCTCAGGGAGAAGGGGTGGTCCAACTCAAAGCTTACACCTTACTAAATAATCCAAACTGAATGTTCTTAGTGTTTATTATGGGCGCCACCGTGCTGTAGAGTAGAATTTAAACAGGGTCCAACAAGGAAGTTCTCCTGTACTCATGGGATGATATTTTGGATGAGATAATAAAAAGAAACAATCAGCTGGGCGGCTAATAGCTTACCAAATTCAAACCAATTATTACTCCAAAATGACAACAACAATAATACTATTATCAGCAAGTTCACTTATAATCAGCAGTAGTAAATGGTTACCCAGTTTAGCATAGAACTCACATACCCCTTATCAGTTGATGATATGACTAGATAACTCAGGCTATATAGTTTACTACTAACCAAGAACTTTTGGGTAGTTTACTAAGTTCAAAATCCTTTTAAGTGTCAAAAGTAATCAACCAATCAATAATTAAACCAACATACAACAATAAATTTTTAAACTAGACAGTACACAGGAACACAACAACGCTTGTGTACATGGCCATGCTAGAGAATTTATTATACCAAATATGATAATACACAAGGTCAATAGAACAATAATTTATGATTTACATTCCCATGCAACCAAGGATCTAATCCTTTGAAATTAAGGCAATCAAGAGCAACTGACAATCACTAGCAACTATACAAATAAATAAATAGATAAATCAATTGATTTGTGAATACAGTATTGCAATCAATGTAATATCTTTCCCTCTGAGGTGTGCTCAAATGGCTGGATAAGAAACAGAATATAATTCTAGATCAGATAGTCTCCCTTCTGAAGCTCAAAGCATTCAATAGCTCACCTAAATGCACAGTTTCAAAGACATATAAATACAATAACAAACACTAACCAAAATCTTACTAGCTAAATTACAAATACATGAAAACTCAATGACCGGGGCCCCATTTAACCTAAAAGATTAATCCGGGCAGGCGTGAATAGTCCAAGGTCTTGAGCTGTCCTCCAATAAGTCCTTGTTAAGTCCAGGCAATAAATAATAGGTAAATGTGTCACTCACCAAGTCCACCGCACAAGGTAGGTATCAAGGGAATTCCGGTCTAGACCGATTTGTCTCACACAAGTAGATAGCACACAGGTCACGGGGTCAATGAGGTCCAGATAGGTGTGAAGATAATGGTAATCACAGTAGGCAAGTCCTGTAGGCTGTCACAGTAGATCCTCCAAGTATGGTGTGAAGGGCTCACAAAAACCCTCATCCATTTAAAAATAAATGGTTAAAATCCACATAAAGTGCGAGGGTGAATATTCTTCAATCTTCATGAAGACAACATGAAGAATCTTCAGACAGGTACAACTGGTCTTCTTCAAGGTTTGGACCGCTCTGCCCCAGGCTACTCTCTTATCAGTAGAAACATCCTTATCAGTTGAGCTGGTGAACTGATACAATGGCTATTGTCTGGTTGGGTTTGGAGTAATTGTTTGAAATGATCCTCTAATTTTTATTTGAGCTGATTGCGCGCTCATCAACTCAAAAAGGTGTTAATTCATCTTTTGAAGTGGCCAACTTCAATAAATGATAATTAGGGAGGCAATAGAGTATATCAATTGTTACACACTCCTACTGCTGGAAGTTATACACCATCAAATCCTCCCCAAGAACCCTCCACCTCTCAATCAGGCAATTCAAACCTAATGACAACTCTTCCATCTCCTTCAACATTTAGTCCCAGCCAATTGTTTCCTCTCACTCCTACCATAGAATCAAATATCCCAATCCCTAGTCCAAATCTTCCTTCGCCATTTAAAAGATGTTTGATTTTCCCGACCCCACCTAGTGGACAAAAAAAAAGGAAAAGTGGGGATGTTATGCCCTGTACCATCTCTGGCATAGGCTTTAAGGAGTACATGCAAAAACGAGAAGATCAGAAAGCGGAGAAGGAAAGGGAAAAAGAACTGAGAAGACTAGCCAGGGAAGAGAAGAAGAAAGGCGTGAAGAAAAGATTGAGTTTGGACCAAGGGAGGGAAGCAGAAGATGACGAGGACTTGGACGAGGACGACCCTAAGAGCCCTGAAGGGATAACTGAAGATGATCTGAAGGAGCTCAATGTTAACTCCTGGGTTGTCGTCCCATATAATATTGACGGCAAACAAGAGTTTTGCCCCGGGCAAATTAAACGCATTCAGGACGATTCCCTTTGCGTCAAGTTTCTGGAGAGAAGGGGAAACAAATATGCGTGGCCAGAAAATGATGATATTGACGAAAACGTTCACACATCTGAGATCGTCCAAATACTTTCTGCACCACGCGTTGAAAGAAGGGGGTTTTTCTCTTTCCGAGAAAAAGTCATGAATAATTGATCCGCTGACACCCTTTTCCATCTCTTGCAACCACCTCTCCTATTCCACCTTTTTCTTTCTCACTGTATATATAATAAGTATAATGTATCTAATGTAAATATGTATTTAATGTGAATAATGTATCTAATGTGAATATTGCATGGTATTTTTGCATGACTGTAAATTAATATCTGTTTTAATTTAACTCAGTTTCAGTAGATTAGTGTATATTTTAGTTTTTAACCAGCAAGTACCTATTTAATTTGTCAATCCCAGATTTGTGTAACTTACCTTTTTACATATTTTTTCTGTCATGTAAATATCTTATCAGTGTTTTGTATATAACTTCTTGCATAACTGTAATTTAAATTATGCCGTCTATTTTTGTCATTTTGTACATACTTCATAATGTACATATTTCTTCCATGTAAATTACTTATCAGGGTTTTGTATAAATTTCTTGCATTGCTGTCATTTCTGCACGTTATGTCTCGCTTCTTGCCGAAATATTGCATGTGAATTTAAGCTATTAAATACTAAGTTAAATTGATTTACAAACATCTCTCTCGTTTCTTTAAAAATTCTTCTCCTTATATAAGTTAAGTGTAGGCTTAGGTGTGAACAACTTAACTCAGACCTTAGTCATCATGTTTTAGAGCAGTTATTTTAATCTTATATTTGCAAACCAAAGTTATTAAGGCTACACCAAATTTTCAGTAGGCTTAATCATTCTCAAAGTGAAAAATTATAAATCTATAAGTTACTGTAATCTTGTTTAAGCCTACTCTGAAGGAAAAAGCTTATCCACACAGTATAAAAAAAGGAAAGTAAGTAAAGGGAGGTAAGTCGGTAAGTAAAAAAAATATACAGCAAGTTCTATTTATTTTCATACAACGTTATGATGTGTACGAATGGTAATCAAACACAACAACCTTAAATAGAGCACAAAACAAGTTTAAAGTTACTTAACAACATTTTCAAGGATGACTTCATATAAACATTCCACCATATATATATCCCAGCTATATTAGTGCATTCCATTCGTCATTCGTGGGAATGCAAAGATGCAAACATTCCACCTGGTCCCAGCTTAGGCTGCATACCATGCCTAGTCATTGGTTGGAATGCAATGATGCAAACATTCCACCTGATCCCAGCTTATGGTGCATGGCATTCCTTAATGTAGTGTTGTGCAATGACCTCACTGGCGATATTCTATTCTAAGACTGTGTAAGTGTAATGTGTCCTTTGTGTTTGCATATGGTTTCGGTATTAAGTTACTTACGCTAGGCCTACTTAAATCATGGTGTAAGGAAAAAAACATAGGTGTGCTATTCCCACATATTCTGACGTCACTCGGATTGCAAACAAAAGATCACCTGATTGTAACTGTCAAATTAGTATGTATTTGTTTTGATTTGATTGTTTTTAACAATTAGATTAGACAACAATTTGATTAGATTGTTAACAAACGATTTGATTGTTTTTATAATAATAAAAACAATTCATACAAAACAAAACAAATACATACTAATTTGACAGTTACAATCAGGTGATCTTTTGTTTGCAATCCGAGTGACGTCAGAATAAGTATGTGGGAATGGCACACCTATGTTTTTTCCTTCCACCATGTAGGCCTACTTAAATAATATATTATGATAAAGTAACAAACATTGGTCAGAAAATTTATTCTGAAAAACAATTTCAAGCTTATTTTTCGTTCTCCTATGACGTCATAGTATTCAACGAGATGTAAACCTTTGATATCTCCCCTTTTCCAAACACTTCCGATGTTGGGCAGACGAATTCCGATGTTAGAGCATCAGCCTTCCGAAGTTAGGCATTTAGGCCGTTCATGTAGCGTGATTAGATTTTACGTATTTAAAATCATATTCACAAGTGTTTTATGACATAACCGTTTTTATTTGTTGTAAAATCGATCAAGGATCGAGGTTATATATTTGGATGTTAGAAATAGGCATTATTTAAGCTTCCAAAAGTGTTTGAACCTTACATAACCCTTAAGCTTCCGGTATTTGGTAGGTTTACCTTAATAACTAGATTTTTAACACTAATACCGAAACCCCACCTAGGCTGACGTTAACCGAAACCCCCGGTCTGTGAGACCCCATTTGAAAAATAATGGACCCCGCTTAGAAACACACAAACCGAAACCCTCGGTCTGTGAGACCCCGCTTTAAAATACACTAACGCTGGGCTTCTGAGACGGACATGTTACTTATGAACAAACAACCTGTCAAGGTCATGGCACCCATGCAAAATGAACAAACGATATATCAATAGGTAGGGGAGGAAAAGGGGGGAAGGTATTGGGGGAATGGAATCTACCAAGTAAACAGTGTTGCCAACATGCGTTTTTGAAAATTCCCGTGGGCCTGTCAGACCGGGGTATCGAAGAAAATGGACTTTGGTGCTGTTTAAAAAATACAATAAATCAACAACCATACATAAACTATTAATCACATCAACATAAATTACAAAACAAAATAGAATTCATTCACGTAAAATATCAGTAATAGAAGCTAGCCACTACCGACATGATTGTCCTCATTCCAATCCTCAACGTCTGTTAATGAACGTGCCATAGTCAATAATCCCATAGTAGATAATCCCATTGTGTCTTAAAGTGAAAACGTGCCACAGTGCATAATTTCATGTATCAGCAGCTAATAAATTATGTAACATTTAATCTAATCCAACCTAACCCAACCCAACCTTAATAGGCCTATCAATGTTTAAATTGCATTTTAACTTATGTCAGAAAAGGCATGTGAGGAAGATAGGTCGGACTTTATCCAGATTCGTGACTGTATTAAGTTCTTTGAAGTTAGGTTAGATTAGGTAGGCCTAAGTTAAAGGTTAGGTTATAATGAACCTTTACCTGCTTGTGCATTTTTGATATTGTTATTTCATTGTGTTTCACCCACTATTTAATTGTGCAAAAACAGTCTGGAAGTAGCATAAATTAATGAGTCGGTTCATTATAACCTAACCTTTACCTTCCTAATCTCTCACTTCAAAACACTTAATACAGTGGATCGCGCCACTCATCCTACACTCAGAACAATGTAAAGAACTGAGTTGTTTATATCGTTGTACACTCATCCTTCACTTATATTTGGGTTAAAATAAGCACATAGTGGCGTCCCCATCTTAAATAATTGATAATTGATAATTGATACAGTCACGAATCCGCATAAAACCCGACCTACCTTCATCACATGCCTTTAAATAAGAACTGATTATTTGGTTTCAAAACTAATTGATTTGATTTCATTCCGCATTAGATCAAGTATAAACAGCTGTTTGCTCTTCTCACTCAGTACGGACCCATCCAGACCACGCCATATTACCATTACCTTCAGTACCGCTCAATTATCCTTATATTCGTAATCTTAACCTTCGTTTTACGGCCACTACGGCTACATAGGAATCCCTCCGACAAAAACTGATTGCATTTTTGGATTCAGCGTGAAAAATACTGTAGGCCTAAGTAGACATATAAAAACTACATAATATCCCAGTTTAAGTACGGTAAATAATTATCAGGTTATGATAACCTTCCTTTGTAGGACTTTCCTCATTTCATTATGAATCAAACAATACCAGAAGTGCAGTGCCGGATTTAGGGTACTTGCGGCCCTAGGCCAAATTACTTGAGCGGCCCTCCCCCTGTGGTGAAAATTCCTTGCGATCGCGGAAGTAATAGTGACTATCTCCTATACATCAAGGGGACATCATCATCGACACCCATGATCCTGGATGAAATCGTGGACATCTCTCATAAACCAAGTCAAAGCCATCATAGTTATCCGGGACCGCAGTAAAATCGTGAACATCTCCCGCGGGCCGTAATCACGGGGACTTCATCATCGAAACTTGCGATCGCGGCAAAGTCGTGTTAAAAACCTCTCCCGTGGACTGCGATCATGACGACTTCGTCATTGTCACCCGCGGCCGTGCCGAAATCGTAAACATTCCACTCGGGAAGCCATCACGGGAACGTCCTCATTGACACCCCCAGCCGCGGCGAAATCGTTAACATCTCTCGTGAACCGCGATCACATGGACATCATCATCAACACTCACAGCCGCGGTGAAATCATGAACATCTGCCGCGGGCCGCAATCACGTGAACATCATCATCGACACTTGCGATCGCGGCAAATTCATGTTAAAAACATCTCCCGTGGACTGCGATCATGAGGACTTCATCATTGTCACCCGCGGCCATGCCGAAATTCTAAACATCCTCCTCGGTAAGCCACCACGGGGACATCCACATTGACACCCCCAGCCGCGGCGAAATCGTTAACATCTCCTGCGGACCGCAATCACGGGGACATCATCGTCGACACTCGTGACCGCGACGAAATCGTGAACATCTCCCGCACACGGGCCGCAATCACGGGGACATCATCATTGACAACTCAATACAGCATCTACTTCGTAAACGTCTCCTGCGGGCTGCGATCATAAGGACACATCCCCGTCACCCGCGGCCACGGCTAAATCGTGAACGTCTCCCGCGGGCCGCAATCACGGGACATCATCACAGGCACCCGAGGCCGCGGCAAAATCGTGAACATCTCCTCGGTCCACGGAGACATCATTATGGTCACCAGTGATCGCGGCAAACTGGTGGTATAAATTAAATTATTTTTTAAAAATTTTATCTAAAAAATGTTTTTCCCAATCCTTTGCGGCCCCCTTTTGCTTTTTGTTGCCCTAATCGGCCTAGTGGTAAATCCGGCACTGCAGAAGTGAGTCGTACTTTCGCTCGCCAAATCCCCTCCAAGTAGGCCAACGAGGTGAATTCGTTGACCGGAGCGTGCGCATCACCTGTCACCGTCGGTATCTGGTGTGGAAGCTAGCGGCGGGGACGCATTCAACTCGACCCTTGCTGACATTGCTGCCTTCTGGGAGGCAGAACTCAAAGGCCGCTAAGTTAGTTCTAATCATGTCAAATATGGACAGTAAATCAACTAAAGTAGGCCTACTATGTTCTTTCCATGATAACCTAACCTAACAAAACCGCCGCAGCGCTGTATAAAGGTATATTCCCCTATGGGTCATTCCATGTTAATGAGACTTTTTAACAAAAAAAGTTAAATTGAAGAAAATAGTATATTCTGCTTATTCAACAACTTGTTATGTTATTCTTATGAAGACTAAGACAAATGTTATCTCCCTTAATAATGAAAATAAATTATTATAACTTGGTAACTTATGTGGCTTTCCATACCCAGTTGAGTTATATTGATTGTTAATTATCAACGATTTTTTATTAATACAAATAACACAATTTAGATTCAACGATGTAACACCCGCAAAATTCAGTGTAACACAGGAAAACTGTAATCATAAACCATTAACTTACTAAGCCTAGAAAATTATAATGGACAATATAGTCAAAGTATACTTGGAGTATTGTTACTCCACAACATTTTTTTTTTTTTTAATAGGCCTTATAGTTTTAGCCTATCCAATTCACAGATAAGTTATCATGGACCCGTAACGCTATTTTAGTTAGCATACTCAGCATAATGTAATATGCAAGACCTAACAGTTTTGAGTGTGATTTAAAATAGGCTCATATATACTTTTATCTTGTACTATTTTACTATTTTAAAGTAATTTATAATGTGTACGTATGTAACACCCGTAACCATGGAATTCCCCCTATGTCAGGATGATTGAGGAGAAGACAAGCACTATGCTTCCTTGGTTTAACAGTTGATACAAATTTAAATTGGAATGCTCATCATATAAGGTTTTAACAAAAATTAACTCTGGAATAAACTTATATGCTCCTAGGAAAATGTCAATATACTGTGGATCAGAGACATTACACTATATTTATTTTTCATATATTTACTCTAACACAAGTTTTAGTTTGTGTCTTATCGGAGCAAGACGGAAAATATATTTGGACAGTATCTTAAAGCAACAAAAAAGAGCCATAACAATTAATTATCTTTAAAAAAATGTCAACAATGCAGTGTAAGCTAAGAAGTTTAATTGAGCCCGTAAAACCCTAGGATTACATTCAGTAGCAAAGTAACAAACACATGCATACAACTAACACCAGACGACTGACACTAGGTGTGATGAAGGTCAGATCAAGCGTAGTGTGGTTGACGGGGTAGTGAAAGGAGGAGGGGTTTTTAGGTTGTTTATTTTATTTTTTATGTGTTTTTACCAGTTGTTGACTGTTTGGTGACTAAAGTGTGTGTGGCGCTCAAATACTGTACCACAGCCATTGCAGCATTGCAGTTTATCAGCAATAACAGAAATGAGTGTTCAAAATCAATCAAAATCAAAATTTTATTGGGCCATTCAACATTTAAGTAATAGGCTAGGTCACACATTATAATCCTCTTGGGTCCTCTTGACGTACAATAGTCAGTCCATAATAATGAAATAAAAACATGCACAAACATCATGCAGAAAACACTAAAATATATATAAAAATAAGTAAAAAAGATTGATAGGTACCAAACACAACATGCAAGAACAGGCTGCTATAATCACTTTATTCAAGTCCAATCATCATTGGTGAGAAATCTGCTTCATTATACTCACTTAGGCTATAGAATGGGTTTTCTAGAAGCCAGTTTTTAATGATTTTAGCAAATTTTTGACTTGGCAGCCGTCTTACCTGAATTGGTACTCTATTATAAAATCTGATACCTGCAACAGGAAAACATTTCAGTACTTTGTCAAGCCTGCATCTAGATACATGCAAATTGCCACAAGTTCTAGTGGAATAGTTGTGCACATTTGAGTTGAGAATATAAACATGGTCATTTGATTTAATCGCTACAAGACACTGAAATATAAATACATTGTATACAGTCAGAATCTGACAAGCCTTAAATAGAGGCCTGCAGTGTGCAAGATGATGAGATCCACACAGCACCCTCAGCGCTCGCTTTTGCAACAGAGGAATTTTATACACCCTTGGTCTTGGTGAGTGACCCCACAGCCTAGTGCCGTATAGTATGTAGGACTGGAAAAAAGGAAAAAAATGCTAGCCTGACAAACTCAGAAGGAGTGTCCAATTTTAGGCATCTTAGAAGGTATATGACCCTGCTAAGCTTCACACACAGATTGTCTATATGATTCACCCAAGTGAGCTGAGGGTCCAGTGTGAAACCCAACAGCTAAAAACAATTTCTTGAGTTTTAGATTCATTAAGAGACAATTTGTTTACTCGAAACCATGCTGAAGCAGTATCAAGCAGGTTACGAACTGAGGACTTAGCTGTTCCCCAGTCTGAATGACTTGAAAAAAGAGTTGTATCATCAGCGTAAAATATAACATTGCCTGATACCTTGTAGTACAGATCGTTTATGGCTACAATGAACAAGAAAGGGCCAAGTATTGACCCTTGAGGTACTCCATGAATTAGGGCCTACATTTAAAGGGAATGAAAAACAACCATTCCAATCTACCACCTGCTTTCTTTGACACAAATACGATTTTAATAGATTCAAGGCAGTACCTCTGATTCCATATCTCTCAAGCTTTTCGGCCAACATTTTATGAGAAACGCAGTCAAATGCGCGTGAAAGATCACACAGAAGAACCGCTGTGGAACACTTCTGCTGAAAGGAACCCAACACGACCTGGAGGAGGGAGTCCACTGCCGAAATAGTGAACCTGCCCCTCCTAAAGCCGTACTGTGCCTGAACTAAGAGACGGCAAGTCTCGAAGTAGTCACACAGCTGCTCCAACATTACTGATTCAAGAACCTTTGCAAAAACAGGTATGAGAGATATGGGCCGGTAACTAGATACATTATTTCTTGGACCCTTTTTGAACACCGGCACGGTTCTAGATATCTTAAGAAACTAAGGGAAAATCCCACTACTCAGACACTCATTTATAAGAAATGTAAGAATTGGTGCAATGATATGACGGACTCTCTTAAGGAAGTCCACAGACATTCCATAGTAGTCTCTGCTTTTGGAGGATTTAAATTGATTTATCAATTTAACAATATCAAAAACATTTACCTTTCTCCATTCAAAGGAAGTAGTAGGAGGAGGAGGGAAGAAATGGTTATTGACACAGGCATCGGTTGAGAGGCTACAATCACTTACAATCTTATCTACAGATTCTAGAAAATACTGATTGAAGTAGCAGAAGGAAACGTTTTGTCAGGTATAGATAACTGAGCCTTATACATATTAATGTGGTTCCATGCTGCTTTGCATGGGTTTGGAGATTCAGCTATAGCCACGGCTACAGCAGACTGCTTTGCCTCCCTCAACTTCGCTCGGTACTCCCTCCGAAGGCGATGTAGCTCATTAGTCAGATGAGGCCTAGTCTTACACAAGTCGCACACAATCAGGATAAAGGATCTCAGATTTGCCAATTCAGGAGTATACCAATCTCCTATCATTTTAACACTATTTCCGTTACTTGGTATAGATCTAAATACCTTAGTTGTGATGGGGAAATATAAATCAAAGAGTGTTCTAAAACCCTTGAAAAAAACATTAAAAAAAGCATTAGTGTTGTGGTAGTAGCATAGAATAGTTATTTGTGTAACTAGTGGTGAAAGTGGCACTTTGCTGCACACGAGAGCAATGTTTACTCGAGGAATGATCTCGAGTGCAGCAAAGGCCTTTTTCACTCGTGTTACACATTATATTTTTCCTACAGTCACTATAAAACATAAATAATTAGTCTTTCAAACACTATACAACACGTTTTTAGGTTCAGCTAGCAACACAATTACACAAATGGTGCCCTGGAGAAAGTAGTACCCGTGGTCCGTATCACTCCGCTACTTTTCTTCGGCAAGAAATGTGCTCCGTCTTTTGAGAATATAGTTCCGTATGTTTTTGTAATTTGAAGTGGTTTCCGCGCCTAAAAAAAAATTCTTTAAAGGTATTTTCTTGTTTATTAAGACCGTAGGAATGTTTTAAAAACGTTTAAAAGAAAAGTCCAGAAAGTTTAGAAATACCAAAACTATAAACACAAAATGACAGGTTAAATCGTAGTTATAATAGTCAATCAGCTGTTCATAGTATTATTATCTTTAAGTGTTGCCAACCTATTTCCAAGCGTACACGGATTACGTGCATAATAAAACCACGCTGTTTTGTGTTGTTTGGTTGGAATCCTGATGTGCGGCAAAGTATAAACCGTGCGGCAAAGTATAAACCGTACGGCAAAGTATAAATATGCAGCAATTAGCAGCTTTCTGTACTATAAACAGCACAGGGAAGCCAACTTTGTCGGGTGACTGTAGGAAAAGTAACTTAAGTTAAATGCTGGTTGATCAGGGAACCCCTCTTATCTAGGTAGGCCTACATTTAGGCCTATTACAGCTACAGTTAGTCAACATTCTTCAACCCTTTTACTAACTTAGGCCTTAGGCCTAATTCTAATTTCAGTTTACCTAGCATTCCACCAGCTAAATTGGTCAATGTTTATATTATTTACAGGAGGTGTCATTGGTCTTCAAAACCTGGGTTTGACCTGCTTCCTCAACACTTTGCTTCAAGCAATGGCGTCATGTGCAATATTTGTTGAGTGGCTAGAAAGTTGCCATGGACAAGGCCCTGTGGCATCTGCTCTCTATTATTTGCTTAAAGGTAGACAACTTCAAACTCCTTCAGTCATTTTCATTAAACCTTTCTTGTTTGTTGGCAAAATCCAAGTTTCTTGAAGATATGTATCTAGTCTTCGGTAAGAAAGCTACTAAATAAATACGGTTCTTTGTTGTGTTCAAATTTAATTTATAAATTAAAATAATTTATATTCAAAATTGCGTTATAGCCTAGTATTATTGTCCTTAATAGATTAGGAAAAGATGTAAATACTTGTTTATATGCCTAGTAATCTTTAGAATTGCTTTTATCAACTACAAGTAGATTCAGCGCAGAATTGGTTTCATTTTAAACACAGCTAAAAATTAATTAATATTGCATTTTAAAGTCGGCTTTCATATCTTTATTGAATGTAGGCTATTATAATTGAGTTATTTTGCAGTTCTCAGCACCGAGCCAGCAAAGCTGCCTGAAGGTATAGAGGAGCCCCTTGCTCCTAGTGGTTTCATACAAGCACTGAGAGGCCACGGTTGGTCCATTGGCTTTGGAGAGCAAGACGCTCATGAGCTGTTCCACCTTATCATGGCAACATTGGAGGAGGAGGCTCACAAAACATCAGCTGTTAGTTACACATGTCTTTCATAGTATTTAAGGTCGATTTACACATCAGTCCAGTCACAGTTCCGTTAGAGTAAAAATATTTTAATTAAAACATAATATTCTATCACATTTTCATCATCCATCTTGTTGATTGTTACAAACAGTACTTAAAATATGTAAGCGATCATTTAAATAAAAAGCACTATTTTCTAATCTCAAACACGTCCGTCAGGGGTCCAAACAATACAAAAATATTGTTGAGAAAAAATCTGAAATTGGGCGACTGGACGGAACTGGGTCAGATGAGTGTAGATAGCGCAATACAAAATCCATTAAAGGATCATTTGTTTGATTGAGACGTGACTGATGTGACTTAACTGTGACGTCCGGTAACTGAAATGTGTGAATCGACCTTAAGGCTTACAATAAATTTTTAGAATCACAATAGTTGGCACATAGTTAACATCTTACAATAACTTAGTCCAATACTATTTTCTTATTACCTATAACTTGGTCAGTTTGGCTAGAAAATTGATTGCTCACAAAAATAAATTTTGATTTTCAGGCATGTTTTCATATACTTGTTGAACTTGTTCATATACATGTTAAGTCATTACTGTAGTACTTCTCATGATTTACAGTTGGCGCCTACTTATTTGGGCCACCTTAGAGCAGGATACTATATTCCAGACAGAATGAATTTATCTTAAAATCCTTTCTTACTCTAAAGCTTGTTGAATAAACTATAGTTCCCCAAATATCTAGTTTCTAAGTCAATGCTAATACCGAATTATGTCAGTACCGGTAGCTGTCTGTATTATTTTAAACTAAAAAAATAAGCTCTTGTGCATGATTTAGCTTTTGTATGTTCAATAGGTTACAATATACAGGCGTCAAGCCAACTTGAAGTCAGAAATTGGAATGCAAATATTGATGACCAGATAAAGTTTGTAAATTGTATATATATATGGATGTTGTATAGAACCGATAAATTTTGAATAGCCGCAAATAGCCTACGGTTGAATGTCCATTTATTAGCAGTAGGTCTATTCTGGTTCTCATTTAACATTGTCACATGTAGAAAGTAAATAACGATTGCTGGAATGAATTTTGTGTGGCTATGATTGCATAGAATGATGACAATGGCACCGCATATTATGCACTTATACTTATGCGGATATATGGTACTTTCGCAGAGAACCTACGATATGTTATTGTGTATGAATAACGATAAATATTAAAATATGTCGACATTTATCTGGTTCAATGTTAATATCGCAATGATTTTAATTTTCCCATGATATAATAGACCATTCATCTAAAACATTTTAAAAGGCAAAGTTTGTAAAAAATGGCGTAGTTATGATTTTTTGGTATGTTATTAAGATACATGAGAGTAATGTAAAACAAAGTTTACAGCTTCGAAAGACACTTACTGCTCACTGCTCGGTGGTCGAAAAAACTCAATTTTCTTGTACTTTTTCATTTTTTTGCAAAAATCTCAAAACCATGTAGCCTATTGTACGAAGGAAAGCGTTATATTCTTTTTTATGTAAATCAAATCCCCTAAAATTTGGTATCAGTTTCAGCTCTGCATCTAGACTTTGAGATAGGCTACATTATTTGTAAGTTTTGGAACATTTTTTAAAAGTTGCTAGAGTACAGAGTTAATATTTTTTAGCTAAATGTCAGCTTTAATACTCACTCTACGGCATTGGTAATGAAAAATAATATTATGGTGAATTTTTAGAGCCTTATTATGCGTTGCCACTCGAGTGGCTTGCGACCGCGACTGCTCAGTCGCTGTGGTCGGTGGCCACAGGTGTGGCGAGGTTGCGCGTCTGACTGAATGTTATCATAGACTTGTATGTAGTTTCTCCGTGTGAATTGAATGACGTAGTCGTCAAGTAAAGAAGATGAACTATTTCTACTACTTTCACTTACTAAAAGAAAGAAATTATCCGTATTCCACAAGAATGTGAATAATTGTATTTCAGCTAAGGAGAGGCTAGCACTTACCTTAAATTAAATATAATAGTTTTTACATTAATATAACCATAATTATAGTAATATAATAAAATAACCCCGCCGCAGCAAACCTGCAGACTAAGGGAATGTCCATTTTCCTGGCTGGATTTCTAAAATATTCCCTTTGTCAGATTTATTTCCTTTTAAATAACATTAATTTTAATGAGTACCGTAGTTAGGTTTGCTGCTACAGGGAAGGTATTGAGGTGTTTTTTTTATTTATTGAAATGTTGATAGCTTAGTATGAAATAAACAAAATGGCCAAATTTGATTAAAATATATCCATAAGTTAGACGCAAACTACAACAGTTTATTTATTCTTCCTAAGAATTAAATGGGAATTTTAAATTTACAATCTTATAACTATCTCCGTAACCGTTAGGGATACAGCAACGCTTCAATGAACATAAATATATATTTTTTTCTCTACAAAATGGTTTGGAAAGAAATTGTGAAATGTTGTGTTTTTAGGGACGAAAATGGGAAAGAATTTTTACCTTATAAACCCCCCTCCCCCCCATAAACCCCCGTTCCCTTAGTCCGATCATGCTGGTTCGCGAACTTGTACGAATAAATGTATGTTTATACGTTTGTACCAAATTTAATTGAAATCGGACCATTTTTGCTCAAGTTATTAAATTAATTTGAACGGAGGGTGTTTTTGACCTCTGTGGACCTCAAAACGAAAAAGTAAATCGGTCCCAGGTCTAGGTCTTACCCTACGTAAATAGCTTATTCCCTATACTTGGGAAATTCGCTAATGAATATAAGAAAACTTTGACACAAAAATCGTGACTGAGGCCTGGTAGGGGGAGTGGGGGGTGCGGTGTGGCCCGCGACTGGCTACGCGTAATAATCAGCATATAAGAACATGGCCCGCTGGAGGTGCGACAGTCGCGTGGGCTCTCAACTAGTAGCAAGGGTGCGCGACTGGAGTAGCCAGTTACGGCGACTGTCACGTGCCCCGCCATCGCAGTCGCGTCGCTTAATAAGCTCCATATGATAACATGGCCCGCTAAAAGTGGCCTTTGAGCAGTTGCAGTCATGCGCCACTCGAGTGGCCGTGCTTAATAAGGCTATTAGCTTTAATGTAGGCTCAAGTGGAAGCATGTAGGCAAAAAGTTTGTCATTTGAAAAGAAATTTAAACTGGCAGATCCAGACGTTTTTATGTAGTCTATAGCTTAAGTTAAAAGTGTTATGCGTTATTATATTTTGGCCAGGATACAAAATCATGTTATAACAAATGAGTGTATATTCAGAACATATAACTATTTTTAATCCTAAAGCTTACAGATATTACATGTACTGTGCACAAAGAAGAAAGTAACTTAAAACAAATCATCATATTTTGGATTTCTTGGGAGGACCGGGACCAAAATTTCATTATTTTGCAGTAAGTAAAAGTCTTCTAATTTAAGTCAGGCACTGAAAAGCTTAAAATGGAATAAAAACGATTAGGTATACAGCCTTCCACTTGTGCCTACATTAAAGCTAAATAAATTTACCGTAATAATATTTTTCATTATTAACGTTGTAGGATGAGTATTAAAGCTGACATTTAGCTAAAAAAATTATTAACTCAATACTTGAGCAATTTTTTTGAGAAATATTCCACTTCAACAAAAGGTTGTAACGCTTTCTTTTGTACAATACATGGTTTTTGAGATTTTTGTAAAAAAATTAAAAAAGTAGGCCTAAAAGAAAATAAAGTACCTACGGTATTTGAAGTACAAGAAACTCGAGTTTTTTCGACCACCAAGCAGCGAGCACAGGTCTTTCGAGGCTGCAAACTTGGTTTACATTGCTCTTATGTACCCAAACAACATACAAAAAAAAATCATAACTACACCATTTTTCTCAAACAAGGATGTCTTAGATGACTGGTCTATAATAAATAAAACAATAACAATAACATTAATTAAGCTTTTTATTCCTTAGATTCCACTTAAATATTTAAGATTAAAAATGTAACAAATGGTTTGTAGGTTTTTAGTTCAGAATATTAAGTAATAGCCTATGATTATCAGTAATTTATCTTTTGGTCATTGTTTTTTTTTTCATATAATAAATTCTGTTTAAATGGTTTTTATGGATAGTTTTATTTATTAAATACTAGCTGGCCCGACAGACGTCGTCCTGTCCTATTGTGGTTTTATGTCACATGCTCGTTCATTTTCAAGATGAGCTCGTTCGCATGGCTCAATCACGTCCTGGTTGAAGTTCGTTCGCTACGCTCACTCACCTTTAGGTTGGAGCTCGTTCGCTGCGCTCACTTGCCTTCAGGTTAGCTCGTTCGCTACGCTAACTCGCCTCCAGGTTGAAGTTCGTTCGCTACGCTCACTCACCTTTTGGTTGCAAATTAGCTGTTCTCATAAATTAAAAATAAATATAGTGCTGCACCCTGTTGGTAAACCTATTAACTTTTTAATGCTATTGAACATCACAGAATCAAATTGTTTACTTGCACCAGCTGTTAAGATTCTTTAATTCCATTTAAATATGAGTACTCATAAGGTTAACATGGGAAACTCCAGAGCCACTGGGGCGGAGCCCTATTGACGGATCTGCACCAAACTTCACACAAACCATCCTTGAATAATACTTAATAATGCCTGAAAGTTTCATTACAATCTGTCGAGCGGTTTTGGAGTCCATAAAGGACAAACATACAAATATACAAACATACAAATATACAAACATACATTGGATTTTATATATATAGAAGACAATAAAAACGTAAACAAACCAATTTTAAAATCAGTGGTTAGGAACAAGTTTCAACACATATTGCTATTCATCCGATAATATATTGTAGGTTCTCTGCGGAAGTCTTCCTATCTCAATGATGACAAAATTGTGAGCAATTAGAGATTTTGCAATTATTTAAAGAGATGCTCACGGTGTTGCTGCAATTATGTGACGATACTTCCCATGATCTACAGAAATGGACATAGTTTCTTGATTTGCTAATAACAATGCAGCTAACTAAAACTAATACCCTGAACCAGGCCCATTTAAAAGTTCCAACCAGTAAAAAGGTGGTTGGTTTAGAGAGTTCTCACGTGCAGTCACAGCAAGATTGTTATTTTTTACACTTTTAGAATGAGGGCAGTCTTACTGATGCTTTAGAACCAAAACGAAGAAACTCAACTGGTGACGTGGAAGAGAGTCATAAATCATCAGGAGACAAAGGCGAACCACAATCTCTCCCCCCAGTCCTCAAGTAAGTGAAATTATATGGTTACCGTACATAAAAATCTGTAAAATGGGCCATTATGAAATCAACAAATACAAATTGTTTTCAACCTGACAGTTTGATGAAATTTTTCATGTTTTGAGTAATATTTTGAGACACGAATACAATATATATCTATATATATTTAAATCTATCTTTGATCTTTTTTGAAATATACATATTTTAAAATGATAAAAATTGGCTTTTTTAGCATACTCACCGAATCTGTAATATTATTTGACTAGTTGATATTGATTTGATTAGTTCTATTTGCTCTTATTCTATCTCATTATAAAGATGATTTAAGTAGGTAGTTGTAATCTGATACCAAACTCAACCTACTTAGGTAAAAATGGATTTCTTTAAATGTCAAAAATAATTAAAACAAAATTATCCATCTACTAGGAATACAGGGTGGCTGGTCATCAGTGTTACAAAAAAATGTTGGTGTAAGTACAAAGTAAATGAAGTGTGATGTGATGCATATAAGAGGTTCCAAGTCTAAACATTGGCTTCCCAAAGAATTATGTTAGTAAAAAAAAAAAAAACCATAATTTCAGCAAAATATAGCAATTTCTCAAATACCTGCAAACAAATTCAAGTAGATTACGCCATTTTCGTGTTCTACATTAAATTTTGAATAAGAATAATTGAAAATAATGGAGAATCAATAGTAGAAACTCCATTGTAAATAGTTCAAAACAATTTTCGTAACACTGATGACCAGCCACACTTTATTTAAAAAAAAAACAAGTTTTACATTTTTAAATTATTCCTTGGAGTTGGTTTAGTGAGAAAACTTTTTATTTAATCATTGTAGGATCAGCGGTTTCTTTGAAATCAATACTGGACACCTTACAAAATTCACCCTGTGTATATTTTAATAATCTATATATTAATACACAAACAGTTTCCTTTTCACAGTCATAACTCAATAACGGCTTTGATGGATTTTAAAGTTTGAGGTGTCAAATTAAAGGGATTTTCATGTAGATGAACAAATACGTCTCAGAATATTTAGAAAGGGCACCACTTTAGTACACTTAAGGGCTAAAGTTTGGAAGGCGGCGCTATCTGTTGACATTTGATCAAACTCATTTCCCTTTGTTTACAAATAATATATGGATGTCATTTGAAATAGTTTTTAAGGTTAACCACATACTGCAGGACTTAAAACTTCCAGAGCAAAGCCAGAGTGGGATTATTTTCATTTAAACATCTGTTAAATAAGTCTGGTTCATAAAGTAGTTTCCTAGCAAAACTTGATAAGAAATTGTTCGTAATATTTAAATTCATTTAACTTGCTTCTTATTTTACTGAATTATCATGTAGTTTCGGTTACAGTTCGGTGTGATGAATAAGTGAATGTTTGAAAGTGATTATTCACAGTGCAGTTACCCACCCATTTACAATGTAATTTACAATGTATATCAAAATTCCATTGTGGTGTTTTCTGTTGTTTGGTTTACTTCCGTATTTTATTTAAATTTAAAAATAAGCCACCAGTAAGATGAAGAACTGTGATTGGCTGGAGGGAACGCGGACGTGATGGCTGGAGGGAACGCGGACGTGACTGCTCGCATCAACCTACCAATGGAACATTTGAAGGTTACAGAATGGCAGTACCACCGTGGTGATACATCATGGATACATCTCCTCAGACAGATGAACGTTAAGTGTTTACATTGTGGTGGCTTACATTTTAAACAAAGGAAAGAAGACCGAAGCAGTTCAATTTTCACTCATTGTTACCATAAATGAAAGACCCGTTTACTCATCTGCAGAATTCACTATACTTTCAGGAACTTATTGGAAACTCCCAATCTTAAAACAGGGCTGCGAGGCTTAGATCTAGAAATTATTTGGATAAATTCGTCAACTCAATTTCGCCTTTGCCATGGTCAGCTCTAAAGCTCATTTAGATGAGAGGATCACACAGGGGATCTACAATTTAAAGATCCATGACACGTGTTATCTCCGAGTAAATATCTATTTCCTTTAGAAGGTCATCGTGAACCCTCACAGATGTATAGTTGAGTACGACGTTGGCACTGGACAACGCATGAAACATAATTCAAACAAAAAATGCCATGAAAAAATATGCGGGAATAGGGTCACATTGCCAACCTATTTGCCTAATCTTTTAAAATTGTGACAAAAATGTGTAGGGACAAGAGGTTCGAGGAGTCAAGTGAGATTCATGTGCTTATGCTACTTAAATAAATGTCGCAGCTATTTTTAAAGCTGAAAACAGAGCACCACCTGGCCAATTAAATCTTAGGTCTTTTCCAAAAACTAACAATGTTAAACGCGAATCCGTTCTAGATCCGTCGTTAGATCCACTTGCTTACCCTCATATGTTCCCAACCGGAGACTTTTGTTGGCACCCCTAATTTAAACACGCCTAAAAATAGAACATATAGGTAGTACAAATAATTTAACAATGCTGTAGTATGTGCCGTACTGGTTGGTGTCAAGATAGGGATTAAGCTTGCTACAAAAAGTCTGAAAAACTCACTTTACAGTGTTTGGTTGACATCGACGTTCTCATAGAGCGTCGCCCGCCTACAGTACAAGAGAAAGCCAAAGCATTACGAGAGCGGATCTATATTTAAATATTGTATTCTACTTTTATAATTTTGTTACATTATATTTTTCATATTTCTATAATCAGCCAGAAATTACATTAAAGTGACTCTTTGATTAAGTCTTGCTGTTTATTTTTTTATTGTTTATTGTTTATTCTTTCATTACAGCTTGCAGTTTGGCTCGGTTTCGAGCAACAGGTCATCTAGTGTTACATTATTACTTGAACAAAACCATGCTGAATGAACACTATCTTATAGGCTTAAAATAGGTTTTTATCTTATAGGCTTGTCAACAAACAAGGAGAGCCTATAACAAGGAAAATCCTACCCAAGTACGACAGCAACAAAAACTGTCAGGCCTCTCCCTTCTGTGGTCTGTTGACTAGTCAGCTGCAGTGTGTGGATTGTGGATTCAAGGTAATACAGTACTAACTGTCAAATGAATGTTTTATTTAGTCAGTGACAGTGATAAGAGAGTGCTGGCCAGCCTTTACAGTTTTAACCAGTTTTATCACTTTTTATTCCATTTTAATAATTTGATCAACATGACTAGTTTTTACTATTGTGATTCTGACAGTGTTTTAAAGAATCTTTTGACATACCACAATGTATTATTACATTGAAGATGTGGTTGCATACAATGACCTGACAATGTTCTAAGGAACGAAACTAGTTGTCATACTACCAACTGTGGTTGGATAAGGTAATTCTTCCATTTTATCAATTATATATTCCAACCAAGGGTCACAATGAATAACAAAATTAAATATACAGCTGTGAGGCCATTTGCACACACATAATTTTGGACTGCCAATTTTTTATATACCGTCCCAACTCCAATAGTGAATCAAAGGATTGAACTGAATCTGGCTCGAATTCCACTGATTGTCAGTATAATGCCTGCTAGAAGCCGGCCACTGCCACTGTATGAACTGGAACTAGGGTAATAATGGCAACATAGTGACCCCAACTACTCAACAACAACTTCTTATGTATGATTTATGTATTTTACTAAATTCAGCTTTCAGGCACATTGACTGTTTACCGACCGTTTTTCTTTTTAAAATCCAAACCTTATTCATTTGACTGGTAAAAATCAGGACTGTTGCAAGCATCTGTTGTCGATAAAATATCAGCTGATGTTTTACCAACCATCTAAAAACAGTGTGTGAGCAAAAGCTAACAAAGCTACATGATTCAAAATTAATGTTGCAAGTAATTTATCACAATCACTAATAGTTAGGGCTAATCGTTTGAACATTAAAATAGTAATCTTAACATAGGTGAAAATCATATGTATAGTAGACTAGCACTGCACTACTCCGGCACTCCAGTAATCCGGTGTCTTTTGATGGGTGTGGTGGGGAGGAATTTAAGTTGAGACACGTATTGTGTAACAGTTTATTTCACATTGTCTATTGTGTCTCTAGGTACCGGGTTGCGGTTGGGGAGTTTCGGCTCCTTCAGCAATAATAATAATGTAATGTAATGTAGTGTAATGTCTATTGTGACTGTATTTAGAAGCTTCGGGCAAAATTCTGATCATTTCCTGCCGCCATGTAGACATCACCATCAACTCCCGCGGTCACAGAAAAGTCATCGTGGTCTTGCGCAATCGGGGCAAAATTATAATCATCTCCCACGGTCATGTAGTCATTATCGACATCCTCCGCTGTTGTGGCAAAATTCTGGTTATCTGTAACTGTGTAGACATCTTGATAGACTCCCGCCGTCACGGAAACTTCGTCGTCGTCATGCGCGATTGTGGCAATAGCGGTTATTTTCCAATGGCGCGATCTTGGTATCGACAACGTAACGAAAATCAATACAATCGATTTTCGATACCGATACCAGTGTCCAAGTATCGGTGGTGTCGAGAATTGATACATCCCTACAGTTGAGTAATTTTTAGTACATATACTGAAATTGAACACTGTTTTACTATAGTGTGTATTTCAGTCAGTCGTCCGTTATGACAAGTTTGATAGCCTGTCTCTGCATCTACCAGAGATGGGCAGTGGTTTTTTACAACCAATCACACTAGCACATCTGTTAGACCGGTTTACCCAGACTGAGTCTGTCAATGGTGTTGTGTGTGAAGGATGCAACAACAATCGAGCTCCTGACCAGCCTCCCATCACTACTACTTCTCTCAAGACACTGTCCATTGGCAAGGTAACCATAACCACCTAAAAACTTGTGTATGTTTAGCCTAATACTAGGGTTCTGCAGTGTACCAAAAAAATCTGTACAATAAGGTTCTGGCCTAATTACTGCAATCGTAGGTACAGCACTTGGTACAAATTCAGTAGGTACAGCCTATAAAATTAAATGACTTTCATTTTACTGGTTGTTGGTTCGGAGCACATAAAAAGTTTATCAGATGTTTGTTTACGACATTCATAATTTACATTTATTACTAGGGCAATGATGCAACAAAAACCCCATTAGCAGTCCCAAATCCATAAATATTTTATCAGGACAATAATTGTTGTACTCAAGGTCAAGTCAAGTACTACCAAGAACTCTAATTATTTACCAACAAAATTTACTGTACCAAAATGCCCTTGACTCCTTTAGTTCGGTTAGTCGGCGTTTTACTGCACTCACTTCCAAGTAGGCCCTTCCGGAGGGGCGGAATATCTAGTCATAAACATTTTTGTCTGCTATCAACTACATCACTCTTTAAGGTGAGTTACTTGGGTCCCCATTCCTTCTCACTCAGTTCAACAATGTAAAAATTAATATTTGTAATTATTTGTGTATGAAACTTGAAACTGACTATATTTCAGAACCCAATTAGTTTTGTTATGACATCGTACAAGTTAACGTTTTTCTGCACTCAGTTGCCAAGGTGCTTATGCATCCACATTCACCGCATCTCCATGGACAAGCATGGTTCTCCCTATAAACGACCTGACTATGTAGACTTTCCTGAGTATCTCTGCATGGATCCGTACACTCAGAATTCAATAATTAAAGAACAGAAGGTAAGATTATTTGCTTTATTAGGAAATTTAAAATTATGTTTTTATGTCTCAATACTGCAATAGTGAAAATATGCACAAAGAGAAGACCTGTGCACAAATTAATATTATTTTGTACATCTTAATACTGTTCAAAACTTATTTCCTTGGCAAAACAAATAATGCAATGCTCTTTAATCTTTCAAAGATTTTGTTTGGTTTAAATTAAACTTTAATTGCAAAAATTGTTTAAGTAGAACGGAGAAAAAGTATGTTGCCGAGAAAACCCTGTATTTTATCGAAGCATACATATTGGTACCATAAGAATTGCTTTTACTTCCTTTAGTTCCTATTCAACTTTTCATTTGTATATACGACTGTACTGTACAGACAATGAATGCTTATTTAATCTTTTCAACAATCTGTGTCATCTCAATAGTATTTTATGTACACCTTGGGGAAGCATTTTAGAATGAAGTTTAAATATATAGCACAGTCTGTAATGAACAGATTTAGAATAGGTCTATCCATGTATTACAGTATCAACACAGGCCACAACCCAAATTATTTGGAATATAATGAAAATTAGCACATAGGTAGGCTACAGTGTAAGTTCCAAAAACTAGTTTCCAAAAACTACAGTTTCTTATTTGTTGAATTCTTGTATACAAAATCTTAGAACATGTAAAAAATCATCTTTTGCTCTTTAATCCCCTTAGAGTTGTGAAATAATTGACTTTTAGATACCTACTGAAGTAGACATCCCAACTGTAAGGACAAGTAGCCAATTTTGTAAAAAAAAAGTTCAATAATTTACAAGTGGTTAAAATCCTTGTATTTTTGTTGATGTGATATGGTATAGTTTATAACAAGTTGCTCTTTTAGTTTGGCTAGGTTTTAAAAGTTGGCGTAACCAAAATAAATCAGTAATTCACACCAGCATGCTTTATTGTGGCTCAATCAAACTATGTGCATTTAGATCAGTGTAATCATACAGCTACACATAAAACGGTAGGCTATGTCGTAAATAACTCAAGTATGAATTTATAAACTGATTTTATGTTTTAAGAGAAACTTTACCTTTAGGTTCATATTAAAATTTTCTGAATTATATTTTTATTAGCATTATTGAAGCCCCACAACTTGTTTGTAGTTGAAAGAGGATGTCAAACCAGATGGGGATGAAACTGCTGAATGTTCCACGCCCAAATCTTTACCTTGTAGGATGGGGTAAGTGGATTATTGCAATAATCATATATTGTTTCCAAAGTCCTTTTTTTTGTTGCTACGCTACAACTTCCTTTATAATAACTATTCATCAGAACCTGTGCACTTACAGGGTAAGTGTAACGTGTATATTGGGCTTTTCTTATAAGTATTATAAACGCCTAGAATTCTGTACTTTTTAGCTGGGAAAACCAGGAAAAATCCTTTAATCTTGTTTATATATTCTGCTGACAACCCTAGAGAAGGTGCTGGTGAAAACCGTGTGAAAGGAGAAAATCAGTTGGATCCTTGGTGAGGCATTGGAGAGGAAAATGCCAGTAACTTAAATCTTGCTGGTTTGATGGAAAACCAGGTTCTATCATGCAGACCATTCAAGTGTAGGGGTGTGCGAAGCAGCAAAAAATTTTCGATTTGAAGCAACGATTTGATTCAACAGATTTTTGATTTGAATCAATGCAACTTGATTCAAAGCAATACTTAATTTTTCTATCCATACTTGTCAATGGAGTGAAATAAAAAATTTACCACATTTTTGTGTAATGCAGTTTTTTGTTTATGTGGTATTAGGCCTATCCATACACATGACATTATATGTATGGTGAAAAATATTTATTTTCAATCAAATTTTAGAAGAAGCTGTATTACTCAAAATGTCAGTGAGTTGCTTTACTTGCCTTAATGCCTTAATAAAAGGAAAGGCAGCAGCAACACGCTCCTGTATTGCGGGCGTTTTTCGTATAGGGATACTGATTCCCACATGAATCGAATCAAATTGGAATTTCGATGCATCGCACACCCCTATTCAAGTGCAATTCAGCTTGAGGAAGAAGACAACATTATCATGAATATTCATTAGGCCTAATATTGGTACCCCTATTAAACCACAATCTGTCTGCACGTCTCTTGAGCATCATGTGCAGCTACATCGCCGCCAAAAGCTAGTTCCCTGTGGCAAGGGGAGCAGCAAAGTTCTCCTACTCAACCAACAGCACCGAGCCTGTCAAGATAGTTGCGCAATGCAGTCCACCCACACTTTGGAGATCCAAGAGGACTGTTAGCAAGCCTGAGAGGCTTTAAATTTAAAAGTTATTGAAGATAGTCACAAGAATATTTTTAGTTCAATTTTATTTAAAAAAAGCTGTTGGTTTTAAACTACAAAAAATTAATTTAGAAGTTTTGAGGTATTATTACCAAACGGCATACCTAAGTCAAGAATTTTGTTAAGTTAGTTGCACACACATTTGGTTAGGATGAGTGTCATTTGAGAACAAGCTTGCTAGAATGTTATGAATTCCTGTCTCTAGTAATCAGCTGAAGTATTTATTTACTTGTTTGTATTAGAGATTTGTTTACCTTTCCAGCTATGTAAGAATTTAAGTTTATTAAAGCCTTATTTTCTAAAAAGGTTCAGTTATTCACAACAAATTTAATAAACTTAAACTTATCAAGATAATTAAATAATCAAAATCAAAATGGAAAGACTTTTAAAACCAGACAGGTTTGATATTAATCCTGAAAATCCTTCTGCAAGTAGAGCATTCAAACATTGGTTCAGGACACTTGAAAATTTCATATCTGACTCAGAAGTTACTGAAGAGAGGAAACTTAACGTGTTGATTAATTTTCTTTCTTACAATGTCTACGAGTATATTTCTGAATGTTCCACGTTTAAGTCAGCAGTTGAAATTTTGCAAACTATTTATAATCCTAAGAAGAATGAAATTTATGCTCGACACATGCTAGCAAACCGCAAGCAGAAGAAAGAAGAAAACATAGACAAGTATCTACAAGAGCTTAAACTTCTAAGTAAGGATTGCAATTTTCGTGCCATAGATGGAAATACTTATTGAGATGAAGCCGTTAGAGATGCCTTTATAAGTGGAATTATGAACCCCCAAATTCGACAAAGACTACTAGAAAAACCGTCCTTGACATTAAAAGAAGCTGAGGACATTTCACGTTCACTTGAGTCTGCACAGAAGAGCTGTGAAGCATATAGATCTCCAAACCAAATTGAAGTTACATACTGCAACACTTCGTCAACACTACCAGATCAACTGGATGAAAATATAGATCCTGAAGAGTCTCCTACTTCAGCAGCTGTAGCGAAAAACTTTAAACAGAAGTGTTTCTACTGCGGTGGCCGGCGTCATTTTACTCGAAACGACTGTCCTGCCAAAGATGCTACTTGCTCTGGTTGTAAGAAAAGGGGACATTTTGTGAAGGTATGCAGGTTGATGAAAGCTCAAGGTAAGACCTTTAATGCCTCTTCTTTGGTAGTAACCACACTTTCATGTGCAGCTGCCTCCAATGGACTGTCAAAAGCAGTTGTGCGGGGTTATGCGAATAAAATTCCTGTTGAAGTTTTGGTTGATACTGGAAGTACCGATAGTTTTATAAACCGAGCTGTGGTAATTGAAAATGGTTTTCATGTAATTCCAGAACGGAAACAGGTATCTATGGCTTCCACTAACCTTAAGTCACCTATCAAAGGTTATGTTTCTGTGAACTTAGAGTTCTCTGACCATAACTATGAGAGAGTACAACTGTTTGTTATTGACAATCTGTGCACTGACATATTGGTTGGTCATGATTTAATGAAACTGCATTCTTCAGTGAACCTAGATTTTGGAGGAGATAAGTTACCTCTGTCCATTTGTAATGTTGCCTGTGCTTCTGTAGAACCACCACGCCTTTTTCATAATCTATCACCTGACTGTAAGCCCATTGCAACTAAGTCTCGTAGGTATTCTAATGATGATGAAAAGTTCATCAACACTGAAGTGCAAAAACTCCTTCAAAGTGGTGTAATTGAAGAAAGTTCATCTCCCTGGCGTGCACAAGTGCTTGTTACCAAAAGCTCAACTCATAAAAAGCGATTAGTAATAGATTATAGTCAAACTATAAATAAGTTTACCCTATTAGATGCCTACCCCTTGCCTAATATTGAAAACATAGCAAGTAAAATAGCAGAAAATAAAGTATTCAGTACTATAGATTTAAAGGAGGCTTACCATCAAATACCAATATCGGAACATGAAAAATGCTTCACAGCATTTGAGGCAGCAGGAAAACTTTATCAGTTCTGTAGGGTTCCATTTGGTGTAACAAATGGTGTGTCTGCTTTTCAGCGCACGATTGATAAGATTATTTCCACTGAAAAACTAGAAGGGGTGTGGGCTTTCATTGATGACATAACCGTAGCCGGAAAAACTCAGTCAGAACATGATGAAAGGCTGAATAAATTCTTAAAGGTAGCTAAGAAATATAATATTACTCTAAACAATGAGAAGAGCAAATTTTCTCAAGACATAATATCAATCTTAGGATATCAAATTCGCTACCAGTCTATGCAAGCAGATCCAGATCGTCTGAAACCCTTGTTAGATTTACCATTGCCAGTTAATGCATCTCAATTAAAACGTGCATTAGGAATATTTTCTCACTACTCAAAGTGGGTTCCTAAGTTCTCAAACAAGATTCGGCCTCTGATTGATTGCAAATCTTTTCCTATATTGTCCTCATCTTTGCCAGCTTTGGCTTTTCAGGAAATTAAACAAGACATAGGAAAATCAATACTCACCGTGATTGATGATAATTCTCCATTAGTTGTGGAAACAGATGCATCAGACTTCGCTATCGCTGCCACGTTAAGTCAAAAGGGTAGACCTGTCGCTTTCTTTTCAAAAACATTGACAGATTGTGAAAAACGTCATTCGTCTATTGAGAAGGAAGCCCTAGCCATAGTCGAATCTCTAAAGAAGTGGAGACATTTCCTCATTGGGCGACATTTTCTATTAATCACCGATCAACAGGCTTTGTCGTTTGTGTTCAACAGTCGGCATACTAGTAAAATAAAGAATGAGAAAATCACTAGATGGCGTCTTGAGTTGTCACCTTATTCTTTTGACATACAGTACAGACCAGGTAAAGAAAACGTTACCGCAGATGCATTTTCACGCGTTTGTGGAGCTGTCACAAACATAAATTGTGATGACAAGCTTTTTGCACTTCACCAGTCACTTTGCCACCCTGGAATCACTAGGATGTACCACTGGGTAAAAAGTAAAAACCTTCCTTACTCGGTTGAGGATGTTAAAACAATGACAAACAAATGCCCAATGTGTGCAGAGATTAAACCTCGTTTCTATAAAACTACAAATGCTCACCTTATCAAGGCCACAAAACCTTTTGAGCGACTTAATGTAGATTTTAAGGGTCCTTTGCCATCTTGCACACGAAATCGATATCTATTGACAATAATCGATGAATATTCACGCTTCCCTTTTGCATATCCATGCAGTGATATGTCCTCAAACACAGTAGTTCGCTGTTTAGAAAATCTATTTTCAATATTTGGAATGCCAAACTACATTCATTCAGACAGAGGGACATCTTTTCTTTCAAAAGAACTCAGAGACTACCTTCATGAAAGAGGAATAGCCACCAGTCAAACAACTCCATATAATCCAGCAGGAAATGGCCAAGTTGAAAAGTTAAATGGAACATTGTGGAAAGCAATCTTGTTAGCTCTGAAGTCCAGGTCACTAAAGGTAGAACAATGGGAAGTTGTACTCAATGATGCATTGCACTCCATAAGATCTCTTTTGTGCACTTCGACTAACAGTACACCACATGAAAGGTTTTTCATTCATCCTCGGCGATCCCTCAATGGCACCTCACTACCAGCTTGGCTCATGAAACCAGGACCGATATTCTTAAAAAGAAATGTTCGACCATCAAAATTTGATCCTTTAGTTGAGGAAGTCGAGCTGTTGGATGCTAATCCTCATTATGCCTTGGTTAAACACAATGATGGAAGAAAGTCAACTGTATCCCTCAAGCACCTATCTCCAAGGGGGGATGTAAGTCTACTAGAAAACCAAGGCCTTCCAACGCTAAAAGATAATCCTCAACTGGTGACAGATGAATCACAACCACATGTCATTCCAGAGCCGAACATCAATCCAGAACCAAATGTGAACCCAGAACAGAATGTCACTCCATTTGATATTCAAGACCATGATGATTATCCAAATGATGATAATCAACCAAACTTCATTCCTGAACAAGACTCTGAAGAAAACCAACCTATAGAAAGGCCGAAAAGATCAAGAAAACCACCAAGTTACCTCGCTGATTACATTGTTTAAATTTTGAGGGGGAGAATGTTATGAATTCCTGTCTCTAGTAATCAGCTGAAGTATTTATTTACTTGTTTGTATTAGAGATTTGTTTACCTTTCCAGCTATGTAAGAATTTAAGTTTATTAAAGCCTTATTTTCTAAAAAGGTTCAGTTATTCACAACATAGAATATACGTTAATTAGATGTGTAATGCCTGCACTGCCAACATGTGACGCCAGCGCCTTTTGCTCAACCCTCGCTCTCAGTCTGCTATGATCAGTTCGATCAGCTGTATATTAAGTATAAGCATGCTTAGTATAGTCACAAACATGTCACACTGTGTATAGTGGGTTTGGTAATATAAAGAGATGGGGGATGAAGTAGATCGAGATATGGGGACTTTTCTTTACGAACAGGCTGATCAATATGAAAATATATTTATCGCCACTGCCCAGCCCATACAGTTCACTTAGCACTGGCAATATTGCACAGTACTTCGTTAAATTTAATTTTTCACAACTTTTTTTATTCACTTGACTATAGTGATTCATAGATTTGGACAAGATCGGTGCCTGAAAGCCACTAATTACAATTTTTTTTGAAGAATGTTTGAAATAACGAGTTGAAAAATAGAGATTGAGATGGTTCGGCCACTTAAGAAGAATGGTTAATAATAGAATCCCCAATAAAGAGTGAAGAGTGACCATGAGGAAGACGTAGAAGTGGATTTATAATGTGAGATGAGATGTGGAAGCAAGAGGAGTGCAGTGGCATTTTGTGGAGGAAGAGGAATTGTGGAAGGACAGAAGAAGATGGATAGGCCTAGTGAACACCCAGACCCGGAGATAGCCGGAACGAGAGAGGATACGTATGTATGTTGATTAAAGTTAAGTAATGATACTGTAGAAAACTAGATTTTCTTTTAAGCACCTATATTTTCTGGTGTTGTAGATCGTACAACCACATATACAGGGTGAAGGCTGTTGTGGTTCATCGAGGTTCTGTGCACAACGGACACTTTGTGACGTATCGCCGAGGGCCTCTACAGTCCAGCACTCGACACAGGTCTGACAGGTACTAGCTGCCTCGCGCATGGTTCATCATTCATATGTCATTATTAGTGATGATTGGTTTCCTCAGTTTCCTTGTCATTTATCAATTGTGGAAAGTTTAGAGATTATCTATCTAACCATTCCAACCTATAGATTTAATAGGCCAACATGAATTTTTTAATTATGGTTTTGAAGCCGTCACACAACCGATAACCATGTCCAATTTGTCGTTGGATAGGCCGTAACATGTAGATTTGCCAACAAATGAGAAATGTTTGAAACTCCATCAGGGCTTTGCCCCAGTGGCCTTCTTAGTAGTCTTGTTATCTTTATGAAGAAAATGTTTCTTTACGTTTACATTGAAGGGATGAATTATTCTTTGAAATCCCCACTAATATTTGAAACAGCTGATTATATCAAAATTGTAGTTTATGGAAACGTCTGTTATAAATATTAAATAAATTAGTTAAAATATAAATATTTACTACCATTTTAGCAAATTTCCCATGTAGAGAATGCTAATAGCTTTATTACCATAGGTCTCATAGTAATAACTGGACCCGGAACCGATTTACTTTTTTATTTTGATGTCCCCAGACGCCATAAAGCACCATCCATTCAAATTCATAATACGAGGGCTATCCAGAAAGTAGCAGACATTTTGAAATAAACCATATACATTCCAACCTCGGTATAACGAATCTGAAGGGATCGAACTGAATATTAGTTATATCAAGGATTTTGTTAAAAAGAGGTTTGTTGTATTGATGTTAGGTTTGCAGGAATTTCGCTAAGTCGAGTTTCAGAACCTGTGTCAATATGAATACCGGACAATTGCGGACACGGACAATTGGGGCACGTCTTAAAAGCGGACAATTGCGGACACTAGGGATTAATGCTACCTGACAAGTGTTTGACAGGTCAAATATTTCACTGCCGGACAACTGCGGACACATGTTCTGGAAAGAGTCTGATTTCCACCTAAAGAACAGATACATACATGATATATGATTTTAAGACTAATTTCCATCACACTTTACACACTAACCTAACCTAACCTAACCCAAGGTCCAGGTTCCATACCAGTACACATATTGATCAGTGGTTCGGTGGCTTAACTCAAACAAAATGAAGGTAAATTTTTATTTTGCTACACAACTCTTTTAAAAATATAACATTGGCTTTATTGTATGCTAAGTTACTATGTTGGTTGAACAAACAAAATAACAAGTTGGAAAAAGTAGACAAAGGACTTGTTGAGCGGAGTGAGCGAGTTTAGCGGAGTGAACACTCACTGCTTTTGTACAAATACTCCTCTTGAATGGCTGAATTGATCAGCACGAAATTTAGCACAGCCGTAGTAACCAACTATAGGAAGGTATAAATCTAAAATGGCACAATTCAGACAACAGGGCTTTACCCTATTCCACCTGTTGTAGTTTGCTTGTTTATGAACATATTTGGATCAAATTTAGAAAATGCATTTATTTCATACCACTACATAGGCTATTACTAAAATTTTACAAAAACATTTTCTTGCCCTCCCTGTTGCAGCAAATCTAACTACTCCGTC